>NC_041226.1:72611011-72668190 GCF_002837175.3 Physeter macrocephalus
CATGGAAGCAACCTAAGTGTCCATCGACAGAGGAAAGGATAAAGAAGATGTGGCACATATATACAATGGAATATTACTCGGCCATAGAAAGAAATGAAACCGAGTTATTTGCAGCCCACTCTTAATAAGCAGTTGGTGTCTGTGCTGAGCCTGAGGGTCGCCAGCCATAATAATTCAGCAGTTCCTCAGCTACACTAGCCATGGTTTGAGAGCTCAGCAGTCTCAGGTGCTGATTCAGGGCAGGTATAGAACATTTTCATCACTGAAGAAAGTTATATTGGACAACGCTGGCCTAGGAGAAGTGGGATATAAAACGAAAAAAAAATATGTAAAACCAGGGAGTCCTTGAACGCCAGGACAAGATTTTAGTTCATTTGAAAAGTTTAAAATTTGAGAAAGGTGGTAACAGCAACAAAGAAATTGAAAAGGTTAATCTAGTGGCAGCAAGAGGGAAGAATAAATGAAAGACAAGGTGGGGGAGAGTAATGAGGGGTTTGCCACAATCCAGAATGTACTGACCAGGACCTACATCAGAGTGATGATGGTAAAAACAGGGGGAAGAAAGGAATACAGTGGACTCTCATCGTTTGCAGAGTCTGTATTTGCAAATTTACCCACTCACTAACATGTATTTAAAAATGTATCGGAACCCCCAGAATGAGTACTGGCTCCACAGTCATTCACAGCCGTGTGCAGAGTGGAGAAAAATTTGAGACACTGATGGCTGTGCTCACCCCCAGCTGAGGCTAAGCTGGGTTTCAGCTGATGCTGTAAACAAGTGTCCTTTTCACAGTCTGCTCAGTGCCACGTTTTCTGCATTCTTGTGCTTTTTGTTGATGATTCCACTGTTTAAATGCCCCCCGCCACCCCGAAGCGTGGTGCTGAAGTGCTGTCAGGTGTGTGTTCCTGAGCCCAGCAAGGCTGTGCTGTGATTATGGAGAAAATACGTGTTAGATAAGCTCTGCTCGGGCCTGAGTTTAATGCTGGTGGCTGTGAGTTCAATATTAATGAATACATATGAAATAAGGTGTCTTTAAACGGAAACACACAGAAAACAAGGTTATGTATTGATCAGTGGATGAAAATGGCGCGAGCAGAGGCTCACGGGAACATAGCCCTGTGTCTCCCTAGACACAGTGGTGAAGGATTCCCTAACTCAGTGCTGGAAGCACCTAGTCAGAACATAACTACCGTGAACATGCAGCATCAACTGTGTGGAGGCGGCCTTCCAAAGGACATGTGGCAGAAGCTGGGCACTAACAGGCTGACAAAGACAGAACAAATTAATGGATACTTCAGGCTGTACCTATTGAAATAATACGGTATCAAGTCCCAGACCAGCATTTTCCTTTAATTAAAACATACGATTTGCTCACGTCACTGGAAAGAAGCCACCCATGACTGGATTTTTTGGCATATGCATCCTCAGACTTTTTTCTTTAAATCTACTGCTACTGAAAATCCAAGCAAAACCTTTCATAGTTTACCTTTTAAACTAAAACAAAACAAAACAAAACAAAACACTGGGTCTGGAAGTTCTAATTTCCATGTGTCTGTGTGAATCATATACCTGGATTAATCTACTTTCTATTTCTCTACCTGAAGAGTAAGTAAATAGGAAGCCTGAAAAATAAGTGATACATTGAACCCATTGATTTAACGACTATATCCATGTGAGACTTTAGTTCCAAAAAGGCTTGAACTTTGAAAAATCTGTTAGAAAATCCTCATCAAAATATTAGAAACTGAAGTGCCAGATCTTTTTTGTTTTTGTGTTTTCAAAATATGGTTTGGAAGACGCTGAACATATTTAAGGAGGAATCAATTTGTAAGAGAATGAAAGGTCATATATTGTAATCCTTCAGATAATGGATCCACAGGGCAAAGATTTCAAACCCCCAATGTCTCATTAAATTGCACTCATTCTTCAATATCAATGCCCAATCCCAACACCATGTCAACTGGTCTGTCACCATGTCATTCATAGCTCCCTGGGATCACCTTTCAAGGTTCTCATAACTGTGAAATTCTACAGTCTGCACCTATTTAATTACCAACTCTCTCCCCAGTGAACTGTAAGCACCACCCCCCCACCCCCGGGGAGCTATTTGCTCACCACTGCATTCTTAGCGCCTAGCACAGGGTCTGCATACAGCAGGCGCTCGCTCAAGGAATCAGTTGTTAAGTGAGTGAATAAGTCAGTGAACCAGTGAATCTCTGTTCTTTTCTAAAGTTGAAGGTCTACGCCTCTCACTTAGGCACTCAGGCGGAAACAAAGCGGCACACAAGGATAGCACATGCCTCTTACGATCAGACTTAAAAAGTGGGGCTTGAACGTAACACTCCCCCTGTGTGGCCCCTTCTCCCCACCTCACTGCTACATGCACAGGTCTTAGGAAAGTGTGCAGACATTCACATTTACAATAGCTGTCTCCTGGGAACTTGGGTGAATACCCAAAATCAAAAATGCCCTCACTTTCTGAGTGTGGCTTCCATCTCTGGTACCCAAGAGTAGGCTGCCTACTTGAAGCTTGCTTTTTTTTCCCCTGAAAAGAAAATATGGTTTTCAAGTACTGGGGAGGCTCAAGGAAACTAGTGTAGCAAACCAGTAAAGCACAATTGAGAGGATGATGCATGACAATCGTTTAAGGCTAAGAGGCTTGTTCCTCTGTACCAGGCTGGGAGGACTCAAGATTCAAATTTAGGTCTCAACAAAGATCCAAGTTACCATATATCATGGAATTTTGAGGTCACACTCAAAATGCACGGTAGTCAAATTTCGATTTCTCAAATGCCAAGGGTCTTCTCTATATCATAGTTAAAAGGAAAATTATCTGTCCCTTATTCTATGAGTGGTCTGATTTTAATGATATAAGCCACCTTTTCAAGTACACAGGACCTGGTAATTTATAATAAAAATAATACTGACCTCTAACTCAGCTATCAGCACTTACAATGAATATTATGCTGGTCGTCTTCTCCCTCAATCATGATTCTCAGGAAACTGACATTCATGTGTCCTTAAGGTTGACATTACTACTAATTCTGACACAATTTGGATACGCTGTGAGCAGAGATAAGGTTTTTTTCTTTCTTTCATGCAACCCAATTTTCCACCGCATACTATTTTTCCTTTTGTGTAACCCATTCCTTTAAATGTTGAATTAGAGGCTTCGGCTCTAATAATCGATGTTGTTCTGTCCTAGGAGAACTGGGCTGCAGACGAAGGACTCTGCACCCAGAGGAACTTGTGCAAAATGTGTTCTGAAAATCTGAGCGTCTAATCTGGCTGCAGAAACACTCGTAACTGAAAATCAGCCTGAATAATAAACTATCACCCTACTGCTGAACTAAGATAGGCCAGATGAGTGAAAAAGAAAAAGGAAAATGAGATATATTTGCTTGCATGGAAAAAAGCAGCTGCCTTCTTTATCATGCCAACATAAAAGAAAGAACGAAAGAAAGAAGAGGGAAAAAAAAGGAAAACTGCGTAAAAGAGAGCCACAAACTGCTTTCATTTTATTATTTTTAGAAGCAATGAGCACATGTTTGATAAGACCTCCACAGCGTGGGGGAAATATGGCATCGATGCAGTTAATTCTTTTCTTGGGGCTGCATCAGGACGGGCTATGGAGTCGAAATAGTGAGTTTCAGAGCTGTCCTTGCTTAAGGTGGTGAAACTGTCTGTAGGAACTGAAGAATACTTTAAGAAAGCCTGTATGAATCCAATGCACATAGCACAATAAGAGCTGGATTTCTTATTCTGACCTCCTTATAAACCACAGGCACAAATGCTGTTTCTTTAAAATAAATTAGTATTTTATTGCCGGGAAAATCTGCGTTAAAATTGATTTAGGTGGGATCTTATCACGTTTTGTTTGTTTTTCTCAGACTACAGCAATGTTCTCCAGAGGGAGAGTCAGTCTAGCAATTTTTAAAAAAAGAATCCAGAGAAGAGGGGATGGAAATCTTAAGCTCTTTTTCCCTTGGGCCCATGGTTCTCAGTTTACCCTGACCAAGGCTGAGGGCACCAACAAGATCACATATCTGCTGAAGGCTGGCTGGCCCTTGCTATTCACAGCTGGGCCAGCATAGGAGGGCTTTCTAGATGAGCAAAGGAGACCAACCACACCCCGTGAATACACTGCAGAGAGCCTCGGAAAGGAAACAGAGGAGACTCCCAGGACAGAATACGCCCCAGACAAATGTCTATTCCCTTCCTGAACTGTTTGTCAACAAACCCACACTGTGCTAAGGAAGATCCGGGGCAGTGTGAGCCGCTGGTCCCTGAGTCTAAGGCACTTGAATATGGTTGGGAAAGCCAGCTGGAGAATTCAAGAGAGTTAGATGCTCCATTGTATCTGGAACAACACAGAGAGAGGGAAGAAAAAAATACGTACTCACAGTTTACTCTTTTCTTCTCTGAGAGACTGAGAGTTCTGCTGTGTCATTCACCCCAAGTCCTATCTTTGGACTTAAGAAAGGTATATCATCTTGAGACAACTTGATTACGCTGAAGGGTCTATGCCTTTAAGCCAGGAAGCCTGCTCTCATTCATAGGCTGGGCTCTTTCCCACCCTCTCTTGAGAGCTGTTTTGCCCTCGGTTTGGCTTCCACACATTTTCCTAATACCCTCAGTCCAAGAGCTCTCACTTCCTACTCTGTTTCCAGCCTCCCCCTCACCCCTCCCACCCAACACCTGGCCACCCCTCCCAGCTTCCCTGTCCTTGAGTTAGCAGCCAGTTTCACTCAGGCCCCTGAGGACAGGACCGGGACCAGATGATCGGACCAAATTTTACGTGTTTCTTACGTGTTTCTTAAGTGTTGTACGAAGTGCAATAAGCCCCAGATGGGAAGTTACAAAGGGAGAGGCAGTCATTGCTAAGCACCAGCCCATAAGACATTCCAGATAGCAAAAGTGCCAACAAAAGCCCCGCTGCTGAGAAGAGAAATAATTCAACTCTTTAGAGTTACAGGACCAAATCTGCAAATTCACATTGCTGCTCAGAGATGTGCAAATAAAAACAAAAAATCGTATTTTTGTTTCCTATTAACTGATCTAACGCTGCTTAAAAAGCCCCAGTCAAAAGTAATCTAGGGCCTCCCTGGTGGCGCAGTGGTTGCACGTCCGCCTGCCGATGCAGGGGAACCGGGTTCGCGCCGCGGTCCGGGAAGATCCCACGTGCCGCGGAGCGGCTGGGCCCGTGAGCCGTGGCCGCTGGGCCTGCACGTCCGGAGCCTGTGCTCCGCAACGGGAGGGGCCACGACAGTGAGAGGCCCGCATACCGCAAAAAAAAAAAAAAAAAAAAAAAAAGTAATCTAATTGGGTAACCTTTCTCCCAGTCAATAGGAGGAAGTTCTTTCAGGAAATCCGCTTCCCCATGGGAAGAGTGTCACCGTCTAGTAGAACTCTCGGTGATGATGGAAATGTTCTAGAGCCACGCCACCCAACACGGTAACTGCTGGCCACAAGTGGCCATGGGACGCTTGCAGTGCGGCAAGGGAGACTGAGGAACTGAATGTTTAACATTAATTTAAATTTAAATGTATAAAGCCACGTGTAGTTAGTGGCTGCCCAGTTGAACAGCCACTAACCAACTCAAAACTAACTAGTTCTAGGCTCTAGAACATAAATGCCCCTGTGGGTGTGTGGCTGACACAATGTGATGGGTGGGCGGGGAGTCCTTGTCCCCATTCATCCTATAACAGAGCCGAGGCCGGAAGCAGGCGGCGAGGGCTCTCCATCCCTTCTTTGGCTTATCCTCCTCCATCACTGAGCAGTCAGTAAAACGCTATGATACGGTCAGCTCATAAAGGAGAAGGTAAGGGTATTAAGATCATAATTTTCTTTTTTGATAAATTACGGCTTTCATGTCCATTATGCTGATGACGACACACAAATCCTACGTAGGAAACATCAGCTCCCCTTTTTCTCGTTTTCTTCTTCTCCCCGTTGTTGTCCTCTCCCTTCTCCTCCTCTGTCTGCTCTTCCTCCTCCTTCCCCTCCCCCTCTTTCCCCTCTCCCTGCTCCCCACCCTTTTGCAGCAATGCTACTACTTCTGTCCTGCACCCAAGCAGACAGCTGTCCTGGTTTAACAGACAGAGAAAGCCACTTACAGACAAATGCAGCCGGGGCAGCACAGTGTGGTGTTTCTAAACACATCTCCCGTCACAAAAGCGTGTATCTTACAATCAGTTCAGCACTGAGGTTCAGTGAAAGAGTTACAGCGACCAAGAACACAGGGCATCTTCTGTTGTCATGAAACTCCAGGTTGGCCAAGACGCTCCTCAGCGATTATTTTTAAAAACGAAACAAAAACCCTTCAGTGAAATTTAGCTACCCGGGGCCTCTATGCTTCCAGACTGTACAAACCAAAGGTAAGCCTCTGCAACAGCAGAAAGTGTGGACTGTTTTGCTTCTGTCCTCCTCACAGCTAATCCATACCTGCATCTTATAATATGTTGTTTGCTGTAACTTCCGGATTCTTTGCATCTACGTTTGTTAAGCACTTATCTTGCAGAAGGCTTTGTGTGAATGACTCACAAAGCACAGTGAATAACAAAAAAACAAAAGCACTGTTTTAAAATCATTAACAATGGAAGTGTTTAAAAAATGCAAACAAGAATTTTAAATGTGATTGGTTTTGTCAAAGTTATTTTGATGAAAATGAAACCACAGAATGATAGCAATTTAAAGCATCCTATAGTTCAAATATAAGCATAAACTCGGGATATAAATACATATTTGAGGCAATGTGGACGTGGACACTTTAAATAATACCTGCAGAAAGATGTAATGCATTAATTGACCCCCTCATTTTCAGACCAGTGTCTACCTGTGCTGTCCCTATGTCAGTCTTTAAAGAGGAAGAATCAGCCATGGGCAAGACACTACTCCCGAGAACAGCAACAGAACAGCGACTGAGTTGATGAATGAATGATTGCACAGTGAAGCATTCAGAAAGATACTAGCTGACAGTGTCTTCAGGAAATCCAGACACTGAAGCACTTAAATTCATCAGAAATGACAAATGATAAGGGAGCTTCTAACAACAGACCCTTCATCTAGGTATAAAAGGAAGTTTCTTCCTTCGAATTAAGTTTTCCTTTAGAAAATCTTTCCAGGAAGAGACTAAAAGTCTAACCTTCATTTTTAGCAAATGAATAAACATAAGAAAATGAAAACAGCAAGCCTTAATGTCTTTCCTTTCTCATTTTAATCTTGCTGGAAAATATTTAATTATTTGTACAAAAATGAAAAAAATCATTGCAAGCAACAATAATTTTTCAAAAGAAAGTTCCTTTGTTTATGCTCAAAATAATTATATGTGCTGTTGAATAAAAGATATTCATATTGGAAAAGATTTATGTTGACAGTCAGTAAAACATTTTTAACGCCAGTTTTTGATAAGGGTTGCTATTCGCTTAAGAAACACTACAAGATACCCCTGGACGCGGCCCACCCTCCAACAATTCTTCAGTAAATGAAAACACAAAATCTTTCAGTTTTCTGTTTTTTTCACTGCACTATATAATTTTAAAGAGATTTCAAAATAAATTTTGCAAAAAAAAAGTGTTAACTATTTACTTTTTAAACTTAAACTTACATGTTTCTAAGACATAATCATAAAATACCTGTATCAAATTTCAGGAAACAGTTCATGCAGCTCAATATCAAAAAAATGAACAATCCAACGAAAAAGTGGGCAGAAGACCTAAATAGACATTTCCCCAAAGAAGACATACAGATGGGCAGCAAACACATGAAAAGATGCTCAACTTCACTAATTATTAGAGAAATGCAAATCAAAACTACAATGAGGTATCACCTCACACCGGTCAGAATGGCCAGCATCAAAAAGTCTACAAACAATAAATGCTGGAGAGGGTGTGGAGAAAAGGGAACCCTCTTGCACTGTTGGTGGGGATGTAAATTGATACAGCCACTATGCAGAACAGTATGGAGGTTCCTTAAAAAACTAAAAATAGAATTACCATACGACCCAGCAATCCCACTCCTGGGCATATACCTGGAGAAAACCACAATTCAAAAAGATACATGCACCCCAATGTTCATTGCAGCACTATTTACAATAGCCAGGACATGGAAGCAACCTAAATTTCCATCAACAGAGGAATGGATAAAGAAGATGTGGTACATATATACAATGGAATATTACTCAGCCATAAAAAGGAATGAAATAGTGCCATTGGCAGAGACGTGGATGGACCTAGAGACTGCCGTACAGAGTGAAGTAAGTCAGAAAAACAAATATCATATAATATCACTTATATGTGGAATCTAGAAAAATGGTACAGATGAACTTATTCGCAAAGCAGAAATAGAGACACAGATGTAGAGAACAAACTTATGGATACCAAGGGAGGAAGTCGGGGGGAGATGAATTGGGAGATTGGGATTGACATGTGTACACTACTCTGTATAAAATAGATAACTAATGAGAACCTACTGCATAGCACCGGGAACTCTACTCAGCACTCTGTGGTGACCTAAATGGGAAGGAAACCCAAAAAAGACGGGACATATGTATATGTGTAACTGATTCACTTTGCTGTACAGCAGAAACTAACACAACACTGTAAAGCAACTATACTCCAATAAGAAAGTTTTTTTTAATTTGAGGAAGAAAAAAATGTAAATATTCAATACTAAATCAATTCTTACCAATGGTTTAAAACAAATCTGTTCTACTCAGATAACCCAGTCTCTCCCCAGTCTACCTTGGAACGATTGACCCTCAATACTGTTTTTTTAGGGTACCCATGATTACGAACCCTTAGAAGGTCGCTGGGCGGAAGGGGGCAGGCACAAGAAAAGGCAGGATGTAAGAGACAGAATTGGGGTGTTTTGATGAAGAAAGGAGGAAGGATTGAGAGTAGCTTAGAATCTAGTCCAGTTACATGGTGACATACACATATACTCCCCTTGCTCCTGAATCTGAATCAGCTGGAGAACTTCGGTCAGTCATTCTGGAAATATGTTCCAAAACCTCCTAATATGCCTTTGCTCCGTCCTTGGACACTCTCTCCTTGAATCACCTCCTGTCTTAAGGGCACCGTGCGGCTGCTGCCCAGCCAGCTCAGCTTCCCTGCACAGCTCTCTCCCCTGTGTTCAGCCCCCAGCTGAAGAGCATCAGTCTGAAAGGCCCTTTTTGTTCACACAAGAGGGACATTTTCTCCTTCAATACACTTGGACTTTTTGCCTGGAACTGGAGGTCATCCTGCTAATCTGGGGCAAAATAGCGAGGCTCTGAAACCCAAGGGCACACTTGGATAACCTGGCATGTAACCTGTAAGTAGCATCAAGAAAATTTTTTAGCCTTTGTTAGTCAGTTACCAAGCATGAGTGATACTCACTGTTTAACAACAGGTAGACATGGAAACCAGCCAGATCTGCTGGCTGTGAAGTAGCAGGATGGTCAAACTGGGGCACATCAGCTGGATCCCAGCATTGGATAATACTTTATCTATTTGGATCTACTTAATCCAAAGCATCCAGTAGCTCAAACATAAGCAAAAACTGGGAATAAAAACATATATTATTTGAAGCACTGTGTACATGAATATTTTAAAATAGTTGCAGACTCTATAATGTATTAATTGTCCCCTCATTTTCAGTGCTTTCCATGTGCTGTTGCTCTGTCAGTCTTCAAAAGAGAAAGGTCATCTGTGAGCAAAGCATTCACTGTTTCATAAGAACAGCAATGGAAAAATGAGGGAGTTGAGGGATTAATGCCCACATGGTGAAGTGTGCACAAGCCCTGGAAGCTACGTAGCTCAAATCCCAAACATACCTGCTGATTCTTACCAAGGGACTCGTCCAGTGGGAAATATGTCTTTATGGAGCTTAGAGTTCAATAATAAACAAATTTGAAAGATTCAAATTTTCTAGAAAATAAATATTTTTCTCATTAAATTCACAGGGTAGAGAAGACAGCCTGACCTTGAGTCCAGGTAGTGGCTCCCTCAGGAAGCCATGCCACGTCTGACGGGAACCAAGCTAAATTCAAACGATGTCAGTGGTTTCAGTCCTAGAGTCCTTTCTACTGGTTCCTGGTATGGCGGTCAGTCTCTAGATTGCAGGCTCCTCATTTTACAGGAAGAATAATGCAGTGATCCTTTCTTTTTCTCAAGGAAAGTCACTAGCTTTTTCAATTAATATGTGCGACAGTGACCACCATTTTTCAGACACACCATTCCTTTTCTGTGTTGCCTCTTTCTGATTTGGCATCTGCCAACGTCTGTGCACCAAATCTATTCTAAACTGTTCTGCCAGCGAGTTCTTCACAGAAAAACAACAACAAAAAAAAGCAAACCCCTTGCAGTCTGCTTGAGTTTTTTCTTAGGGACCTTACGGCTCATTGAAATCCTGCATTCACTGAAGGGGGAGTCTATTACCAAGAGCTATTCAAGGCTGGTGTGACACAGAAGAAATGATAAAGAAAAAAACTCCCATCTCAGAAAAAAAGGGCCCATCATTTCACAATTTCTACGTAAAAGTTGATATCACTATACTCCTTTAAATCTGTTGCTAAAGAAAATAGACAAGATTTAATCATATCCTAACAAGCAGATATGAAAATAACACAAGCCCTGATGCTGGTCCAACACACAGCACGTGTCTCTCTCAGCTCATTCCCCCAGGCTTCCCCTGATCTCGGCAGGCATCACAACTCACGTGGATGGCCTAAACCAGCAATCCCCCGGCATCACACCCTCGTCTCCGGCATAAATGTAGGGCCAAAGGCTCCTTGATCAGCTTCCCTGGCTTCACTGACATCTTGACTGATCCATCCACCTACCTCGTCCAGAGTCTTGACTTTCAGAATGCCCAAAGCCCAGCACCCTGCTCTGCTTCAGGAGCTTGACGAGAGTAAAGTGAAATTGCAGAAAGGAAAGCGACTACCAATGGGGGTTACGGAGACACTACTGCGGCTCAGAAGGCTGGGAGACCAAAACTCTGCGAACAGAATCACAGTCCTCCCGTCGTGTACAACACTGCCCCCGTGGCCACCAAAAACTGACTCTGGTGATGTAAGACACCAGTTTCACTCGAACTCCCCCAGCTTTCCAATATAACTACGTAATACTCACCCATTAGCTATTTTAACTTTAATTTTAAAATTGCATTTACCATTATAATTTAAACCCAAATGCAAAGATTTTATCTGATTCACTGTTTGTAATCAGGGAGCTATGTATCCCTTGGGGACTTGATGTTGTGGGAACAGTAAACAGCGATGAGGAAGAGATACTTAGGGAAGAACATAAAAAAAGAAGGAGAGAAGGCCAAAAGAAATCCCAAATACAGCCTGCAGAATGGAATCTGGTAACGCAGCCGACGGCAAGAGTGTAACCACGGATCAAACAGCACAGAAGTGGGTTTGTGACTTGAAGTCCCCACTCTCCCTTGGGCTTCCTACAGCAAGTGATAAAGAAATAGGGTACCATTGCAGCCACTTGTGGAAAACAGTATGGTGATTCCTCAAAAAACTAAAAATACAGTTGCTGTATGATCCAGCAATCCCACTCCTGGGCATATACCCAGACAAAACTATAATTCAAAAAGATAAATGCATGCCTGTGTTCACAGCAGCACTATTTACAATAGCCAAGACATGGAAACAACCTAAATGTCCATTGAGACGAATGGATAAAGAAGATGTGGTATAATACATATCTACAATGGAATATTACTCAGCCATGAAAAAGAATGAAATAATGCCATTTGCAGCAACATGTTTGGACCTAGAGATTATCATACTAAGCCAATAAGTCAGAAAGAGAAAGACAAATACCATACGCTATCACTTACATGTGGAATCTAAAACGTGACACAAATGAACATGTCTACGAAACAGAAACAGACTCACAGGCACAGAGACAGACTTGTGCTTGCCAAGAGGGAGAGGAAGGGGGAGGGAAGGATTGGGAGTTTGGGATGAGCAGATGCAAACTAGTATATACAGGATGGAGAAACAGCAAGGTCCTACTGTAGAGCACAGGGAACTACAGTCAACATCCTGTGATAAACCATAATGGAAAAGAATATGAAAAAGAATATATATATGTATAAATGAGTCACCTTGCGGTACAGAAGAAATTATCATAACATTGTAAATCAACTATAGTTCAATAAACTATTTTAAAAATTACAGGAAAAGAAAGATGGTGTGATTGAGAAATACCCGGTTTGCCCCTAGAATCAGTGCTATCCCAGGAACTGCAGAGAATACCCGATCTCTGCCTCTACCTCCCAGCGTGCTCCTGGTCCTGGTGACAGTGTGACCGGCAGACTTCCTTCAGTCCTGGCTCAAGTGTTTCCATGATCAGCCAGGGTTTCTCAAGCTACCTAATTGTATGCTTAATGGTTTGGGGATTACATAATCTTATACTAGCCCTGGCTTCCACATTTCTTAACAGATATGTTCACTAATAAATGGCATCTTATTACTACCACCACCATCAACACTACTACTATTAAACTACTGCTATTAATAATAATAATAAACAAACAAATAGCACTTATATCATGTTTATTACTGGCCAGACACTCTCCTGAACATGTTATACTTAGCGATTGTCTTTATACCCATTTCACAGAGAAGTAAATCAAGACTTAAAAAGGTTAAGTGACCTGCTAGGACAGAGTACATGTGAAATTTAAACTCATGAAGTCTGGCTCCAAAGACCATGTTATTTATCACTCTTCTATGATAACTCTCAAGAGTGAAACTTAGTAATAAGTTTGAGAGTCCAAATATATAACTAAAATTGTGAACAATATAATGCCTCCCTCAAGAAAGCCTTATGAATGGGATCAAGCAGACCATTAATCTTATATCCCCTTTCAAAATACCTCTATGGTTGGTGCATTTCTTTATAAAATATGGATTCTAAAATAGATCTGCTGACGAAACTTGATCAGATTTATAAATATGATCACTCCTCATCCCTACTTTACATTTCCAACCCAGTTACCTCCTTAACTTCTCATTTTATTACTAATGCAAAGAAAAACCAAGCGCGTTTCTGACAAAAGGTTATAGACTTCCTATGGAAATCTATTGAGAGAGAGGTTATTTAACATTGACCTCCCAGGCAGAACCATGGGCTAGCCATTTAAAAGTCAACGGGTATGGCTTCCCTGGTGGCGCAGTGGTTGAGAGGCCGCCTGCCAATGCAGGGAACGCGGGTCTGTGCCCGGGTCCGGGAGGATCCCGCGTGCCGCGGAGCGGCCGGGCCCGTGGGCCATGGCCGCTGGGCCTGCGCGTCCGGAGCCTGTGCTCCGCAACGGGAGAGGCCACAGCAGTGAGAGGCCCGCGTACTGCAAAAAAAAAAAAAAAAAAAAGTCAACGGGTAAAATTTCCTTATTTGAAAGATAACTTATTTGAAATTGATCATGTTTTTCTGTTGACAGTATGCGTGTTAATCATTAAGACTGTTTATATAATTTCCATGCCGTAATTCTGCTCAAATATTGAAGTCTGTCAATATCATTTAAGATGAGTCATATCATAAAAGAAATATGCTTTTACCAATTAGTGTTTTTCCTAAATTAGAAGCCTGATCATATTATCCTGCTTACTAGTAACTGCCGAAGAAGAATGCATGTAATATATGAAATAGGAAATCCTTTGCTGGGTTATATATATGTTAGCCTAGAGAAATATACACAGGCAGTAGGATACTAGAATTCCTTTGAAATAAATCAGTGATAAATATTAAGCATCCTAAATCTGGAAACTTTGTTCAAACTACCCAAAAGGGTCCATTTTACCATGTGGGTCACTCCCTTAGATGTAGTCCATCCTGACGAGGACTATAATTTCTAATGTATTTTTCAAATCACGTTTATCGTTACACTGTATGGCATTTTTAGTAACACTCTAGTAGGTTTTGACTTATATAATATTTTGTTTAAAGGAAGAGTCAGCAAGATGCAGCCTGTAGGTCACATCCAACCCTCTACCTGTTTCAGCGTGACTCATAGCTCAGGGGGAGTTTTCCAGATTTGCAATCAATTTGATGACAGGGAACACTGATTTTGAATCCCAATTAAACCACATGTTATCTCAAAACAAAAAATAATGTTCTTATGAGTAAGTGTGGTGGACAGAATAATGGTTCCCAAAGGTGTCCACACCCTGATCCCCAGAACCTGTGAAAATGTTCCCTTACTCGGTAGAAGGGATTTGGTAGATGTTATTAAGGTTATGGACTGTTATGGTTTGAATCATGTCCCCAAAAAGATATGCTTAAGTCTTAAAGCCCATCCTGGTATCTGTGAATGTGACCTTATTTAGAAACAGGGTCTTTGCAGATGTCAGCGAGTTCAGATGAAGTCACTAGGGTGGGCCCTAATCCAGTATCAGTGATGTCCTTATAAGAAGACCGAAGAGACAGAGACACAGGAGGGGAGAGGGCCATGTGATGACAGAGGTAGAGACTGGAGGGCTGCAGTTACAAGACAAGGAGCTCCAAGGATTGATGGCTCCCACCAGCAGCCAGGAGGAGGACAGGGAGGGGTCTGCCTAGACTCTCAGAGGGAGCGTGGCCCTGCTGACACACTGATTTGGGACTTTTAGCCTCTAGAGCTGTGAGAGAATAAATTTTTATTGTTTTAAGCCACCCACTTTGTGGTACTTTGTTACCGCAGCTCTGGGAAACTAACTCTTGGACAGCGAGATGGGGAGATCATCCTGGATTAGCCAAATGGGCCCGATAGAAACACATGGATCCTTCAACGCGGAGAACCTTCCAGGCTGTGGTGAGGGAAGGAACTGTGAGGACAGAAGCAGGGTCAGAAAGGAGCTATGCGGCTGGCCTTGAAGACAGAGGAAGGCAGACACGACCTAAGGAACGCAGGCAACCTCTAGATGCTGGAAAAGGCAAGGACGCAGATTCTTCACTGGAGCCTCTAGAAGGAACACCTTGGTTTTAGCCCAGTGAGATCCGTGTTGGACTTCTGACCTCAGAATAGTAAGATAATAAGCAGTATGTTCCTACTTGAAAGACGACATTCACCTGTAATATGTCCAGAATTCATTCCTCTATGGATTTCTTCAGAATTCAGAAATTCCCAATTAGATCACCAGTAGAGTTAAATAAAACACTGTTCTTCCTTATTAATCATCTGTTCAAAGAGTTCACAACTTATTCAATCTTAATCACACCACTTGGAACTCGGTAGCCTCACTTTGAAGAACTGGAGGTTAAGAAGGCATAAACGGATTGCCGAAGACAGGCCGAGTCATGAAGAAAGGGGGTAAGCATTACCAGCTTGTCCCTGCTCTACAGACTAGTTAACCCTGCTTTTATTTGCAAGAAGATGGTAGCCTAAAGAAAAGCGTCTCTCATTCGGTAATCGCTAGTAGCTCTTTGGTATCTACCACGGGCTGGGAACAGAAGACCCAGACTTGACCCTGCTTCTCAGTGAACTCAGTCGTTTGCGGGCAGAACAGAAGGGGTCTTTGGCATTTTCTTTCCCCCCCGCTCATCGCAGCCCGCCCCCCCCACTCAACCCCACCCCACCCGAGGCGGTTTGTGTACCTCTTGAGCAGAGAGAGGTGCAGTCCTCCCCCACTGCCAGAGAGACGAAGAAATCCAGCAGAGAAGCCGCGCGTGGCCGTCAGGATCAGTCGGACTTAGGTTCACATCCGCTCTCCTCACTCGCTGTGCGATGGTGCGAAAACAGTCTAACATAGGTGGCCCACAGTTTTCAAGAGCTCAGATCCAAAAAAAGGAGCACAGCTGCCCTTTGTGGGGCTGCTGGGAGGGCGGACTGAGAAAGCACACAAATGCTTAGCCTTCTTTGCATGGTTCTGTAGGACTCTTGTTCATCAGCGAGGTTTCTGTCCCAAGGCGCCTCAGTAAAGGAGCCCGTGCTATATGCACAGGCACCTCGTGGGTACACATAGTGGAAGTGTCCTAGGACGGTGGAAACACGTAAGGGAAGGACAGCGTGACACATGAGACAACCTGGAACAAAGGCAAAGTACCGACTCCTGTTTCCAGAGACGCACACGGAGCTTACTAATCTCAGTTTACTACAAGGATGTCAACAGTTTTAAATCGAGGGGAGAACAAAATGGTGAGGAAAGATGCATGGAAGGAAAGGAGAGAAAAAGTAAAAGGAAGGGTGAGGGGGTGATAAAGACAGGCAGGAGGCATAGAGGCACATGGCACTAATTATCCAAAGCTTGTCGTCGAGATCCTTAATCTACCTAGACTCACGTGTGTGGGGGCAGCTGGACCGTGCTCATTCCGGCTCTAAATCTCTAAGATTGAAATGATTCTATTTTTCTGAGGTAGAGTAGGGATAATTGATAAGTGAGATAAGAAGATGATTTAGACAGTTTTCAAAACAAGAAGATAAATGGCCAGTAAATATGAGCAAAACAAATGGCCCATCATTTGCTAACAGCACAAATTAAATCAATGTGATGCAATGTTTGCCTATCAGAGGAACAGAGAATTAACAGGAGACCATCAATGCAGTTGAGGGCACAGTGAACAGACACATTCAGACACTCCTGAAGGAAGCGTACACTGGGATAAGAGTTTGAAAATTAATTTGGTGATATTTATAAAAATAATTTAGAATGTACATATCTTTTGACTTATTAATCCTTTTTAGAAACTATCATAAGGTAATTAGTTATAAGGAGATACACCAAAATGCCCACAAAAAGTGATGTACAGAAAAGTTCAGTAACCCAGGGAGAAATTGGAAACCCCCCAAGCGTTCAATATTAACAGGATGTTTTAAAAAGCCAGAATATATCCATATGGTGGAATACTCTGTAGCCATTAAAAATGAAGGTTTTTCAATAACATGGGGAAATTTCATAACATTAAAAATGTCAAGTAAAGAAAGCATATGTTCTCACACAAGCTAAAAATTTCTTGAGAAAAATACACCAGGAGATTACTATTGCTGGAATTATGAACACAGATTTCCTGATTCTTCATATTTTTCCAAATTTTCTAAGAGCACATGCATTATCTTTAAGCTCAGAAAGGACATAAAGGTAATAATTACCATCACAAGGAAAACAAAGGATAAAAGGAAACAGTTCTCCTCTGTTTTACTTCATAGTTCTGAGGTCTTATGTCCTTGAAAAGATAAGAAAATGTTCAGTGGAAAAATAATTTTATGAATTTTTTTCAGAAAGGCCATGAGACAGTGGGAAGAGAAGAGGTGGCAACGTAAATTATTGAAGAGGGAGCTATTTCTAGCAGAAAAAACTTTCTAAACCTCTCTTCAAACTATATGCCACATAATGTGGCATTTTTCGTGTTCATTTTTCAGGCTTATTTTAGCTGAATAGTTACCTAACAGAACCAAAGCTTTGGGATATACCCAGGCTACGCTTTCTTCCGAGATGCTTCTTAAAGTCATTCCACCTGCAATAAATTTCTTAGAAGTTAGGGAAAGAAAAGGTTTTCTCTCTGTCAAAGTCTTTAGAGTTCCAACGCATTTGATTAAGTTTAGTTTCAGCAAACAATGTAGTCCTTCACATTAATGTTTGATTATATCGTAATATAATTAAGAACAAAATTTTAGGCCGTGGTCCTTTAACTTTGTCAGCAGAGACCTTTTAAAAATTTTATTTTCTCCTTATCTTCTTCCTCTATTACTTGACTTTTGTATTTCAACCTGAGTTAAAGGATCTGTTGTATATAGTACTGTGTTTTATCTAAATCCTTTCTGGTAGTCAGCAGAAATATATATATATATAAATATATACACACACACACACACACACACACACACACACACATATATATACACACACACACACCCCAAGGTGATTCAGTTATATACATAGATATATATTCTTTTTCAGATTCTTTTCCATAATAGGTTATTGCAAGATTTTGAATATAGTTCCCTGTGCTATACAGTAGGTCCTTGTTGTTTACCTATATACAGTAGTACGTATATGTTAATCTCAATCTTCTAATTTATCTACCCCGCCCCTCACGATCCCCTTTGATAACCACAAGTTTGTTTTCTATCTTTGTGAGTCTATTTCTGTTTTGTAAACAAGTTCATCTGTATCATTTTTTTTAGACTCCACATATAAGTTATATCATAAGATATTTATCTTCTTTGTCTGACTTACTTAGTATGATAATCTCTAGGCCCATCCATGTTACTGCAGATGGCATTATTTCATTCTTTTTTATGGCTGAGTAGCATTCCATAATACTATACATATATTTTTGAATAAAACAATAATAACAGTACAGAGACCATAACAATAATAATGACGTTAACTAGACATTTTGTGATGATCATTTCACAATATGTACACATATCAAACAAGTTGCATACCTGAAACTAATATAATGTCATGTCAATTATATCTCAGTAAAAATATATATGTAGCAATAACAATAACAATAAACAACCATGTCCAATGTAGAATAAGAAATTCATCTTCCAAGATTTCCATATGTGTTAATATTATATCTTCCCTAGATAATTCCATTTCTTTTTAAAAAAATTTTTCTTTATTTATTTTTGGCTGTGCCTCGCAGCTTGTGGGATCTTAGTTCCCCGACCAGGGATTGAACCTGCACCCCCTGCACTGGAAGTGCAAAGTCTTAACCACTGGACCACCAGGGAGATCCTTTTTTTTAAAAAAATTTCTATTGATAATTCAATTTCTATCCAAAAATTAGTTTATATTTTATTCAGTGAAAGGAGCCTGAGGTTTGAAACCTGCAGAGCACCTGTATTCAGAGCTCGATCCCCCAGGTTTATGAAAGGGACAAATGACTCCACTTGACCTGCACGTCTGTCGTCTATTGAGTGGAAATGATATGGTCCCTGCCGCATTATTCTGACAATATGAGATAATATATGTAGAAGTGAGTATAGGTTGTGAAGTTATTATTTTAATTCTTTCACAAGAAAGCGGGATAAAAGGCTTTGACAGGGCTTCTTACTCAACGAACATGCCATATTTATTCAAATGAAAGAAAGATTAAACGTAAACTTTGTTGACCAACTGTGGAAAGGTTCTTAGCCTGGACACAATACGTTGAACACAGCCTCAAGAAATTACGAGTTTTAACATGGTGTAATTTTTTTCTAGGTGAAAGAAAATGTGATTCAATAAGTAAAGCTGACAGTTTACAAAACAGAGAGATCACAGCTACCGTAATAGTAAATGGAATATTGCCATTAGTAAGCATAATATATCCCTGGATAACATAAACATTATCTTCCCTAAAATAACTCATTGGGGCCAACAGATTAGGACTTACATGCACTTCAGTATAGAATGATATAGTGTTTTGCAAACTTAAGTAATATCAAGAGCCTATTCAAAGAAAAACATCCTCTCATTAACTGCAAATGTTAACAAATTATTTTTATGACAATATTAATGTATAAAACTACGTATAAACTGCCTGCCTTATCCTTATGGCTGGTTTACAACTATAAAGCTAAAATTAACTTACAAGTTAAAAGCAAAGAAAACTACAAAAATAGTATGAAAAACAATAACATTAACGTGAAGGACTACATTGTTTGCTGAAACTAAACAACTGTTCTCAGTATGAATATGAGAGTACACATGCACAAAGTCTGACACGTCTAGAAACACAATTTTCTCAGTGTTTTTCTCTGTTCAAACTTCTATGAAATCCCCACTGGTATGGCGTGTGCCTGAGTTATACATGCGGCACCCAGGTGGGCACATGTAGGCACGCATTTCCACCATGTACGCAGTGCACGTGTGGGACACGTGCAGATACATGCCCGGCTTACGTATGGAGGACAACTCGAGTCTTTTTCGTTAACCTAAGACAGATAAACAGCATCCCCTCGTGCTAATCATACGATCGGTCCAATAGAAAATGTGGGGACTGAAACTGCATGACCATTAGGAGCCCCAGATGATCTGGAACATGCTTACGTCGCTCTCTGTAGACTACAATCAAAATGGGAATTATAAAGCTGATCATCTTCTTGAGTAACACACAGGCACTAGGAAAATGTTTATACAGCCCCATTTGAGAAACTCTAGCACCTACACTGTGAACTAGGTCTACATACTTTGTGACGTTTTTCATAAAGTGGAATGCTAGGATCCCTGAGGCGAATAGGACTGTCGGGGTGCCGCGTCCAGCCCGATCGGACGGATTGATTTATGTGACGCCGACTCAGGCCAGCAGAATCAGCAACAGCTTCCCCAGGTTGGCCGTCCTGGCAGCTAATTTAGTCTAGTCTTCATTCTCGACCATTATCTTCCTCTCTTTCCTAACTTCTTTTTCTTCCCTTTTCCACCTTAGGGCCCGGCCCTTGATCTTCTTAAATACCACACTCATTGGGAGACAGGCAAAACAGACATACCACGGAAGCACGTTTCTTTTCATCATGACGGCCTATAAAACGGCTTCTCTGTGGAAGGAAAGCCTCAGTTACAGTTGTTTACATGGCTAGAAATTCCAAACTCCCCTGCAAACATTTAAGGCTGATGCCCTTTCCTTTTGTTAACTGCCAAACAAACAGACCTCCAGGCCTACTCACTAGCACAGTAACACAAAAAGTAATGGACCTTCCACATATATGTGGTAGATGCCTCAAGAGCTTGCTCTTATATCCAGAGCTACAGTCTGCATAAAGGAAGCACAGAGAAAAACAGACCCCCCCAAAAGCTGATGTATTCAATGTTCAGCAATTCAATTTAACAAATAGTTATTAAGTGCCTATTATCTGAAAAATACGGCAGACTTTTGATTTTTCTCTTTACATCAATAATGAAATAAAAGATCAAGACACATGTTCAAAGTTTTATTTATCCATCTCCTTTATGTAAAATATATACTGGCCATCTATCATGATGTACTAGGCAGTGTGTTGGGTGCAGTAAGAGGCTAAAGAAGGGAAAGACTTACTCGACTGGAAGACCGGGCCATGTGTTACGGATGAACTGGCATATAAATTTGGACTAGAAAACATCAGAATTCCAACAGAGAAAGAGAGGAGAGGGAAAAGAAAGAGGAGCAAAGATAAAACAATATAGTTTTGTGGTTAAGAACATGAATATGGTCGACTGAAAAGATCCAAGTTTAAGGTGCAGTTTTTTCAATTAATATCTTTGTGACCCTGGGAAGTTATTTAACCTCTCCAAGCTATAATTTCCTTTTATGCGCCAGAAGGCTAAACAGAAGTAGCAACAAGTTGTTTTGTTTTTGTTTTTGTTTTTGTTTTGGAGAATTAAATGAGATACAGTATCTGGCACAGTGCTGGTGCTCGGCAAAAGCAGTAAAGGCTACATATGTTCATTACAATTATTACTTTGAACATTCTCGTGTGAAACATAGCATAAGAAAATTCGCAGAGACAGAAAATAAACTGCTGCGGGAATGGTGAGCACCCCGATTTGGTTAAAGTTTAGATCGTGGAAGAAAAGTAGAAGCTGACAGGTTTGAAAAGTTGATTCTCGTCAAACTGAAAAACAGGCTGAGATATTGGGTTTAACATGTAGATAGTAAGAAAACTTTGAAACTTTTTCAGTGGGGTAGTGATAAAATCAGAGGTGTACTTTGGAAAGATAACTGAGGATGGTAGGATGAGCTGAATGGAGAGACGTAAAAAGAGAGAGGGCATTTCACGAAAAGTGTTTCAATTAATCAGTTAAGACTTAAGCGTTTCCCTGGTGGCGCAGTGGTTAAGAAACCGCCTGCCAATGCAGGGGACACAGGTTCGAGCCCTGGTCCGGGAAGATCCCACATGCTGCGGAGCAACTAAGCCCGTGCGCCACAGCTTCTGAGCCTGCGCTCTAGAGCCCACGAGCCACAACTACTGAGCTTGCGCGCCTAGAGCCCGTGCTCACAAGAGAAGCCACCGCAAGGAGAAGCCCATGCACCACAACGAAGAGTAGCCCCCGCTTGCTGCAACAAGAGAAAGCCTGAGCACAGCAACAAAGACCCAACACAGCCAAAAATAAAAATAAAAATAAATTTTAAAATAAATAAATAAATAAAATACATTTATAAAATTTTAAAAAATAATAAATTTATATTAAAAAAAGACTTAAGAGGCAAAATGGGAACTAGAGAGTTGACGTTCTACGAAAAGGAGGGATTGGATTTAAGAGAGACAGACTACGGTGGTACAATCCCTTACAACTTTCTGTAACGTCTTTAAGTTCAGAAATTTTACCTTAAATAGTTCTCACATGAAAAGCAAAGATGGGGACTTCCCTAGTGGCACAGTGGTTAAGAAGCCACCTGCCAACGCAGGGAACACAGGTTCAATCCCTGGTCCGGGAAGATCCCACGTGCCGCAGAGCAACTAAGCCTGTGAGCCACAACTACTGAGCCCACACACCGCAACTACTGAAGCCCGCGCGCCTAGAGCCCGTGCTCCGCAACAAGAGAAGCCACCGCAGTGAGAAGCCCGCGCACCGCAACGAAGAGCAGCCCCCGCGCGCCGCAACTAGAGAAAGTCCCCAGGCAGCGATGAAGACCCAACGCAGCCAAAAATAAAATTTAAAAAAATAAAGAAGAAAAGCAAAGATCATGGCATAGGCCTAATTTGTGTCTTAATAATAACTGTGAATACTGTACCATTATGCACACACTATGTACCATTTTAGCTTCATGCTAAGGCTGAACATCCCGTGGATTTTGCACCCTCACACAGCCCAACCCTGAAGGAGAAGAAGGAAACTTTTCCTCCGGCAGAGTTTGCAGCAACATTCCCTCACATCTCCTGTTCGTGAATTGGTTACACCTCCGTTCTTGAACCACCGATTGCGATCATGGAACTTCCATGTGTTTTAGAACTTAAGCCTTGTTTGCCTGAATCAACCTCTGTGTCTAAAAGAATGAGACTATATTAATATGGTTAGAACGGTGGTCTCAACCAGGGCAATTTTTCCCTGCAGGAGACATTTGGCAATGTCTGGACAACTCTGTGGCTGTCACACCTGGGAGGGTGTTACTGGCAGCCAGTGGGTGGAGTACAGGGATGCTGTTAAATACCCTACAAAGCACAGGAGAGCCCCCCACAGCTCAATTATTGAACCCAAAATGTCAATCGTATCAAGGTTGAAAATGCTGGACTAGAACAATCAGAGATTACCTCTGGATCTGAGGGTGGGATCAGCTCCAACCCAACTTCACATGCACAGAGAAGTATAACATCAATGTTGGAAAGAAAACCACAAAGTCCATTTAATTCATATTGTGGATGAAAAATGTCACCTGCCATATCAATAAACAAAGGACGTTGAGGTCATCAAGCTGTCAGCCACTGGAGCCACCCCCAACTGTGCATCCTGAGAGGACTCAGGATGGAGAAAAGCAGGACAGTGGCCCCAGACAGCTAAGGTGCACATCAGAGGAACGACTTCAGGGAGCCCAGACTTGCATCTTCCCACACACAGAAAAGTGCTAAATTCATTCACGTGAAATGTCTGGTTTTCTTTCATTAACAGTAAACTTCTGACGTTCCCACTACCTGGTTTTTGCTGCAAAAGCTCCGATGTATCCTGGTTCCTCCCTCACCTCTTTAGAGCAGTCCCTCAGAGCTATCTGAGAAGCTGCCTCCAGGGATTAAGTCCTCAGCAAGTCCACTGAATAAAACATAATTCTCAGGAATTCCCTGGTGGTCCAGTGGTTAGGACTCAGTGCCTTCACTGCCGTGGCCTGGGTTCAATCCCTGGTCAGGGAACTAAGATCCCGCAAGCCGTGAGGTGTGGCCAAAAAACAAACAAAAACGTAATTCTCAACTTTAGGACTGTGCATTTTTTTCAGTTGACAATATACTCATTAAAAATTCATTGTGTGTGAGAGCCCTGCAGAAATGTTGCAGTAAAGACCTTTAAAAATATTCTCGTTCATAAAAGCAATGAGAAAACCAACAATAATGTTAAAATCAACTTCTTAAGAAATCTGGAAATTAGCCAACAGAGGAATCCAAGGAATGTTTATTGAAGAAAATCAGCTGAATCTCAACAATAACAGCGGTGTTTTAACTTGCCCTATTCCCATCCTCTCTCCCCAGCTCCACAGTAGCCTTGAAAAACAAGAGCTATGCACACATGATAAATGTGAAAACCAGAAGCCACTGGAGAGGGCAGAAAAGGTTCAAAGCTCCCCAGAAACACCACTACCAGCTATTATCTGACCTGTCTATAGTTTCCTGGAAACCTCCACTACCAGGACTGCCTTTTTTGGTCTCAGAGATCATTCACTGCAAACAATCTTCCCTCAGGGCATTTGTCAAAAACAATCAAGGGTAATTGTTTAACATCAGAGCTACCTCAGAGAGTTGGGGCAAACAAGAAGCTGACCAAAGGGACATGCCTCAGCCTGCTCAGACTGCCATTAAAATAGGCTGGGTGTTTTAACAAAAGACATTTATCTCTCACAATTCTGGAAACTGCAAGTTCAAGATAAGATGCCAGCATGCTTAGGTTTTGGTGAGAACTCTTTTTCCTTGCTTGTAGATGTCTGTCTTCTTGTTGTGTGCTCACATGGCCTTTCCTCGAGGCATGCACACAGAGAAAGAAAGGAACAAGCTCTCTGGTGTCTCTTCTAAAAAAAGGCACTAATTTCATCATGAGAGCCGCACCCTCATGGCCTCATATAACCGTAATTACCTCCCAAAGGCCATTTCTCCAAACACCATCACACTGGGGAGTAGAGCTTCAATATATAAATATGAAGGTAGAGTGGGGAGACACAAACATTCAGGCCATAACAAGGACTTTGAAAAGTTCCAGCATATTACTGGGAATCTAGAAGTCCACACACATGTGCAGAAAATGGAAAGACCAAAAGACTTGAGAAAGCCCTACTCTCTCAACTGTTGCTGACCTTTAGGCTCCGAGAAAGCAAGAAGTGAAGGCTGAGGCAGAATTTCTAACTGCCTACCGGGAAACTGAAAGCATTCTCCAACACAGAAACCAGATTCATAGCTGATTTCTCATCAGAAATAATGGAGACTAGGAGATGACATAATCAAAATACTGAAGAAAAATACTATCAATCGATAATTCTATGCTAGCAAAACTATTCTTCAAAAATGAAGGCAAAATCAAGATATTACCAGATAAACTGAGATAATATACTGCTCGTAGAGCTCCCTGTAAGAAATACCAAAGGGAGTACTCCAGACTGAAATAATAGGGCACTAGACAATAAATAGAATCCAAATGTAGAAATATTAAGAATAGCAGTAAAGTTAATATAGATATATAAATATAAAAGTCAATATAACTGTACTTTTGGTTTATAACTTTTTTCTCCTATTTTATTTGAAAGATATTTTATTTAACTCAACAATTATAAAACTGTGTTGATGGACTTACAGTGTATAAATATTTATATTTATAATGTATAAGAGTACAAAGATGGGGGAGGGAATGGAGCCGTATAGCAGCAAAGGTTTGTATACTACTGATATTAAGTTGGTATTGACCCAAACTAAATTGTTAAGATTAAGATGTTAACTGTAATCCTCATTAAGAAAACAACTTAAAATATAATAAAAGAAACAATAAAGAAATTAAAATGCTAAAGTAGAAAAGATTTATTTAGCACAAAATAAAGTAATGGAGAAATAGAGAAAAAAATAAGACATATAGAACACGAGTAGAAAAATGGCAGATGTAAATCTACCTGATTAATAATTACACAAAATATAAATAAAATAAACTGCATCAAAAGGCAGAGATTGGCAGAATGAAAAGACAAACATGAACCAATTATATACTGTCTACTAGAGACACATTTTAGATTAAAGTCACACACAGTTTAAAAATAAAAGGATGAGAAAAGATATGCCACACAAACTGTAACAAAAAGAAAGCTAGAGTGGCTAGAGTGGCTACACTACTCTCAGACAAAATAGACTTTAAGACAAAAATTGTTACTAGAGACAAAGAAGGATATTTTATAAGGATAAAAGTGTCAATCCATCAAGAAGACACAACACTTATAGGAACATATGCACCTAACAACAGATCCTGAAAATGAGTGAAGCAAAAACTTACAGAATCAAAGGGAGAAATAAACAATTCAGCAATAATAGTTGGAGACTTCAATAACAGACCAAATTGGCAAAAGCCAACAAGGAAATAAAAGACTTGAGTAATACTATGAAACAGCTAGACCCAACAGACATACATAAAACTGTCCTTTCAAGAACAACAGAATACAAATTTCTCTCAAGTGCACATGGAACATTCCCCAGGATAAAATAGTCTTGATAAATTTAAAAGGATTGAAATCATGTGAAGTATGTTACCTGACCACAGTGAAATGAAGTTAGAAATTAATAGCAAAAGGAATTTGGGAAATTCACATATATGTAGAAATCTAAAAACACATTCCTAAATAACCAATGTATCAAAGAAAGTTCAAGGACATTAGAAAATAATTTAAGACAATGAAATGAAAACAAAACATACCAAAACTTTTGAGATTTAGCTAAATGAACGCTTAGATTGAAATTTATACCTGTAAATGCCTATATTAAAAAGAAGAAAGATCTCACATCAAAAACCTAACTTCCGGGCTTCCCCGGTGGCACAGTGGTTGACGGTCCGCCTGCCGGTGCAGGGGATGTGGGTTCGTG
The DNA here is from genome assembly GCF_002837175.3 of Physeter macrocephalus. Classification (NCBI taxonomy): domain Eukaryota; kingdom Metazoa; phylum Chordata; class Mammalia; order Artiodactyla; family Physeteridae; genus Physeter; species Physeter macrocephalus. The sequence goes on from NC_041226.1 coordinate 72,637,647, forward strand.
CCCCAGTCCGGGAAGATCCCACATGCCGCGGAGAGGCTGGGCCCGTGAGCCATGGCCGCTGAGCCTGCGTGTCGGAGCCTGTGCTCCGCAAGAGGAGAGGCCACAACAGTGAGAGGCCCGCGTACCGCAAAAAAAAACCAAAAACCTAACTTCCTACCTTAAGAATCTAGAAAAAGAAGAGCAAACTAAATCCAAACCATGAAGAAAAAAAAAAGAAATAAGAAAGGTCAGGTCTGAAATAAATGAAATAGAGAGTAGAATAAAAGAAAAAATCAAGAAAAACAAAGTTGGTTCTATGAAAAACCATTAGACTGGCCAAGAAGAGAGAAGACTGAACTACTAAAATCATTAGTGAAAGAAAGGGCAATACTCCTGGGATTATAAGGGAATATTATGAACCACTGTATGCCAAAAAATTAGCTAACCCAGGTGAAATAGGCAAATCATCGAAAGATACAAACTAATAAAACTGACTCAAGAAGAAACAGAAAATCTGAATAGACCTATAACAAATAAGGAGATTGCGTTAGTAATCAAAAAAACTTTCCACAAAGAATCCCAGGCCCAAATGGCTTCCCCCATGAATTCCACCATACGTTTAAAGAACATGAATCCTTCACAAAAACTTTAAAAAAAAAAAAAAATTAGAAGAGAACAGAACACTTCCCAGTCATCCTATAGGGCAAGTGTTACTAACATAAAAACAAAAAAAGACCTCCCCCCTCCAAAAAAATTGCAGACCATACACCTTATGAATTAGAAATGAAAGGAACTTCCTCAACCTAATGAAGATCATGAAAAACCCACAACCAACATCATAGTTAAGGTGAAAGACTGAAAGTTTCTCCCATAAGACAAGGAAGAAGAGAAGGACATCCACTCTCATCACTTCTACTCAACACTGTACCGGAGGTTCAAGATGGTGCAATTACGCAAGAAAATAAAATCATCCAGATTGGAAAGGAAGAAGTAAAACTATTTATATTCAGGTATGACATGATCTTGTATTCAGAAAATCATAAGGAATCCACTAAAAATCTATTAAAACTGATAAACAAGTTCATCAAGGTTGCAGGATTCAAGATCCAAATTAAAAATCAGATGTGTTTCTACACACTAGCTAGGAACACTACAAAAACTGAATTTAACAATAGAATTCCACTTATAACAGCATCAAAAAGAATAAAATACTTAGGAATACAGTTAACAAAAAAAGTGTAAAACTTGTTCACTAAAATCTACAAAGCATCATTGAAAGAAACTGAAGAAGACTTAAATAAATGGAAAGACATTCACTTTCAAGAATCAGAAGACCTATTATTATTAAGATTGAAATACTCCCCAAACTGATCTACAGATTTGACACAATTCCTATCAAAATCTGACCTGGGCTCCTTGCATAATTTGACAAGCTGATCCTAAAATTCATATGGAAATGCAAAGGACCCAAAAGAGCCAAAACAATCTTGAAAAAGGTGAAAATAGTTGGGGACTCACCTTTCTAGATTTCAAAATGTACTATAAAACTAAAATAATCATGACAATGTGTTATTGGCATAAGGACAGACATAAAGATCAATGGACTAGAACTGAGAGTCCAGAAATAAACCCTGACATTTATGATCAATTGATTTGGACAAGGATGCAAAGACAATTCAATGAAAAATTAATAGTCTTCTCAATATTTGTTCCTTGGACAACTGACGTCCACGTGCAAAATAATGAAGTTGGACCCCTACCTCACACTACATACAAAAAATAACACAAAATGCATCAAAGACCTAAATGCCAGAGCTAAAACTATAAATCTCTTAAAAGAAAACACAGAGGTAAATCTTCATGACCTTAGATTGAGCAATAGTTTCTTAGATATGACACCAAAGCACTAGCAACAAGAGAAAAAAAATTGATAAGCTGAACTTCATCAAAATTAAAAACCTTTGTAATTCAAAGAACACCATAATAAAAGTGAAAAGACATTTCTCCCACGGAATAGAAGAAAATATTTGCAAACTATATGTCTACTGGTCTCGTATTTCTTGTAAAACGAATATTGAAAGAACTCTTACAACTCAACAATAAAAAGACAAATGACCTAAGTTAAAAAAAAATAGACAAATGATTTAAATAGACGTTTCTCCAAGGACGATATAGAAATGATCAATAAGCACATGAAAAGATGATCAAAATCATTAGGCATTAAGGAATTGCAAAAAACAAACAAATAAACTTTACACCACTAGGATATCTCTAATCAAAAAGACAGTAGCAATTATTGGCAAGGACGTGGAAAAATAGAAATCCTCACACACTGCTGGTGGGAAAATAAAATGGGGCAGCTACTTTGGAAAACAGTTTGGCAATTCCTCTAAAATTTTTTTTTTTTTTTTTGCGCTACGCGGGCCCCTCACTGTTGTGGCCTCTCCCGTTGCGGAGCACAGGCTCCGGACGCGCAGGCTCAGCGGCCACGGCTCACGGGCCCAGCCGCTCCACGGCATGTGGGATCCTCCCGGACCGGGGCACGAACCCGTGTCCCCTGCATTGGCAGGCGGACTCTCAACCACTGCGCCACCAGGGAAGCCCTAAAATTTTAACATAGAGCTTATGACTCTATGACTCAGCAATCCCACTCCAAGTTTATACCCAAGGTAATTAAAAACATGTGTCTGCACAAACACTTGTAAATAAATGTCCACAGCAGCATTATTCATAATAGACAAAATGCAGGGGAAATGCAAATGTCCATCAACGGATGAACGGCTAAATAAATAAAATGTAGTATATCCATTTGATGGACCACTATTCATCCATAAAAAGGAATGAAATATTCATACATGCTACAACAGGGATGAACCTTGAAAACATTATGCTCAGTGAAAGAAGTCACACAAAAAAGACCACATATTGCATGATTTCATGCAATGTCCACTGTAGGCAAATCCAGATATAAATTAGATCCATGGCTGCCAGGGGCTGGGGAATGAATGGGGGAATAAAGAGTGACTACTAAATGGGGAAAGCTTTTTTATCCTGGAATGATAAAAATTTTCTGAAATTAGGATGTTTGCACAGCTTTGTGAATATAGTAAATGCCACTGAATTGTACACTTCTGAAAGGGTGGATTTTATGGTACATAATTAATATGTTCGTTTAAATAAAAGCACTGGGGGGAACTGTGAGGTTGGTTAAGAGAAAACATTAATTTTACTTAATTGAAAAGACAGTGTGTTACATAATGGCAATAGGGCCATGAATACGAACATGGTCATGATGATGATGATGGTAACAGTTAAGATTAACCTTTACAAAAATCTTATGAAGCAGATACTATTTTTATCCCCAATTTTCAGATGAAGAAAATCAAGCATAGGGAGACAAGGAAGCCTGCCAAAAGTTACCCAGCTAAGAAGAAAAGTAGCAAAAATAGAATTCAAAACCAGGACCTCTGATTTTTTTAGGCACCAGCAGAGTGTCAATGTCTCTCCTCTTCAGATCACATTTTGTAACAAAAAGAGCTGTGTGCAGGTGCTGTGGTAAAAGAAGAGGAAAAAACACAAAAGATGGCTCAGCGTTCCCCAGGAAGAAAGGACAACAACATTCTTTGCAGATAACTAGAGTGACTGAAGTCCTGCAACCAGGGTTCCAGACACTTTCTCCATGCCGTTTGGTACCTGCTCTCCCTCCCTACTTCCTTAACTTACTGTACTCCCCCCACACATGCGCGAGTGCTCGGGCAGGCCTGGTATAGGCCATTTAGATATTAGCTGAGCTTATAACGATATACAATTAGCTGACCCACACATTCTAAAGTGAATTGGTTTCTTACTCACATTGGTTTAAAGACTGTGCTTACATACTTTGGAGACAAGCCTTTAGGTACAGAGACCTGTCTCCTGAGCATTTTGAACTCTTTCAAGTTCTTCTTTGAAAAGAGTTCATTTAAACTCAGTTTTGCATACAGTTATTAGCAGACTATTCAATGAACTATGAACTCTACCCTGAACAAAGTATGTGTTAACAGCTGTTAATCACATAAGAGGAACCGCACCAAAAATCTACAGAGGAAGCGACCACTGTCTCAAACACAGAAAGAAGAACATCACATTTGGATAATGATTTTTCTGATTAAATTTGTTGCAGACACACAGAACACAGAATTAGATCAGTAGTGAGTTTACAGAGTAGCATTAGCAAGAGAAAGGAATTGAATCCACAAATGTCACTCCGGAGAGAGGAAGCAGGATGTGTATGTCGTCTCCTAATAGATTAATCAGGCTAAACTAAACAGCATGTCCAGAAAGTTTAGAGGATCGGCAAATAATGTTTTGGTAAGGTCATTATAAACCATTCAGTGGCCATTAGGACGGTAATTTACAGCCGTGACAATGGTCTAGACAAGAGAATTAAGACGTAACTGGTTCCAATTTTAATTTGAAACAAAGCTAACCGTATCATGTTAAGTGTCCTGGTCTTGTGGCCTCCAGCCACTGGCTGCAAATGTTAAACTCACTTGCTGTTTCTCCCAGAACAGCTAACAGGAGTGGGCAGGGGCAGGAGAAAGAAATGAGTCAACTGTGAAGAAATCTGGACGCTAGCAAAAAGGCTCGGGGAAGAAAAAGATCCTCCCTGCACAGCATTGTCATCCGAACAGCAGGGCTGTCAGATTGCCTGGTAGTGGAAGACAGCCCATAAACAGCCTCTCGTAAAGGGAGAGATAGGGGTTTATCTTTGAAAGAGTCCGTAACTGAGCACAGACTCTGTTTCTGCTGCCCTTGCAGAAAAACCTTAAAGCAAGGCAGGGGCTAGTGGTGCCGGGGAACGGGAGAGAAAGTAGAAGGGAGAGACCCTTGCTCCCCTTTCCCGAGGAAGCTCTAGGGTGCTCGCTCAGGAACACAGCCATGGGTAGACCGTTGTCAGACCGCGTATTCATTTGCCTCTGACAGCCAATTAGCCTTGTGGAACGTTTTCCTACCCAAGTTTTATTATACTCTCTAGACCAATTACTTCTTTTTCTTTATTTAGAGGAATGGGGTTGAACAAAATATGAACAGCAATTTTATCTGTTTCTCTTTACTTTTAAAATCACCACTACAGAATTACGTACGTGGCTCTTGCTGTTGGATGCTATTGGAGGGCACTGAGCTAAAGCTTCTGGTCCTGGTGAACGTGCCTGTGACATAACCTGGAAGCCAGACACCGCTCAGAGCTGTCCTACAAGGCAGGCCCACTTGTCCCACTCTCTGTGAGGTGGCCAATTACTTCTTAACATGTCTCTATTTGGTCCTTCCACAGTGGACATCAAGTCAGAGTTAGAGGGGGAACATCTCAGAATCACCCTGAGGACGCACAGGCCAGAGCCCCAGCCTCGCACCTCCACCGACACCAGGAACCACTGCTCTAGACTCAGGGGCGTGTGGGAGGGTGTCCGGGCTTGCAGAGAGCAACGTGAGTTTTAGTTAAGGTTCTGCCTTTTCCTCAAACCTTGGCCAAGTCACTCACTCTACTCTCCTGGCCCTCAGTTTCTTTATCTGTAAAAGAAGGAAGGGAAACTTGTACCTTTAAAATTCTGTGCTTTTAGATGCCCATCCCATCTGAAATAAATCCCCCACTTCCCTTAAGATAAATGAATATATAATATATAAATATATGTTTATCTATAAATATACTTTATAGATAATAAAATACGTCTATAAACAATAAAATAAATAATATCCATAAGCCACCCACCCTACTCTCCTGGCCCTCAGTTTCTTTATCTGTAAAAGAAGGAAGGGAAACTTGTACCTTTAAAATTCTGTGCTTTTAGATGCCCATCCCATCTGAAATAAATCCCCCACTTCCCTTAAGATAAATGAATATATAATATATAAATATATGTTTATCTATAAATATACTTTATAGATAATAAAATACGTCTATAAACAATAAAATAAATAATATCCATGTATATGTAATTATACATATATAGCATGGCGCACATACAGATATACTACATAAACGTTATACTATATAAGCGAAATATATTACCGTAAGTGTGTTTTCAAAACAGTCTCCCGACGGCCCATTCCAAAGTAGCTTTAGGTCAGTATGAAATTAGTTTAGGTCTCTCAGAATCAGAAGACAGAAAAGCCTCAGGGCACACAGTAGCCCACTCCTGATGGAGGGTGGTCTTTATCAATGGGAAACTTCTCAATGGATCGGAGCCAACGTTGTAAAACATTTGTCCTGGGAGAAATGGCCTCGGACCTCACGGTGAAGTCAGCAATTTTTACTTCTCCTATTCCCTCCAGAGTCCTCTCACCAGCTCTTTTCTCGTTCCCAGCTTTCTCATCCACCCACACACCCTGACTCACAGTTGGCACCATCTTCTTTTCAATCACACTCCCTTCCAGTGAGGTTTTACTGAAACTCACCCATTCAAGGTAGACCTTGGGGGCAGCGGCAAACCACAGTGCTTTCTTGAGTCACCAAGAAGAGCCAAGGCTCAGTGAGAGATAAGAATCAAAGCAAAGAACACGGTCTTCCAAGGCTAAGGGTGTATTATCCCAACTGGAAGAGGAAGTTAGACTACAATGGTATCTTCCAAGTATATAATTCTAGGACAAATCAACCCACATCAGCGTAAAATATGACACGTGAATTTTTTCTAGAAAGGATGACCCAGCCGCTGTTAATGATTCCAAGAGTGGATATTTCAGGCAGGTGGGCCTTTCTGCTTCCACCAACATTACATTCTATTGGCAGCAGCCTATTCCTCAAATCATCTTTAGCAAGAAGCCACAGAAGACAGAGCTGCAAAACACAGCAGGGCTATTCTTACTGAAATTGAACACAGCATCCTTCTGAGTGGAGAAATGGGGGTGTAGTAATTTTAGTTCTTCCTTCTGAAGACCAGAGAGGATTTCTGCTCTGCCTGACAAATTCCATATCCTTTTGGACTTTTTAAAATAGTGCTCCTGGAATTGACTGTCATTTAAATATTGAGAGGAAAATCTGCCAAAGTGATTCAATTATTCACATGCTTTAAAGAACCATTAAAATGCCGACCCTGTGGGATGAGAGGAGCTGGCCCAGCCTTCCTGGACGCCATTCTCATGCAGCCTCCGACACAACGAACAGACATCCTTAGCCTCTCCCCAGGGCTTCAGGGTTTAAGCTCACTGAGCAATGGGAAGGCACTCAGTTCTCACTCTTTGCCAAACTCTAAATCTAAAGTCTCCTCAGTGAAGCCCCAAATTATCCTCTTATGTCTACATGTCGCAGCAGTGACAAAGGTCCTGAAATATACACGGAACTGACTCAAGAACATGGAACATGAGTATTCCACGACTACGTACCTCTGAAGATTCGTAAGATGTGTAGGTGATTCTCAGTTTTATTATCTTCGTCATGAGTCACTAAGATTTGCATCAGGAAGAAACTGTTCATCCAAATTAAAATAAATCTTGTCCAAAGAGAAGGCAGGTATTGATTGCTTATTAGTGGAAATGGTCTAGTGTCTGGGTTTAAGAGAACTTTATTCCTTCCAGGAATTAAAACTCTCTGTGTAATATGTCATCCTTTTCAATCTCACCTCTTGCAACTTTACCTCTAATAATAGTTACAAATACAAACCTCATGTATGTTTAAGGAGTGTTTTCTAAATGCTAGGCACTGGGTTAGGATTAGCTTTACGTGGACTGTTTTAATTTATCTTCAAAACAACCAGATGAAGCAGGAACTGTTATCACTTGTCTGGGTCACAGAGCTAGTTAGCAGTGGAGCTGGAATGCCAATGCTTAACACTAAACCAGCTGATAGATTACCAAATCCTTCAAAAGGTTCTTATTATCCAGCCTTATTTATTTTACACCGTTTCCCACTGCTGCAAAAGTCCTGTAACTCACCTCTCTGACTCCAGGCTGTAACCTAGTCCACGGAGAGTCCCCCCAATCTTCCTAACGCGCTATTCACCCTGCACTGTGGTGTAGTCACTCCAATTCTTCGGAAAAAATCCAAACTCACACCCCCTCCACATTCAGACCCCATGTACCAAAACAAGAGATCCTACTATTTCCATTTAAAAACACAGAGCAAGGTTCTTTCTCCTTCTTCCTCAACATGTCACATTCCAAACTCTAGAGCATGTTCCTCTCCCTGTCCAAGATGCCCTTTTCCTCTGCATGTCCAAGGCTTTCCTCAAGCCCCGCCTTCTCCAAGCAAGCCTTCCAGTTATAGTACACGCTGGAGACTCGTTCTCACACTAGTTTAAGAGAAGAAGTTATGCTTCAGTAGAAAGACCACAGGGCCTAGAATCCAGAGATCCACGCGAAACCCTAGTTTTACTTACATGATGTCATGTGGCCTCAGGGTTTTCATTTACGATGTGGAGTCATTAAGGATGCTATAAGGATTAAATGAAATTATAAATACACACACGTATATGTATAAATATAAATAAATATATGCATATGTCTATATACATACAATTTCATAAGGTATACTTTATTTAGTCCTTATACAATATTTACACATGCGTATACATATACATATTATTTTGTACACACATATAATAGCTTGGAAAATTATAAAATTTTCTAAAGAGGTAAAAAAATCATTAATGTGTCTTAACTGGTAGATAGAGAGACAGACACAGATACAGATAGCTAGATGCTGGATTCCGAGAGGGTAGCAACCTTTTTTGCCGATAACCTTCTTAGGTTCTAGCATGATGACGTACACAATAAATAATGCTCAAAAATACCTGAATAAGAATTTTTCCAGGTCCCCTCGGAAAAAAATCATTCTTCCCAGATTATCCACTGGAAAAATGTAAAGGCTAGAGAAATACACCAGCGACCAGGCAACTAGTCCAGGGCAAATGCAAATCTCCGAATTCTCATTTGAGACTTTTTTCAATCAAGCTGTGGTGTCAGCTTTTTCCCTGATGAATCGGACTTCATTTTTCCTAATGACACTCAGAGAATGTACTCACTGTTTGTGGATAGCACCAAGTGGGTGGCGTATCAACCACATTTGGAGGGTGTCACTGCAATTCAAAACATTCCTGACAACTTGAAGATGTGGGCCGATAAACAACAGCACTGAGAAGGCCACACATGAAGAAACAAACTAATGTCTTCTTTAGCAAGCGTCTCCTCAGGAAAGTTTAAAATGCAAATGCTGAAACTTAAGATCTAGCAGACAATCTCTCCATCACAGTAAATATCACAGGTACCTTTGAATCCGTCTCCACTTTAAGAGCGCCCAACTGGACAAGCATAGAGAATACGGAGAGGGTTGGAAGAGAATAATAAACACACCTAATGGATTAATAAACTATATTAGTGAACATACAGAGTTCACAGGAAGAGACAATGTCTAATTGTACACACACACACACACACACACACACACACACACACACACACACACAAGCAGCCACCATCTTTTTCATCTCCCCCCAAAGCACTTACAAATTCCTTAAGCATCGGGTTTGGCTAAAAAAAATTCTCTGAGGTGTAATATCATAATCTTAATTCTCTCTTCTGTTATCTCTGAACATCCTTTCCAGGGCAGATACTGAAATGTCTTTTGAACACATGCAAGGGTTTAGGGGATGCTAAAACCTGGATAGTCCAGAGCTTGAATGATAAGCGATGGAGCAGGACGGTTAAGGATAAAGTGGAGAAGATGGTGGGGAAAAGCGTTTAAAAAAATATTAACCTGGCACAGCTGTGATCCCGAAACTAAAGAGAATAGTGAGGGACAAATACAGAGACGTAGCGTTGAAAACTAAAGAGTAACACTTCCCTACGTCTGTCACTGGTGACAGATAACATGACCAGCTGTGCCTCCTCTAAGCCAACGCAGCAGGAAAAGCTACCACGGTCCCTGGAATACTCAGCTGGTCCAAAGAGCCCGTCAGTGTGCAGACACTGACTAGCAGGGGCGGTGTGGAAGTTGATAGCATTTGTTCTCACTCACCTACAAGGAAAGGAGTCTCATTAGCAAGAGGCAAGGTTATGATACTTCACATAAGTGTCTGGGAACGTGAGTGAGGGAGGGGTCCAGAGGAGAAATCACGAAACTTCTTGTACCGCCACTACTTGACTATTGTTAATAGTACATGGCAAACATTTTTTTTTATGCCAGACTGTATTCTGCTGCATTGGAAAAAAAATCCTTTTTAGCTCTTTCCCAGAGTTAGACTTTATTATCCTAGCACTGTTGTTGCTAGCTGCTAATACTACAAGCTTCCTGGTGAGGGCAAACTCATCTTAGAAAAGGTCTGACCTCTGTGTTTTTGGAGTTATTGTTTTTCACTTGTAATTCTAGACCTTCAAAAACATTTGCACAGAAGTGCTATCCTTAAGCAGTAGACAATTTGGCAAAATTTCCATTTCTAAACCACCAGCAACAGAAGGGCTCAGAGTCACCATACCACAATGCTAATCATTTTTTTCACGCTCCTCCCAAAATTCCCTGAGAGCTGGAGAATGGGAAAAGGAGTTAATGGGCCTCTTTATCAGAGCTTTGGGGGCAGTACTGACACAAACATTACCACAGGCCTCCCCGAAATTCCTTTGATTTCACCATAGATAACTAACAACCAGACTAGGATCTCCCTCAGTGCGTCCAAGACAGAGAAAGAGCCCCCATCCCAGCAAGGTTATGGAGACCGGCAACCAAATTAATCCAGAGCCTGGGGCAAATTCTACTTCAGTTTGACACTGTGAAAGACATGGGTTTTCCTTTGTTCTGATAACAGTGTATTTGCCTACTGAGTTATGTTTTGCTTAAGCAAATACAGTAACAAATCAGTTTGCAATTCCCAAGTACAGATCGAAAACTAATGAAGTGAGGCAGCCCCCAAAAGGGCTGGGTGGTGAGGAAAGAGAATCTGCTTTTTAAATTTATATTAACAAGTCTCAAATTGGATGACATTTATGCAAATTTGGGGTATAATTTTCAGAAGAAAAAATACAATTCTGCATAACTCCAGGAAAATAAAGCAATTAGGTCACTGCCTCTGGAGAGAGACACTGGATGGCTCTCTCTTCCCATACGCTTGTTACAATTTACTAACATGCATCTATTGCCTCTTTGAAATATATGACATAATTTATTGATTTTAATAAAGAATGAGACCAGTGAGAGAACATTAGTGGAATTAAATTATATTTATTATAATTGAAATCTAGAAGTCTCAAAACTAGGATGCTTATATTATTTTTGTTTAAATCCGTTGAAACAGTTTATCTTAAACACTTGCCTGCTTTGCTTTTAAGTGTATTTCATGGAGTCTAACTTTTTCTTGTGGAATTGGGTTGCGATTCCTTATTTTTTCCTCCCAATTAACACAAGTTGTGACACCAATTTACATGAGGACAAATACAATTTAGCTCAATGAGCCCATTTGCCCCTACCCCCCATTAAAGTTTGCACAACTGGAAACAACTGCTAATTAAAGCTTAATTCTTACCTACTATGCACTTTTCATGTTATTAGATGAGTGGCTTCTGCTGGAAAAACCAGCTTAGCTATGCTCAGTGGAAAAGACTAGATAGCCAGGTCCTGTCCATGGGTGGTCTCTAGTCTTGCAGAACACGGACTTCCACCGTGGCTCCAATTACAGCTCTCAGAACAGGGCAAACTGAATCCGTGGCAACAATAAATAAAAGTCAGGGGCTTCCCTGGTGGCGCAGTGGTTGCGCGTCCGCCTGCCGATGCAGGGGAACCAGGTTCGCGCCCCGGTCCGGGAGGATCCCGCGTGCCACGGAGCGGCCGGGCCCGTGAGCCGTGGCCACTGCGCCTGCGCGTCCGGAGCCTGCGCTCCGCAACGGGACAGGACGTACGTTAAGTTTGGCAGCTGGGTGGCTTGACTTGCTCTGCCATGGCTGTCACACTACCTGAAGTTTGTCCCAGACAGCTTTTCCGTAACCCACTTAGTTGCATTTTCCCAGGAGGCACACACCCTCCCCTCCTGACTCTCCTCTCCACCTCTCAGATGTCTCAGTTAAGACTTGGGGTGGATGAAGCAAGCACCCTCACCTCCTACCACCACTCTGTGCTACACCTCACTTCACTAGTCAGGAAAGCCTAGGAACAGAGTAGGCTGGTTTTGCTCTTCAGGGGAAAAAATGGATGCAAATCAGACTGCAAGTATTTGCCTTCTCCGCAGACACTCCAGCCCCATCGTGAAGACAGTACAGAAGGGCTTCCTTCCCTCCTGTTTATGGAGCACCGGAAACTGAGAGAACAAGGGCTCTGTGTGTTGGCACTGGTGTTTGTGTATGTGTGTGTACATACATACACATGCATGTGCATTAACTCAAGTGAGTTATTTAATCTCTGTGAGCCTCGGTGTCTCCACCTATAACATGGGGATTGTTTCTAATAGCGACCTTACAGAGTCGATGGAAAGACTAAATGAGATGATGCATGTGACATGCTTAACAGAAAACAAGGCACAAAAAATAAAACCCCTCAGTAATAACTATTACCATTGTCACAGTTAATGAAAAGTACCAGAAGTTTGGCACACACACTTTAGACATTATATATGTAACATATATTGTGCTGTGGGAGATATAAAGTATAGTATATGATCTCTGATCTCAATTTGCCTTCCAAGGTCAGAGGGGGCGGAATCTATGTCACAGGAAGAAACTGGTGACCTGGACTTCATAGGAAAGAGTCCGCCAGAATGGGGGACACTAGATTAGAAAGGGCACAGAGGGTCTTCAGAAAGGGAGAGAAACACGGCAGCCTATTGCTGTCTCTCCCCCAAGTAAGGGTTGAGAGACCAAAGGAAACCTTCAGGAACAAATTGCCTAAATTTGTATTGTAATCCAGTGGGTCTTCCAAAGGCTGAAGGAGCACACCCAAAATGGGGAGTGGGTACCCGGCGAGCAGTGACTAGTACACTCGTGTTCAAGGCAGTGAGGGTTAACACCCACCCAACACTGTCCCACTGGACATACACAGACCTCTCCGTTGGACTTTGCTTCCCCCAGAAAGTACCTAAAGAACCCGCCTGTGGAGGCTACAAGGGTCAGAACATAAACTCATTTAGGTGTTGGAATGACACTAAAGTATTGAATTCAACCCAGTAAAACTTCAACACACACACACACACACACACACACACACACACACACACACTCCTACACATTAATAGAGAGTGCTTAATTTCTCAAAGAGGATGTTGCTAGGTCTAAAGAATATCAGTATTTGCTATAATTTGGGGGAGGATGGAGGAAATATTTGGGGCACCGTCTGATCCTAAATCACCCTACAGACTACCCAAAGGTCAGAGATTCACGACAAGCTGTATCTGATGAAATGGTCAGATACAAATCTTCCCCCAACACCTCCGATTTCGTATTTTCTCAATTCAGGTAATGTGAACGCTTCCAAGAAGCCCTCTTAATGCCTCCAAGTCTCTAAACTCAGGCAAACTGTCAGAAGACAGTCATCAAAGAAAGCCAGATTTGAAAATAAGCAATTGGACCTCTTTCCAGACTACTAGGATTATCCCCAAAATGGGAGGAAGCAGGCTCCAAAAAGCATTTAGATGGGGAAAAATAACAAAGCATTTTAACAATTTTTTGCAATATATCCCCTTAAGAAAGAAAGGAGAATCAGTTTTTATAAAAATTAGTGTCCATGGACCTAGAGCCCATAATGAAGGCTTTGAAGGTGAAAATCAAGTGTATATAAGATTCTTAAAAATGTCTGTGATGAAAGAATGTTTGAAATCACCTAGTCCAAACCTTGCACTTTTCTAATTACAATGGTGAAGTTCAGACAGGCTGAGCTACCTGCCTGTAGTCACACAGTGAACTGGTGATTGTTCTCACCCAGTGATAGAAGCTGGTTCTCCTGTCAGGACTACTTCCCACTAGTTACAAAATTTTCTTTGGTGGGATTGTGCCTTCGGTTTATGGGGAATAAAATGTGTCTTTCTGTTGTTTTCTCTAGGAACTGTCACTTCATTAAAACCTTAATTTCCGAGATAAGTTCCAAGGTTAAGATGGCCTTTGAAAAATATAAAAAGTTAACGCTTCTCATTCAGCTGAGTCAACACACAGCCATGGAGAAGCAGTGCTAGTGGAAAGGCAGCAGGGGAAAGATGGGATCACCGCATTCACACCCATTCTCCTTCTGAGCCCTCTAACAGGCAACCAGAAACAGAGCTGGGAAGTATTTGGAGATCCTGGAATGTTAGGAGACACAAATCAAGTGTCACTCGTTAAAAATAAAATGCCTGGATGTTCAAAATTGTCTGTGATGTTTGTGTTGCTGTTTTATTTCCTAATCCTCATATCCCTGGAGTCAGAGTACATGACACCATTCTTCCATAAAAACAGTAATTAAAGCTTTTAAAAATATACATATTAGCAGGTCACACACTCCTATCAGTTTATCTTGTGACTATCATAAATATCATGCACACAACAGATGGAAATGGCATAAACAGCAAAATCTTGCATTATTCATAAACCGTAGTTAGCTTCTCCCCAGGCTCCATGCTACTTAGGATTATGTGTATGCGTTTATATGTTCTCTGTTAGAAACCAAGTCTTTAACAACAACATAGTTGCTACTGAAGCATTTTAAATTGGGGGATTATCAAAGTCTTAAATTTGAGTGTACTGCACACGCGAGTTTATCCTACCTCTCAAACCAGAATGAAAACAGATAATCCAAAAGACATAACCCAAGTATTTTTGGCTCATTAGGAAATTAGCAAGGAGAGTATTTATTAAGGTAGGTCATATTTTCAACGGCTGTCCTCCGGTTGAATATAGATATTTCATACCACAAACATCACAAAAAAGATACCATCAAAAATAACCACAAGGAGGCTTCCTGGTGGCGCAGTGGTTGAGAATCCGCCTGCCGATGCAGGGGACACGGGTTCGAGCCCTGGTCCGGGAAGATCCCACATGCCGCGGAGCAGCTAAGCCCGTGCGCCACAACTCCTGAGCCTGCGCTCTAGAGCCCGAGAGCCACAACTACTGAGCCCATGTACCACAACTACTGAAGCCCGTGCACCTAGAGCCCGTGCTCTGCAACGAGAGGAGCCACCGCAGTGAGAAGCCCGCGCACCGCAACGAAGACCCAACGCAGCCAAAAATAAATAAATAAATTTAGAAAAAAAATAACCACAACAAGTGACATAAACCCACTGTGTCATTTCCACCCCAAATTGAGTGATTTTTAAACTGCCTTCTGCGGAATCACACTCTTAAAGTGCAAGTTAATGAACGTGTGTTTCACAAAGAGTTTCCTGGGAACAGATTCAGAGGGTCAAGTGGAGCTTGAGAGGTGCTCCCAGGAATACACCTACAAGGAAGTGAGGGAGGCAGGGTTGGGCAGAACAAAAACTAAGCCCTCTGACGCTCAGGCCAACTCTACAGGGAGCCTGGAGCTGGGATGACCCTGCAGATCTATCCCCAGTTGAAGGCAGGCTTTGTATCTCTGCACCAGCCAGAGTCACTGGCTGGAGCTCGGCGGGCAGTTCCCGGCAGCTGAGGGCAATTCCCAATGAGCTGTGAGCCATCAGTGGCCCATGTTGTCAGCACATCTGGGGATGGTACTTCTGATCTGAAGGAAGGATCTAGAAAGAACAGTACAATATTGCTTACAAAAAGGGTTTTTCATTGTAGTAAGCGCCACCAAGCCAGATTTCAAACCATAGAAATCTTGATTCAGACTTGGAAGACCTCAGATACTCCTGAAGGGTGCCTAGCCAATGAAAAAGAAGCATCTATTAAACAAGAAAGAATAAGCACTTTTTAAAAATTCAATACAGGGAAGAGAAGAAGGATGGAGAAATCTTTTTATCAACTTATTTATATGAACACGTGTTCTCAGCAATTAAAACTATAAAAATTAAAATAGATTGACGCTGGTCCTTTTCTCATTCTAGCAATAAGTAATAACTCACCCCAGACACAAGACCTAATTGAGATTTTTTTTAAAGCTCCATCCACTTCATTGTCATGCATTTTAACATAATTTTATTTTTTATGTTTATTAACCATAAAATCTACAAATTATGCTGTTTTGAACAATGATTCTAATGAGAACCCAATCTAGAAAAAATATTTTTTAAGTTATATAAATATTTTTATTACAGAGAGGTATGAAAGAGTGATCAACAAAAGGCTTTCAGGAATAGATTACTTTAAGCTCTGCAAGGGAAGTTAAATGAAAATACAAGTTCATGGAGGAAAGGAAATGATGGAAATTTTCCAAACATCAGAGAAGAGCCTGTTCATGTGCTTTTTAAATGAAAAATGGTGATTAACAAATCACCGTAATTTCCAGATGCAACTGTGACTCTTGAAAAGAGAGATGTTATCTTTGATTTTTAAAATATTTAAAATACACTAAAAATTACATGCTTTGCAGCTATGATATAAAATTTAGGCTTCATTGTAAAATGTGCAAGGGGCAGAAAGATTTTCAAAACTTTTGGGGGGTGAGAATAGGAAGGCAAAAGAGTTTAAAGAGCCTGTATTTTAACGTCTCTCCCAACACTGAGCTACTCATCATTATAAACTGTGAGCCAAAACTATTGCCTATGTAGCACCTCAGAACTACCAACAGAAACATGTTTCATTAAATGTCAAGGAAGCATTTTAAGAGTCCTATTCAACACAGCAAAGGAGTAAAAAGTGATCACATCCACAACAATCTAGGAGAGGCTATCACTGGAAAACGAGGGCTTTGCAAGGTAGAAAAAAATCCAACTGGTGGAAATCAAGAGGGCCAAAATGCTGCATTGTATTGAGTGAAAACAAACTGGAAACCCAGCTCTGTGTTTTTGTATTCTAATAGGTAACTCTTGCCTTAGGAAGCGGAGCATGTCTTGGGACAGAGGCAAGACCCCTGGGTGATGTCACCCGGAGGGAATGCAGCCTCATCTCAGCGTTGACCTTTGTTTATTTTTTCTTACTGTCTTTACTCCTGTATGTTCTCCTTCTCCTTATTCTCCTTCTTCTTCTATCTCCTCCTCCTCCTCCTCCTCCTCCTCCTTTCCTCTCTCTCTTTCTCTCTCAAGACCCCTATCTCAGGAAAAAAGAAAAGCTTACGATCACAATGCAAAAATAACCAACATAAAAATCACTCATTGTTTTGCCAAGCTGAGAGACAGACTGGTCAAAACTGCTTTACAGGAAGAAAGGGTAAATGAACAACACACCCTAATGAGGCTCCAAGAACCTTACAACTACCTACTTCCCCCAAAATTCATTACATATAAATAATGTGTGATTCACCCCAGCCTTATCTAATAAAACATTTAAAGAATGTCTTGCCCTATTTCAAATCTGTTTGTTCCCTTCATTCTAATCAGAATTTACATGTTATCGTGACTCCTTTGAATTATTTTTCAAGATTATTTTGGTGTCTGCCATTTTAGCTTGAAACTAGTCAAGACTTTTGGTTCAATTACTTGCGAAATTTTTTGAAGTTAGGAATAGACAAACACACAGACACACAATGTAGGCTTAGTATCTCTTTTGCCATTTGAATGCAGTAAACACGTTTGACCCCTGTGTGCCAGGCACCTGCTAGGCCCAGAGGAAGCGTGGCTTGCAAGTCTACTTTAAAACTGAATCTTGTTTAATAATTTCCCAATGAAATTTGGTTGCGCTTTTAAACTCTAATACCAAGAATTCAAGATTGGTGATGTTACACAGGACTCTGTTCATACCCCAGATCAATTTACCAAACAGAGCTTGGGCTCTTGAAGGAAGCATTTCAGGCGGCCAGCAGCTGAGGGTGAATTTTGGACTGATTTTCAGAAAAAGGACTTCAATTTTGAGACTTATTTTTGTCATTAGTGCTTCTTAGTTCAATTTGATGAGCATATAATTTTGCCCTATTTTTTCCATTTCAGTCCTTAATTCCTGTTCTCTTAAGTCAAATACTCTGATCTTGCTTAAATTTCCCCTTCACCGTGGCTCAGATGTTTTCTGAGGGAATATTTAGGGCCCCTTCATTTACAGTTTCTCTTGTTAGAGGCTGGCGGGAAGTGAACAGATGGCCCCCATTCCAGTCCCCTAACTGGTTCCACAACGCGCCTCACAGAGTCAGCCTCTGTGCATTTCGTTCCACACCAGCTCCTGCGGACTTTCTTCTCAGCAGTTTCAGGCTTCTTGCAAAACTTTGGTTGCTGTTGTTTATTTAAAATCGTGTGTTTTTCTTGAACCACGAATGTAGGTCAAGCTGCTTCCCCAGCCAGAAGCAAATGGAGGGAGAGTCTCCAGAGGAGCACACAAATTCCTCGCGCTGTCAAGCCTCCGTGCGGTAGCCCAGAGCTACACCTTCACGCAGCAGCACTCCCCACCTGCTACCCCTCGGGGTTGTTTCACCACATGCCTTGCTCTACCACCAGACCTTTAAGCTTCTTCAGGTCATAGGTCACATCATCCGTCTCCTTCTCTTGACTGCTTTATGGATACAAGTGACATACTCTGGGAACAGCTTTGAGAATAGGCACTGAACGAAAAAACATTGGGAATTATGATTCTGACATTATTATCAGATTAGCAAGAACTAATTACAACACTGACCATTACGGGGGGAAAAAACAAACTATCTTCGTCTTCAAAACGAACAGCACAGATATATCGGTGCAGTGGAAGCAAGATGGGCTGGCACCAGACTGCCAAGCGAGGTTTGCAAAAACCTTTGCTCAGGTAGGAGTCTGTATTCTAACCAGGCAGTATGCTTCCACTAAATCCAAATAAAACCTGCAACGCCGCTTCCCCCCGCGGCGCAGAAGAGTCTGAGCTTTCGACGAAAAGGACAGAAAAGTAAGCTGAATGGTGCCAGCTGCCAGCTTTTTTTTTTTTTTACATATTGTTGCAACTGCCACGTTTAAAATTATTCAACACCTTGAAGGAAACAGTGACAAAGATGGAGATTTCTTAGAAAAGAGCTCTAAAGCAGCCCACTAAGCAGGCGGTTCGTGCCTGCAGCCAGGGTTCACCAAGCCTGCTTTGCAATTTAAGGATCAGTACACATTAAATGAAATGAACTGCCTGGGGAACTCTACCATTACCTTTTTTTTACAAACAGCATAAACATTAATAGAGCTTCACTTATCTTCCATTAAGGGCTTCTATATGTTAATACAGTAATTCACACTGGGGGGAAAATACAAATGAAAGTGTTTAGAAACCTTTGCTTAGAAAATAACCTCGCCCTCCTAGAACATTCCTTTCACGTGTGGATCTCAAAGCACTTCGCATTCCCCAGCTAGTGGCAGGGCTAGGAATAGGATCCAAACATTATTCAAATGGTAGGTGAAAGAAACGTCATGGAGCATACATATCAAGTTGATCTTTAGGGGTCCACGAAGAGATTCATCAAGTGACTTTAAAATTAAGAATCTGTTGGAGTAACTGCCAGTAAATCAAGAACCAAAAGAAGTTCTTTGGAAACCCTGAACTACTGTACGTAACCATTACTGTTGTTGTCAATGTTAATTCAAACAAACAATAAATCAGAAGGATGGCATTGAAGAGTGAGAAGAAACAGGCTCAACAATTTCAATGGAATCTTTCTTTCTTCCCCTTCCCCAACAAGCAACCTCAACGGCATTTGCTTCTGCCTGCCAGCCGGCCAAGCCAACTGAGAGCCTAACACTCCTCTCTCTGCACTCCAGGCACCAAATAAATGTGTAGGTAACCGAGCTTGTCTAGATGGTACTGATGAAGAACATCCCATAGTCCTCCCATCTCCTTCAATTAGAAGGCATTACTCTATTGCCTAAGGGACCAGTAGTCTTTGTTTAGAGTGCCCCAACCTCAGAAAGGAGGAAAGGCTGATGCTGTCTTTCACCTGAGAAAGACTACAGGTGAGAATTCAGATGGGTACTCGAGAGTCAGGTCCTGTAGACAAGATGCCCCTCTCCTGAAATGACTGACAAACTAGGAAACAAGCCTTGACTCCATAATGGTGGAATGGTTTAGCCTTGACCTCACCTTTGACTTCACAGTCTTGAGCTGCGCGGCACAACCTCTAAATGTTGACTGCGTTGCAATCAGCCGGATTAACAATATTGCCCACTGTGGTCTCCCCGGGAAGACCCTTCCACTTTCTCCACTGGCTCATTAATTCCCTTCTTTTGCCATAAATTATTTACAACCAAGTGATGAAATATTGTCATCAGAAAAGACTCCATTTATTTTGAAGCCATGATTGAGTCATTTCATTGTCTCTTTTTAATTCTTAACTTGAGTACTGGGCCCACCATTTAAGATGCAGAAGCTTTAAAAAAAAAAAAGGTAGGTTTTCTTTCCAAGGGATGAGTCATTGTGTAGCTCCAAGAGGGGTCCACAGTCTTCTGTGAAATCCTGGGAGTCACTGGGCATCACACAGTAAACATGACCAAAACACCCAATATGCTAAGTGCATCCTTCACACTCTCTGGATATCATTCTGAGCCCTCAGCTCTCCCCATGGAAGTCAGGTAACCATCTGGAATGGCCTCCTCCCACTAAGTTGCTATGAAGTTCATTGTTTTGTCATATATACTTCTAGATCAGGGGTTCTCAACTGGGAGTGTCTTTGCCCCCTTTTCCCCAGGGAATATGTGGCTACTGCCGGGGACAATTTTGATTGTCACAACTTGGGGACTGCTACCATCACCTAGTGGGTAGAGGCCAGGGAGGCTACTCAACACCTTACAATGCACATGACAGCTCCAAACCAAGAATCACCCAGCCCAAAATGCCAGTAGTGTCGAGGTTGAAAAAGCCTGTTCCAGATATTCCCTCCTGCCTGCCTTGCTCATATTTGGTGTGGAAAGACTCTTTTACTCATCAGCCTGAAGAGTCCCATAAATCCTGAAAGAATGACTCACCTATAAATAAAGGAGTGGGAAACAGATATATTTTTTTGGTGGGAACTGAATGTCACCACCCACATTCTGTGAAGGAGAGGCAGTTCACTATTCACTCTTCTAGGAAAATTAAGTTGAAAATTTCACAATTTACTTCTTTTTGGTTCACATGCAAATTATAATACACTGAAAATGGGAGACACTGACAGGTTAATTGCTGCCACTCCTCTGGTCCAGCTGCACAGAACTGATGCTGAGGCATCACGGAGCAGGAAAAAGGCATCAGAGAGGGTCAGGCCGTTCCATGAAGCTGGGTGCATCAGTATCCCTTGAGTGTTGAGTTAGAATGACTGATAATATGAGACATACTTAACATTCACTGGTTTGATTCCAGCTTTTTAAAATAGTCTTTTAAGAAGAAGTTGGCACTGCTTTTACTCCTTTATTTTTTTCCTTGCACTTCTTAAAAAGAAAATATAAATGCAACATATGTTTCAGGCAAATTGGCTCAGAGCTCCAACAAGGTAAAAAGAACTCTCCTAGACAGCCAGTGCTCTCAAATAAAAATCATGCCCAGTCCCCGAGCCTTTCTAGTTACACAATTTTGGTTCCCAACAATCAGATTAAACGACCACACATTTATCTTTGTCCTGAGACCTTTCCCCATGACCAGCGACCTATTTATCATCCGTGCTATACCGTTTGTGTATGTATGTTCAGGCTATTTATATAATTCCAATTAGAACGTTTTGTATCCTTCTTGAGATGATGAACTTTTCAAAAGCAAACTGTGAGTTTCTGAATCATCTCAAACTGCTTTTTCAAGCACCGGGTTATATATACAATACTCAACACATGTTAGTT
Source organism: Physeter macrocephalus (assembly GCF_002837175.3). Lineage (NCBI taxonomy): Eukaryota > Metazoa > Chordata > Mammalia > Artiodactyla > Physeteridae > Physeter > Physeter macrocephalus. Next base: position 72,659,360 of record NC_041226.1, read on the forward strand.
GATCATTTTTATTTCTGAGTGGAGAGAGAATAGGGATGGTATGTACCTTATTTTAGCCATATGCCTCCTCCTCTTAAAGCACTGTTCTTATTCATGATTGAGTTTGGGTTGATATTGTACTGTTCAAGTTCTTAGAGCAGCCAGAAAGAGAAAAGTAGAAGTCAGAGATGAAGGTTTAGGTTCCAGATACATCCAGACCTGTGAACTGAAGGCACGAGAGAAGATGAGCTGAGCAGAAAGGAGCATAAGTTAGCTGGAAGGAGAGAAACCATAAAAACCAGCGCAAGCTCAGCAGGAGAAAATGGGGTGATCATGTGGCTTGGAGATACGCGGTATCCTCTGGTGCTATGGTCACTCTCTCAATATGGAGCCCAGGTCTACGGTGTGCCTCATTCTAGGCTCTCAGTGCAGCTTGGAGGGAAAGCAGGATGAAGTGGAAGAAAACTATAACCACTGAACCAGACAGCACAGACTTCAATGGCTGCACCATCTGCTAGTCAAATGACCTCAGATAAGTCACTTAAATCTCCCCAAACTCCATTTCCTCATCTTTAAAATGGGGACAATTGTGATTACATATCAAGGTTGAGGTGACACGTGTAACGAACTGGCCAGTGTTATGTGGAACACTTTCTCATCACATCACACAGTACTCTCAGTGCTGGAGACAAAATACATGAGAAATAGCCAAAGCAAAACTGGATTATGAACATTCTTAATCCACGTCAATTTAAAACTACATGGGCTAACCACTAATTATTCCCAAAGTAGAAAATATCGTGTTCTCTTAGAAGACTTTAAAGCACTGAATTTACCATATAACTGGAAAAAAACCTGTTTTCCTGCTATTTCCTACCAGGGGAGAAAAACAAGGCATTCCTAAAACCTTCAGAGCAAGATATTTCTCTTCTAAAGGAAAGAGGAGTCTTTTATAGAAATTTCCAAGTCCAACATCCGTGTTACATCCATTGTGCAAAGAATCCCTCAATTTATTACGAGCCAAAAAATCATTTGCATGTCTTAAGAAATAATTTGCTAAAAAGGAGATAAGCAGACATTTTATACTCAGGAAATAACATTTCATTCTCTCAACAGGTTTCAAATAAAAGCCTACTCTGTGTGTTGAAATTAGAATTTAAGTTCCTAGAAGAGTGGCAACCAAGAAACTCAGGGAAAGAGAATACTGACTCAGAAAAAGAAAGGTAATTCATAAATAAGTCAAAAGTCACCCCCCTTTGTCTTACACAGACAAAGGAACATGCAACCAGCACCAGCAAATTCAAGGTCCTACTGGTAGGGCCTTACAAGCTGGGCTGGCCTCAGATGAAGCCCACAGTTACAGGCCTGCCGGTGGGAGGGCTGGAAAACCATGCTCATTGGAGGAAGCTGTGAAGCCAGGAGGACTAAAGCGAGGGTTCGGGACCCGCTCAAGCCAACCACAGCTGCAAAGGGCAAGTCAATATTGCAGAGTAAAAACTAATGTTCAAAAATTAGCACTTAAAATGGTTTAGGAAAACTCTCCTCAGAAGCAAAATTCTGATCCTGTTCCAAGAGAGCCCTCTACCATTCATGTGTTCCATTTTTCAGCAGCACAGTCTGCCTTTGGGCCCTCAACAGCTCCAGCTTTGCCTGGCTCTGCAAATGCAGTATCGATTCCCGGGGGAAATCAATCCCAGCTTGAAGTCAGAACTTTCACCAAATCCCCATTTTTCTCCTCCAGGCCAGAGCTCTGCTTGAATAAAAAACGTGGCCCACAAAGCAAGGGTTTCTTTCCATCTTATTTGTTCAGCAAATAGGACTGAGACAGAGATTTCTGATCACATCAGGATGGCCCCTGTCCAAGGTTACAAGAGGGACACCAGGCCCATGCCTGACCTGCAGTACTTGGTAGAGAATATCTGGGCATGTGAAACTAGAATTAGAGGTGAGGGTAGAATTTTTGCTTTGGAAATTGTAACTGGAATATGTAGAATCCCTAGCTGAATTTTAAAGAGCTCAGAATCTTCTGGGAAGTGCAAAAAAAATTTAAAACGAAAGGAAATACTGTATATTAAGGGAGAAATCAAATCATTCAGAGCTTAGGCTTATTTTGTGCTAAAAGGCATCAAGTTAAGCTAGGGTGCTAACGGCGCTCACTCGTCTTCATTTTTCCTTCCTCTGCACCCATGGTACCCACCACCTCCTCTCCTCCCACCCAAAATTACCATCTTGGTGTGTTTTCATTCATACCTTGGTACTTACTGATAATATGCTGACATATACGAATATACACATGAGTATGTAGAAACATAAACATGCAGAATTTTTCTCTTTATTTTACAAACCTGAGATCATAAGCGGATCTTTTCAGTTAAGAGTAAATTCATGATTAACTCATTGTTTGTCATGCCTGCGTAACACTGCAGTTGCTCTTCTTTTTCAAATTCTCCCCTGATTCAAAAGAGCTGTACCGGTTAGATTAAAGGCCATTTTCCTCTGCTGTGCTTTTTGTTGAGTGCTGCCTTAGAGACTGTCCATTCCCAGCACCTCTAGAATCCTCCCACTGCTAATTTACATGGAGGCATTTTCCCTCCCAGTAACTCCACAGGGCTGCTCCCTCCATGCAATGGGCACCCCAGAGACAGAAGAAGGAATTCTTAACTTAGGACCTGATGCCAATTGTGCCCTCCAGGGTTTCTACTGTCAAGTGAGATTGTTCCATGTCAAGTCTTGTTAACATCGGTTGTAGAGCTGAACCCTCTGAACTTGTTGTGGAGATGGGTTTGGGACTTGGAGACACGATGTTCTCAATCATGAAAGAAGAAGTAATGTGTTTCAGGTAAGAATTTATAATGTTTACTTTTAACTTCCTCCTGTAACTGGAAGGCCGGATTACCATTTTGGTGGGCGGGGTTCAGCTGCTGAAATTGGAAGTAAAACACCCTCAATTTATATATCTCAAGCCCTAACGCACAACTCACAGCTCTGGATTCTATAAAATGTCTCCAGCACAATGATCACAGTAGAGTCAATGTAGTGTTGACTTTAAAAAAAATGAGCAACGTGAGAGTTGCGAGTTAAGTTTTATTTGGGGCAAAATGAGGACGGCAGCCCGGGAGACAGCGTTTCAGAGAGCTCTGAGAAACTGCTCCCAGGAGGCGACGGGAGGAGCCAGGATATATATATATATATAGGAGTTTTGCAACAAAAGGACAGGTAGTCGGGAATGTCAAAAAGATTATTGTTAATTAAAGAAAACCAGATATCTCAAGTTAAGGAGGTTAGCGCTCTTCTATGCACGGGAAGATGCAAGAGTCTGGGCTCCCTGAAATCATTCGTTTGATGTGCGCCTCCGCTGTCTGGGGCCGGCGTCCTGTATTCTCACGTCCTGAGTCTCCTCAGGGCTCACGGCAGGGAGTGGCCGCAGTCTTTTCAGCCCCGAGTCCCCTCAGGGCTCCCCGGCTCACGCTGGAGGGCTGCAAATCGCTGGTGACTGTGACATCCTTTGTTTATTGATACGGCGGGAGATCGTCCATGTATCAATAGCAATCAAAGCAGAAGATTTCCTTCTGATTGAACTTGAGCCAAGTTCAGAGCTTCTCAAGAAACGTTTATTCACCAAACCTAACCCTGGGACACTGCCTGTACTCTCTAGCTTGGCTATAGCTCAATTTAATCTTGTTAATGACATTATTAATATAAATAATCTTATGAAAAGTATAAATGCATGGCTTTTGGCAAACGATCTTACATTTTTGGCTTTTTATTTTCAACTGCATAAAATCTAAAAGTTGGATGAGAATCTAAAGTTTCTTCCTACGTGGTCTTTTTGAATTCTAAACTTCTAAAATCAAATGACCCAGCACTGCAGAGAGAAATGTTTTTACCTGAGGAGTAATTTTAGTAATTCTCCTAACAAAAATATCTGGCTACATTTGTCACTTAAGAAGGGAAATAAAAGTGTTATACAAACAATTCAGAATCCAGATTGATTCTGAAAGAAAGGAAAAAAAAAAAAAAACCTCTAAATATACCTCACCTTCAGTCATCGGCAGGAAAACTCTAGACCTACGTATAAAATCCAAACTTCGTTATTTTCTGTAGTCATTACTAAAAACAGACGCAGAAATTTAAGGAAGAGAGCAAAGTATCTAGAAGTTTCAAGATGTTAAATGCATTTTTACTTATGGTTTTTGGAAAATACAATTCAGGTCACTAGAGATGGTTAATATAATTACCATATAGCTCCTGTTTAGCTGTCTGTGACTAACACACAAGATTAAAACACTGGATCATGTTCTTGTTCTAAAACACAGCAGAATTTTTCCAGGTAGTATATACATTTTTCAAAAGGATGTTTTGTAAGTTGCTGTAACTTGGCACTAAGAGGCACTTCACACAGTGTTTGCAGCGACCACGGACTAACGTGTTTCCCTACTGAATTCACAGCACGTGGACATTGCACAGCATAAGGATATACATGCTAACATCATGGTTTATGCATGGAGGAAGAGAGAGCCCAGAGCTAAAACTTGCATGCTGGTCTCAGCTCAGCCCTTCTTTAAGCCATATAATCTTAGACAAATCACTTAATCTCCCCACCGTTCCTCTCCCCCTCTGTAAAATAAGGAAATGCACCGCACGTGGGGGTTGAGATAACAGCTACAAAAGTGAAGGATATATATATATATATAGGAGTTTTGCAACAAAAGGACAGGTAGTCGGGAATGTCAAAAAGATTATTGTTAATTAAAGAAAACCAGATATCTCAAGTTAAGGAGGTTAGCGCTCTTCTATGCACGGGAAGATGCAAGAGTCTGGGCTCCCTGAAATCATTCGTTTGATGTGCGCCTCCGCTGTCTGGGGCCGGCGTCCTGTATTCTCACGTCCTGAGTCTCCTCAGGGCTCACGGCAGGGAGTGGCCGCAGTCTTTTCAGCCCCGAGTCCCCTCAGGGCTCCCCGGCTCACGCTGGAGGGCTGCAAATCGCTGGTGACTGTGACATCCTTTGTTTATTGATACGGCGGGAGATCGTCCATGTATCAATAGCAATCAAAGCAGAAGATTTCCTTCTGATTGAACTTGAGCCAAGTTCAGAGCTTCTCGAGAAACGTTTATTCACCAAACCTAACCCTGGGACACTGCCTGTACTCTCTAGCTTGGCTATAGCTCAATTTAATCTTGTTAACGACATTATTAATATAAATAATCTTATGAAAAGTATAAATGCATGGCTTTTGGCAAACGATCTTACATTTTTGGCTTTTTATTTTCAACTGCATAAAATCTAAAAGTTGGATGAGAATCTAAAGTTTCTTCCTACGTGGTCTTTTTGAATTCTAAACTTCTAAAATCAAATGACCCAGCACTGCAGAGAGAAATGTTTTTACCTGAGGAGTAATTTTAGTAATTCTCCTAACAAAAATATCTGGCTACATTTGTCACTTAAGAAGGGAAATAAAAGTGTTATACAAACAATTCAGAATCCAGATTGATTCTGAAAGAAAGGAAAAAAAAAAAAAAAACCTCTAAATATACCTCACCTTCAGTCATCGGCAGGAAAACTCTAGACCTACGTATAAAATCCAAACTTCGTTATTTTCTGTAGTCATTACTAAAAACAGACGCAGAAATTTAAGGAAGAGAGCAAAGTATCTAGAAGTTTCAAGATGTTAAATGCATTTTTACTTATGGTTTTTGGAAAATACAATTCAGGTCACTAGAGATGGTTAATATAATTACCATATAGCTCCTGTTTAGCTGTCTGTGACTAACACACAAGATTAAAACACTGGATCATGTTCTTGTTCTAAAACACAGCAGAATTTTTCCAGGTAGTATATACATTTTTCAAAAGGATGTTTTGTAAGTTGCTGTAACTTGGCACTAAGAGGCACTTCACACAGTGTTTGCAGCGACCACGGACTAACGTGTTTCCCTACTGAATTCACAGCACGTGGACATTGCACAGCATAAGGATGTACATGCTAACATCATGGTTTATGCATGGAGGAAGAGAGAGCCCAGAGCTAAAACTTGCATGCTGGTCTCAGCTCAGCCCTTCTTTAAGCCATATAATCTTAGACAAATCACTTAATCTCCCCACCGTTCCTCTCCCCCTCTGTAAAATAAGGAAATGCACCGCACGTGGGGGTTGAGATAACAGCTACAAAAGTGAAGACAGTTCTCTCTGTAGATGGGTTATGACAGCATTAACATTTGTCATGCTAGGAGAGCAAACATACGGTGGATTCTGGGATGAAAGTTTCCGATGAGTCCTTAGCCTTTCATGTCCAAAATGTCCAATGAACTCTAGATACCCCAGCAGTGCAAAAATGAAAGAACAGAATTTTTACAAACGCGTCCATGTGATTCTAATCCAACTGTAGTATGGGAGCACTTATTATCAGAAGAGAACTAGATTTGGAGATAGAATGTTTTTTTCAGATGGAAATTTTATGAAATAAATCAGAACTCCCAATCACCTAATGAACCCAAACCCACTAATAACAAAGGAAGAATGTTAAACTCATAAAAATATAGTTCTTTCAAGACCACTGAGTAAAAGAACAAGGAAGTTTCAGATGCTAACTCTAAACCTATTGCCTATCACCGCTCTGAGCATTGAAGGGATCCCCCCCAAAAAGGCTAGATCCCTATTCTGAAGAGAATCTAAAAAGGTGGGGCTCGAAATCCATCAACGAACCACAAGGAGACTGTACATCACAGAAACTTAACGCATGACCATTTCAGCCATTCGGAATATATACTTGAGTGCTGGGTTGGTGGGGGTGATATCTCACGGAGAAAATGGCTTATAAATGAAGACGTAACCGTACGGTCTGCTAATTAACAGATGACTCGCAAAGAGGTGGAATGTAAGTCAGTCACGGTTGGGTGAAGTTCAACTGCAAACACAGAATTATGGCGTAATAAAGAATTGTTATTTAATTATCTCATATCATTGCTTACCTTCCCAACTAGACTGCAAGTTTCTTGAAGGCAGAATGTGTATCCTTTGTTTTATACCCCACTACTAACTAGAAGATATCTGGCATCTAATAACTGTTGGCTGCTTGTCTATCCTAATCACTTAGTTGTGCGGGCAGCAGGAACTTTGACCACTGATCTGGAGACGATTAGGAGCTAGAAATGGTTTGTCCTTATCTTCGGCAATACACTCTTTTGTACTCAGCACCTGGTACAACCCTAGCGCTTACTGTAGATTTCCAAAGCCTCCCCACCCCATAATAACAGCCTTCAGAGTTACACTCTGAGCATGGAGCACAGTAAAATATGGGTCACTCATGTGGTAGGTGTATAATAAATAGCTGTTAAATTCATTAACTGCTATTCCCTGGGTCCCCTTAGGACTCGGTTTACTCCGTTATTACACCACTTAAACACTACATTATACTTAGTCTTATGCATGTCATTCCCTCTGATCAGATTGCTCGGCTTTTTGGCAGGGTCCATGCTATATTCAGCTCTGCATGTCCCAGCATCAGTACAGTATGTGGCACACATATGATCCACAAATACTGGTTTGGCAGGGTATACAGTTTCGAAAGTGGAAAGCTTTTTATAAAAGACATGTGTTGCCGCCATGTACCCAGCTAAGAAAATCTGACCAGTGGTTTGCCAGCCCGGGCTTGAATACCTCTGCCTCCTGAGAGAGGGGAGGGGCCCTGGTTGTTAGAGAATCCTCTTCCGAGCTGAAATCACTCTCCTTGTGCCTCCTGCTTACTGGTCCTAACCTTTTATTAAGAGAAAAGCTGAATAGCTTCTTCTGCTACATCTAGAGGTTGTTCATTTGAAATAGAGGTCAGCAAGCTTGTCTCATTCGGGACGTTTCTTCCTCGGGATGTGTCCCCTTTTCTTTGAGTAAATCCTGTGGTATGTGGTCTCTGGACCAATGAGCATCTTAGTCATTCTCCCCAAATACTCCTCTGATCTATGCCCTTCTGGAAATACAGCATCAGAAAGGAACACAGTCCTCTTAAAGGTACTGACTACATACCAAAATCCAGGCACAACTTCTCCATTAAGGCAGCCCAAGGCCCTCTGTAGGAGAAAATGGAGGAAACAGATTTAAACCATACTTGAGGGGGCTATTTAGCACTCAGCTTTCGTTAGATCTTTCATCATCTATTGGGATGCTATCTGGGTCAGTTAAACTGTCCTAGAATAGGCTAGTTTTCACTTTAAAACCTCATTTCTTACGTTCCAAATATAGGTTCCAAATTATCTAGAGAAAGATCAACTTTGAAAAATGGTGAAGCCGTACACATTCACACATTTACCAAAATTCAGTATGAGTGGGAGTAAAGGTGTAGGCAAGACCCTTTGCTAAAAGATGTGACTGGTGACTCAGTGCAAATAACATCAGTGATTAGATACACAGACAGGTATTTGGCTGGGGGCAGAGGCAATGCATAGAGACAGGAGCTTGTAGACTCAAGAGTGACAGTTGTCATGGCTACTGGAGATCAAGAAAGGGACCAGAATTATTAGTAGTTTTTCTATCTTTGATAACTTTTCTCTGTTTTTCTCCTCTGCAACAGTGGCAACTGTGGCAGTTATCCCTCATGCTCCATCTCTTTCAAAAGAGTTTTAACCTAATTTTTAAACATTTTTAAATCATCAGTGTTTTGCCCTATGTTTTTTTGTTGTTGTTTTGTTTTGTTTTGTTTTGTTTGTGGTATGCGGGCCTCCCTCTGCTGTGGCCTCTCCCGTTGCAGAGGACAGGCTCCGGACGCGCAGGCCCAGCGGCCATGGCTCACGGGCCCAGCCGCTCCGCGGCATGTGGGATCCTCCCAGACCGGGGCGCGAACCCGGTTCCCCTGCATCGGCA
>NC_041226.1:72668283-72735057 GCF_002837175.3 Physeter macrocephalus
TGTTTTGTTTGTGGTATGCGGGCCTCCCTCTGCTGTGGCCTCTCCCGTTGCAGAGGACAGGCTCCGGACGCGCAGGCCCAGCGGCCATGGCTCACGGGCCCAGCCGCTCCGCGGCACGTGGGATCCTCCCGGACCGGGGCACGAACCCGGTCCCCCTGCATCGGCAGGCGGACGCGCAACCACTGCGCCACCAGGGAAGCCCTGCCCTATGTTTTAAAGCTCTTGTCATAATTCACATGTATCCTGTTTCAATCTCCATCAACATCTAGCCTACATTTTGCTTCTGTTGTTCACCAGCATAATGTATAAAATGTTCTACTTTGGGATACATTATATTAAAATTTTTTGATTTTTCGTTCTGTTGTAAATGATAGGATAACACAGCGGTAATGAGAACTTGCACTGAGCTGCAGCTGTCAGGACGATGAGAGGTGAGGTCCCACAATCTCTGCATGGGCACTTTGATTTTATCATCTGGCTTCTCTTTTCATATATAAACATACTGAAACTAAGAAAAATGTCTGGTTGCAAAATGTTATCAAAACTACTTTCATCCTGTAACTTTCTCCTACCATTATTAACAGAAAGAAAATTTGGAAGTTAGAAAATATATCTCTAAAAATGTGCTCACGCATTAGTAGAGCACACTGAAACGGTCCTTGGATTAAAAGACACTCTCTCTTTGTCATATTGACAGGATCTAGACAGCTTAAGAGGAAACTCCAGATTGGAGGTTTTTAGTATTAAACAAATATTATTTAAGAATCGCCTCTGTGGTGGTATCTCTATAGGAGAGTTCTTTTTCTAAATAAGAAATTATTTGAATTGTGCTGTGTACAGGGCCATTGGGGTATTAACTCTTTCCTGCACCATCATATGATACTTGATCATTGCTTTGGTGAATGAATGAATTCCATTTGTCACTTCCACAGGTTGTCCTAGGACAAAGAGAAGGCAAGATTCAGGGTCCTTCCCAACTGAAACTGGGACAAAAGTAATTTTAAAAAGTACCGAGAATTGCTGAACGCACTATTTGTAGATGGCAACTTGTGCCATATATACCAAATAGACTTTAAACTATTAGATCAGCTGCTTTAAGCGGCCTCACACCTCTGAGTCTAACCAAACTATACTACGCAACATATCTAATATCAAAAATAAGACATGGCTAAACAACTCAAACACTAGCTCTAGTTTTATCTCTCTGAGCAAGTACCTTGATGATCAATGATTATGGCTATCTTAAAAGATGCTTTTTTTTTTTCTTTTTTTTCCTTTGCGGTACGCGGGCCTCTCACTGTTGCGGCCTCTCCCGCTGCGGAGCACAGGCTCCGGACGCGCAGGCTCAGCGGCCGTGGCTCACGGGCCCAGTCGCTCCACGGCATGTGGGATCTTCCCGGACCGGGGCACGAACCCGTGTCCCCTGCATCGGCAGGCGGACTCTCAACCACTGTGCCACCAGGGAAGCCCTTAAAAGATGCTTTAAAGCGGAAATGTTTTAGCTCAATTTTGGCACATTCTCCATCTCCTAGTGACTATTTTTTATGCAGTTCTATGTCTTCAGTGACTAATAATTGATCATTTGTAGCTTCCATTGCTTTCCACTCTCCCAGAGTCCACAGAGAAGAGTAAAAACTCGTTTCAACACATACTCATAGAAATTAGTGCTTTAGAACCACAACTTGGCCCTTCGTGCTGAAGAGAAAAACATTTTACTCTAATTGATCCCTTTTTCACAGAAATGTTCCAAGTCTCTTCCCACTCCCAAGTCCAAATTCGGCCCCCAATTCCCAGCAGAAGAGCTGGCTCTTAAGTAGTAAGTGGTAGCACACTTACCACTATCTCTACTGCCTTTCCTCTTGACTCAGAAAGCCTGCCTCAGCCCCTGAACAAGCCCTTCAAGCCCAAAGAATCTTCCTGCAACCCTGCCTTCCCCCAGAGTCCCCAGCACTTCAATGTACATCTCTTCAGCGCTACATTTCTAAACGCAGAACTGTCAGCTCCATTTTTACTGCTTGCTCGTCCAGGGCCGGGCCAGATATGTGGGTACCCTGGACCAGCTCATAATTTCAAGCTCTTTATTTTATGATCTCCAAAGGAGACATTTTTCTGTTAATGGAAACTGCATGCCTCTCTGTCAGTTCAAAATAAGAGATTTATTTCCCCCACTAAACCTATGCTACTGTTAACTAGTTTAGAATTGCCTTTCACTTGGCACTTTTTCAGTCACCTCTAATAGATGATGTTAGTCTGAGTACACGCTAAGGATAGGAGTAAATTACAGACTAAAAGACTGAATACAAAAAGTTTATAATTTTTTTTTTACTTTCAGATCAGCAAAGTAGGTCTTCCCTTCGGTTTTCTCTTGCTGTTTTACAAACCAGACCGCTTCTTGGAGGCATATTGAGGAAATTCACATTTAGGTAATAAAGTAAATCATCTTTCCTTGAAAAATAACGTTCTGCCATGCATTTGTTCGGTTACAGAATTTACAGATTGCGACCAGCAACTTGAGGCAAATATCACTGAGATAGTCTGTGACTTTGGGTCGCAGTCTCATATTTACACCTTTCAACTTGTGGCAGCAGGAGCCATGGAAGAGTGTTTTTGTTTGTCTGCTTTAAGAAGCTCCTGTCAACTTTTACAGGCTCTGTCCCATCGACATAGAGTCGATTATGCAAGAGCTCATGTGTGCTTTAATCTCCCCAAAGTAAGAGCACATCAGGAAGCCACCTGGCTGATCCCCTCACCCCCCGCCCCGGGCAGCACACCTGCACACACTGCAGCTGACTTTAAGTCACTACAATTTGTGCTTTAAAAGTTGAGCTCTGCAGCCAAATGGTCTAGGTTTTAATCATAACTTGGTCATTTACAGGCTATATGATCTTGATAAGGTTGTTTCATTTTTCCATGCTTCAGTTTCCTCATCTGAAAAATGGGCTAATGATTGAGGTGCTATTAGGATTGGAATGAATACACCAGACACCAAGAAAGGGCTCAAAGAATAGTAACTAGTTATGCTCATTTTAAATTTCTTATCCTGTTAAAATAAATAAACAAATAAATGTATTATCCTGTTTATCTGCTAAAACTACCCTTGCCATTATCTGTATAATGCCCAATATTCCAATATTCTCTCATTTCTTATCCTATTCTATTTTTTTTATGACATGTAATGTTTTGGAATGTGATGTTTTTGAAATGTTCTACAACACTGCGGCTTCAATACTTCAGCAATAATATTTCCTTCTGGTTTTCTTTCTTTTGAAACTTCTATCCTCATTCCTGAAATGTACTTATTCCTTATGTTTTTGTTCTTGATCTTTTTCTTCTCAACGTACCTGATCTTTTAAGGCAAAATCATCTACTCTCAGGCTTACAATTACTGCTGTGATTCAGATAATTCTCAAATCTGAATCAGCCAGATTGCCAGCCCACTTAAACCTAATCTTTATTTCTAACACTTTGAGAACATTTCTTCATAAACGGCCACAAAATTAAACTTATAAATTAAACTTATATTAAATTAAATTAAACTTATATAAAATTAAACTTATATTTTGACCACACATCTTACCTTCACTCCTCCACTCCCTTCTCAAAACTTGCCTCTTTCTGCGTTCCCCATCTTGGGTAAAGGCGCCGGCTTTCATCCCGGATACCCAAGCCAGCAACAACAGAACCCTATGTAACTAACTTCACATTGTCGTTCACGCTTGCTCTCGCAGTACACATTCAGGAGCCAATTCTCCTTTACTCCTATGTTCTACCATTTCCAGTTCCGGGGCTTGTTTTCCAGCCTTACTGCCTGTGTCTCCCTAGAGTTCAGCTCTGGTTATTTTCTATCTCCAGTTTAATAACATTTAACAGATTCCCATTTTTCTCCAAATAAAGTCTACATTATTACAACACCATTCGAGGTCTGTCATTATCTTCCTCCCATTCTGTCCACCATGCAGCCCACACTAGGGTCCCTCCAGGCTGCTCCTTCTGGGGTGTCATACACTCTCTTGCCTCGTGGAATTTTGCTTTTGCTTTTTCTCAGCTTGGCAAGTCCTGGTCTCTCCATCTGCAGGGGGAGACCTACGTATTCGTTCCTCAATGCACTGCTCAAATGTCTAGTCTTCAGTTAACCTCTCATCCAGCCAAAATTAATCACACAGATTTTGGGTGTTCGCCAGTTCCTACGTTTTTCATACTGTCTTCCTATATACCACGTTGCCATCTCGTTGAGGGCACACATGATATGCTATACGTTCTTGTCTCCCCTGCGCCCCACCCCAATATCTATCACAACGTCTGACAAACACGATCATAAATTCGTGCCATGAACACTGGTCTACATCACACAAAACTATCTGATATCAGGCACAGATCTGCTTCTAACTCAAATGTTTTACTAATCCTTGTCTATTTATAAAATTATATTATTTATACTCTGCCTTCCCCAAAGGACTTACTGCAACCTAGAGTATTAGATACAAGTAACAGAGAAACATTAAGTATAAAAAAAAAAATAAGAGTCATCAATGAAAGGGTTGTGAAAATCTAGGATTCCGCCCATTGTGTGCTCAGAGTAACAGGTGGGTACTTTCTTGTCTTGGGTGCCATTCAAGCAAGCATACCCACCATCTGGCAACTTGTCTGCTGAGCTACGTAAACCGCGCTCCTTTGTTTTACATCATATATTGCCTGCACCACATCTTTGACTCACAGACACTTCCACATTTCTTTATTTGAAATACACTCACAAAGGGAAGCTCTACGTATGACACTCTCCACTGCTGACTGAGCAACAGCCCACCTTCCTTGTTGAGAGTTTATGTTGACCAACATTCTCATTCATGTTTATTAACTATAAAATGACTAAATGGGAACATACTTCCTTTGCTGCTTCCTCATGGCAGATTTTCCTATTTCAAAGATTTTTTTCATCAAATATGATGTTACCTTTATCCTACTACATTTATCCTCAGGAATGTTGGACAGTTTTACTTCTTTACCAACACAAGTGTATTTTCTAGTTGTTCAAAGAGAGCTTAAAAAATTAAGATTCATTACCATGTGGCAGGGGTGCCACTTAAGAAATGGTGTAGATGAAATAAATAGAATTCTAAGCCACTCAGGTCTCAATGTGTCCCTTTCTATTCTGACACTAATGGTGGTTTTGCTTACGCAGAAGTATTAATTGGATGATTTTTGTGATTAAGGAAAGTTAAGACTAGAAATGCCTAATTAGTACTTAATATCTATTTTCCTGGGATTGAAAACAGGGTCTATCTATCTATCTATCCATCCATCAATCCGTCCATCATATTCTGTCATCCTACAGTATCTATTCTGATTGATCCTTTCCTATGCCCGAGGCCCTCTGCAAAGTTTTTTCCTAATATTACACAATTTCATCGTTAAAGTAGTCCAGGGAGTTAGCTATTATATTTCCCATTTAACAGAGAAGAAAACCAATGCTTCGACAAGTTAAGAAAGCACCCATGGTCACACAGTCAATATGTCCTAGTGCTGGGACTCTTTGTCTTGGGTTTTACTGGCTCCAAAAGTGTGCTCTTAACAGCTCCACTCTGCTGCCTTCTAAACATAGTGCAACTGTCCTCTGCAAGCTGAATATTAAAATATAAAACCTCCCCCTCTGCCATTAAGTGTATTTTTAGGAACAGTCTCAAACACATTTGGGGTTGATTTTAAAGTGTTGTTCTCAAGATTACTGACTTTGAACTTCTCTCCTTCACTGACGCCCTTCTCATATCCCTTCATTTCCTGCCCTTTACTCCTCTTGGTTCCGCCTTGAATGATTATGCAGCCCGGGTGAGAGCTGTCAGAGTCCAACTACTCCTGAAGCCTGGAAGATCCAGAGTGGGTGCTGCTTGGGCGTTCTCGCCCCCAGCAAGTTCTCTGCTTGCTAGAAACACAAATCTTACACAATGATATCTAGTTATATTTTACCAATTTCATTTGGCTCACACCAGCAACAACAGTATTAGTAACTAGTATTTATTTAGCACTGACAATGCACAGGGCTCCAGGCAGGGAATTCCTTCAACCCCAGGACAAGCTAATGGCATAGGAATGACCACTATCCCCATTTCACAGATGAAGTGAGAGCCATGATGATGTAAAGAGGCCGTGAACTGGCACTTTGCCCAGTATTCCTTCCTTCCACTACCTCTTGCTACCGGTAATGGTAGCTGTAAAAGATTGTACAGTTGTGATTAATCATGATTTACTGACTGGCAACTGTCTTTTCCTGAAAACACCCTGCTCTCTTGGCTTGGGGGACTCTACTTCTCTGGTTTTCCTCCACTCTCTCCAGTCGTTCCTTCTCAGCCTCCTTTTCTCGAATCTCTTTCTTTATCAAACCACAGGGCTTCTCAGAAGGTCGTCACGGTGTAATAAAATAGACTCTGCCTTTCCCACACCTACATGTGTGGCTGCTAACAGCCATGAGAGGAGGCTAAGGGCTAAATAAAGAAAAGGAGCTTTAATTCCCAATTCGCCAGATGAACTTTGGGTTTGGACAGTGGAGAGATCAGAGGTACACTTGGGGTGAATTGTTTGAGTGTGCTGTGAATGGCTTTATCACATGAGAAAAATATTGAATAGCCTTCAGTTATGCAATAATATGTTATTTATCTATTTTAGACATTGTTCTACTCTCTGATAAACCAAAATTATTGAACATAACCTTTGTCTTTAAAACATTCACAATCTAACAGAAACACATAAACACATAACTACAAATCAAAATAGAAAAAAAAAAAGACTTCTAAAATAGAGCTCTAAAAAAGACATACTGGGAGCACACGGAGAGGGTGTGGAGAAAAGGGAACCCTCTTGCACTGTTGGTGGGAATGTGAATTGATACAGCCACTGTGGAGAACAGTATGGAGGTTTCTTATAAACTAAAAATAGAACTACCACATGACCCAGCAATCCCACTCCTGGGCATATACCCAGAGAAAACCAGAATTTAAAAAGACAGACGCACCCCAATGTTCACTGCAGCACTATTTACAATAGCCAGGACATGGAAGCGACCTAAATGTCCACCAACAGAGGAATGGATAAAGCAGATATAGTACATATATACCATGGAATATTACTCATCCATAAAAAGGAACAAAACTGGGTCATTGCAGAGACGTGGACGGACCTAGAGACTGGCATACAGAGTAAAGTAAGTCAGAAAGAGAAAAACAAATATCATATACTAACACATATATGTGGGCTCTAGAAAAATCATATAGATGATCTTATTTGTAAAGCAGAAATTGAGACACAGATTTAACAGAGAAGAAAACCAATGCTTAGACAAGTTAAGAAAGCACCCATGGTCACACAGTCAATATCTCCTAGTGCTGGGACTCTTTGTCTTGGGTTTTACTGGCTCCAAAAGTGTGCTCTTAACAGCTCCACTCTGCTGCCTTCTAAACATAGTGCAACTGTCCTCTGCAAGCTGAATATTAAAATATAAAACCTCCCCCTCTGCCATTAAGTGTATTTTTAGGAACAGTCTCAAACACATTTGGGGTTGATTTTAAAGTGTTGTTCTCAAGATTACTGACTTTGAACTTCTCTCCTTCACTGACGCCCTTCTCATATCCCTTCATTTCCTGCCCTTTACTCCTCTTGGTTCCGCCTTGAATGATTATGCAGCCCGGGTGAGAGCTGTCAGAGTCCAACTACTCCTGAAGCCTGGAAGATCCAGAGTGGGTGCTGCTTGGGCGTTCTCGCCCCCAGCAAGTTCTCTGCTTGCTAGAAACACAAATCTTACACAATGATATCTAGTTATATTTTACCAATTTCATTTGGCTCACACCAGCAACAACAGTATTAGTAACTAGTATTTATTTAGCACTGACAATGCACAGGGCTCCAGGCAGGGAATTCCTTCAACCCCAGGACAAGCTAATGGCATAGGAATGACCACTATCCCCATTTCACAGATGAAGTGAGAGCCATGATGATGTAAAGAGGCCGTGAACTGGCACTTTGCCCAGTATTCCTTCCTTCCACTACCTCTTGCTACCGGTAATGGTAGCTGTAAAAGATTGTACAGTTGTGATTAATCATGATTTACTGACTGGCAACTGTCTTTTCCTGAAAACACCCTGCTCTCTTGGCTTGGGGGACTCTACTTCTCTGGTTTTCCTCCACTCTCTCCAGTCGTTCCTTCTCAGCCTCCTTTTCTCGAATCTCTTTCTTTATCAAACCACAGGGCTTCTCAGAAGGTCGTCACGGTGTAATAAAATAGACTCTGCCTTTCCCACACCTACATGTGTGGCTGCTAACAGCCATGAGAGGAGGCTAAGGGCTAAATAAAGAAAAGGAGCTTTAATTCCCAATTCGCCAGATGAACTTTGGGTTTGGACAGTGGAGAGATCAGAGGTACACTTGGGGTGAATTGTTTGAGTGTGCTGTGAATGGCTTTATCACATGAGAAAAATATTGAATAGCCTTCAGTTATGCAATAATATGTTATTTATCTATTTTAGACATTGTTCTACTCTCTGATAAACCAAAATTATTGAACATAACCTTTGTCTTTAAAACATTCACAATCTAACAGAAACACATAAACACATAATTACAAATCAAAATAGAAAAAAAAGAAGACTTCTAAAATAGAGCTCTAAAAAAGACATACTGGGAGCACACGGAGAGGGTGTGGAGAAAAGGGAACCCTCTTGCACTGTTGGTGGGAATGTGAATTGATACAGCCACTGTGGAGAACAGTATGGAGGTTTCTTATAAACTAAAAATAGAACTACCACATGACCCAGCAATCCCACTCCTGGGCATATACCCAGAGAAAACCAGAATTTAAAAAGACACACGCACCCCAATGTTCACTGCAGCACTATTTACAATAGCCAGGACATGGAAGCGACCTAAATGTCCACCAACAGAGGAATGGATAAAGCAGATATAGTACATATATACCATGGAATATTACTCAGCCATAAAAAGGAACAAAACTGGGTCATTGCAGAGACGTGGACGGACCTAGAGACTGGCATACAGAGTAAAGTAAGTCAGAAAGAGAAAAACAAATATCATATACTAACACATATATGTGGGCTCTAGAAAAATCATATAGATGATCTTATTTGTAAAGCAGAAATTGAGACACAGACGTAGAATACAAATGTATGGATACCAAGGGGGGGGTGTGGGATGAATTAGGAGATTGGGATTGACATATATACATTAGTGATGCTATGTATAAAATAGATAATTAATGAGAACATACTGTATAGCACAGGAACTCTACTCAGTGCTCTGTAGTGACCTAAATGGGAAGGAAATCCAAAACAGAGGGGATCTATGTACATGTACAGCTGATTCACTCTGCTGTACTGCAGAAGCTAACACAACATTATAAAGCAACTGTAGTCCAATAAAAATTAATAATAATAATAAAAAAGATATACTGGGAGCACAAAGGAAAGATTGGTTAATTTACACAGACTCCCGGGGCCCAGCCAGCCCAAACCCGCTGTTGGGGAGTAGGCCTCAGAGGCTTCATGGAAGAGGTGACTCAGGGGCCCTTGTAGACAGTAGCAGGGGTTAGGGATGAAGGGCCTTCAAGAAGGAGTGTGCCTGCACTTTAATATCTCTATTATTGTGATAGTGAGTCCAGCAGGAACTTGTGTTGGTTATTCCTGAAAGCCTCTAACTTTTCTCAAGTTCTGCGTGAGCAGATGGGAGCAGAGCATTTATTTGCAACCCATCGTAATACTTGTAGAGAGCATTAAGAAATATACGCAACAATATAAGCTGAAGCTTATTAAATAAATGTATAGTTAGAGATGGCTAAAGCCAGATTTTATAAATATTTCAGTAACATTCAAACCAAATGAGGGTAGAAAGGTATCCCTATTCACCTGGTAAAGAAAGAGACTTTAAGAGTTAAAGTGACTTACTCAAGGTCTCAGGGGAACTATGTGGTTAGAATCTGACCTTGGGTATATTGATCCAAAACATATTCTTTCCCCTAAATTATTTTCCTTCTTCTTTTCTTCTGTAATATCATATTTTGATGTCTGCCGATCGGGTGAACTGAATTGCCACTAAATGCATTTGTTTCTTTCTTCCTCTCTCAGATAGCAGTTTAATATGTCGTAGAACATATGAATCATTCTTTAAAAGTCTTGAATTGTAAATCGATGGGGGAAAAGTGGCAGATTGCAAATCAATAGCTTATCAAGGTCACATAAAATAAGTACCCTAACTTTGCATTTTCATCTGTTTATTTCTTTTAAAAGTAATCTTCCCTGCCTTTCCGGCACACTGTGAACTTAGAAAAATCTCCTTCATGGACAACAGCAGTGCCAAGAGGTGAGCTGAATACAAGGATGAGCTAGAAATGTTTAGAAATGAGAGGGAAGAATTTAAAGCCAGAGCGGAAGGCAGAGTTGGGGTTGATGGAGGAGGCATCACCACAGACAGAGGTAAAGAACTATAAGACATGATGTTTGAGACGTAGAAGCTAGCTACCCTAATTACGCTGCTTTAGAGTTTTGTCGCTTCTTAAGTATTCACTGACTGACAATCCAGCCAGAGAAGTGCCCTTCTCTCTCCTAGGATCAGTCCAACGGCTATTTCATGACTCAGGAGAACCTATTAGAGAATGAGCAAGGAGTAAGATCTCCTCCATCCAGTGAAGTTAAGAGGAGAGACTGAATTCAGATACCCATCTCCATCTCTTTCTGGCTCTAAGTCCCTGGGTAAATTACCTAAGCGCCACCTAACTCTGTTTCTCCATCTGCAGGCAGTAAGTATGACAGTAATTCCTCTCGTGAAGATACCACACTCATTCTCGGCACCAGCTGCCCGCCCCTCATCTCTACCTGGACATCAAACAGGCTCATCATTTCAACAAACTCGACATCTCCCCTCTCATGCCAGCTCTCTCGAAGTTTCCCACCTTAGTGAGTGACAGCTCCATCCTTCCAGGTGCTCAGGCCAAAAACTGCAAACGCAGCTTTCTCATCTTTAGCCAAGTCCTGCTGTCTCTACCTTCAAGCCATGGCTGACCGCCTCTATTGCTACCATCTTGCTCCAAGCCACTGAATATAGATCAACTGAGTTTCCACAACAGTCTCCTGCCCATCGCTCTTACTCCTGCTCTCACCCCCTTCAGCAGTGAGAGTAACTCTTCCCAACATGTCAGACCAAGTCACTGCTCTGCTAAAAACCCTTCAGAGGCTCCCATCTCATTCCAAGTAACACTCAAAGTCTGCGTAATTGACTGCAAGGCCCCATCCGCTTTGGTCTTCCGTCATCTCTGCGACCTCATCCGTCACCTCCCACCTCCCCCTAGTTCCCAACTCTGCCACAGTACTGTCCTTGCTGTTCCTGGACAGGACCAAGCGGCCCCCACTCCGGGTTTCCACACGTGCTCTTGCATCTGTGGAAGACACCCACATAGCCTCTGGCCCCCTCCCTCTGAGTTTCACCCCTTGCCTGGGCCCACCTCATACCGCCCCCTTTCCCCTTTCCGCTTCACTTTTTACCAAAGCGTGCCTCGCCACTGAATATGCGGTATCGTTTTTACATTTAGCTTACTTTTTGTCTGGCTTCCCCCACTAGAGTGAAAGTTCCATGAGGGCAGGGATCTTCACCTGTTCTTTCTGCCACTGAAGCCCCAGCACCTACAACAGAGCTTAGCAAAATGAAGAGCTCAAATTCCCGAAAAAATGAATGAACCTGGAAGATCATCCCTGGTTCAACCCCCTGAGTTTGTAGATGAAATATACCTGAGCTCCTCTTAGCTCAAAGGACAGTCAGATGTGAGAATCTTCTCTGATATCATTCTGCCTCCACGGTTTCATAGAAAGTCTAGCAACTCTATGCTTAATGGTGGTGACACACGAAGGAAGGAAGTCCATGAGAAACTCGGTTCTTGCAACCTTGCATTTACATCATGCTGACTTTTAATGTGTTTCTGATTGGTTTCCTGTTATGTTTTTAAACATCTTCAACCATTAGACTATGCAGCTCCACATGTGACAACAAAATAGCAGATCGTTTTCCATTTACACTAGGTACCTAGAATAATCAAATTCATAGAGACAGAAGGTGGAATGGTGGTGGCCAGGGGCTAGGAGGAGGGGAAACGGGGAGTTGTTGAATGGGTGCAGAGCTTCGGTTTGCGAGATGAGAGGAGTTCTGGAAATGGATTGTGGTGATGGTTGCATACAATGTGACCGCAGTTAATCCTATGACACTGTACACATAAAAATGGTTAAGATGGTACATGTTATGTTATGTGCAGCTTAACACAATTAAAAATTAAAATGAAAAAATTAAATTAAAAAATCAGTAGGTGATTTTCAACATTTTTTTCTGAAATGGCTAGAAATTATATTTCTATCTTCCAAGAGTTCAGAATTATTCTCTCAAGTTATGTAAATATTTTATTGACACATACACATATATGTGTGTCAGACACATTAAATGCATATTATTCATAAATTATAAAAGTTAAAGGTTTGATATCTCCCCAGTGGTGTACAGTGGAATTTGGAATCACATTTGTTATAGTCAAACAGTGTGTAGAAAAGACTCCAAGAGTCAGTAAAGCTTTAAAACACTGTTTGAGTGGGAGAACTAAAATTTTTCAAGGTAAAAATTTCACAGTGCAAAACTAACAAAACTCTAATCTGCAAATTAACAAACAACAATTACAAATCTAAAATAACAAATCTTCTAAAAGTAAAATGTTGAATTCAATAGCAAAGTGATTTGAGTTACAATAATAGATTCATATGCAAATTTTTGAACCACATATATAGAGAAATCAGTGTGTTGGCATCTACTCTAAACTGGTATTAGGGACACATATTACCTGAAAAATCATGTTTTTAAAATCTACTTAACTTTTAATTATGCAGCTCTTTATACTCCCCCTAAATCAAGTTAATTACCATTTATGTGCCCCACTTGTACATAATAGACAACATTTTCTTTATCATCATTAAATTTGTCTCTTGACTAAAGTGACATGCTTACTAAGTGAAATAATTGGGACATAAGAAATTCATATTGTAAAAGCTGCACCAAGTCAAAATATTCTGAGATATACTGAGGAGGTTATTTAACAAGAAAATAAAAAGTGACGCTTTAAGAGAATGAGATAAAGATTAATCTGATGACTAACAAATGCCATAATTCAAGATGAAACAGGTTGCAGGCAATTTTCTAGAGACTAGAATGTGTAGAATATAATGAATGTTTCCATCTTCCGTACTATTTTGTATACCCTGTCTTTCTACCTCCACCTAAGTCGCAGAGATATTTCCTTTCTAGGATGCTATTCTAAATTACAAAAGATACGCATTTCATCAGCATGCCTGGCACCGTATCTTTTTCAATGAAAATTCATTTACATATCTCATATCTAAATCAGATGGTATTTCAGAGAGAAGCTGAATAAGATATATTTATGGACATAGTTCATACTAATGTAAAAATTTTAAATTTGTCAGTGAGTCAGAGCATCACATCTTCATCAGAAATTTCCCCATATTGTTAGAGGGGGAAAGTACAGGAAGTCAAGTTAGAAAGAGACAAGGATGAGACAGCCAGGGTCACTGATTCATTTTTACAGAAAACTGGCAGAATATTTCGTTGGAAACTTAGTAATGTTAATTTAAACTATTAAAATAACCTAATCGTGCTTAAACACAGATTTCCCTTTACCCCTAGCTCATTTACATGTCTATGTGTCTGGTTTATGTTTCTGCCCTTAGAAGGGCAGTACATAAAGAATAAAATGTAAGTTATTGAAAAGAATAGCCTGACTGAATATAATTATGTAGCCCATGAACTATTTTGCTTATCAGCCTGACATAGTGGAAAGCACAGTGCAGTCAAAGCACTGTAGCACTGAGAACCAGAATACTTCATTTCAGCTGAGGGCAGAGAAGACGTGAAATGACTTCCCGGTAACGAAACTGGTAAATCACAAAACCAGGATTCCAGCCCTGGTCTGCCAGACTGCAAAGCCCTGAGCTAGCTATTGCACTGAATACATTTCCATTTCCTGGTTACTGTAGATTTTTCCTTCTCATCATATTCTGGCCAAGCTAGGCTATTTTTTCTGTTCAAAGAGTATCTGATGTACTATTTTTCAAATGAGCTAAAGATAATAAGATCCAAGTGATGCTTGGTCTATTAGTGCTGCAGAACAGTGTTTCTCAAACATTAATCCTTTAAAAAAATGCAGATTCTGATTCACTAGGTCTGGGGTGGGGCATTCCCAGCAAGCTCCCAGGTGACACTACTGCTGCCGCTGGCCCAAAGACCACACTATGATCAATTTTCTGCTTTGGGATTTGAATGAGGTTGACTAAATTGCTAAACTGGGTGTCTACATTTATAGCACTAGCTGCACATCCAACACAGTGATCACCTACAAGCTGAAAAAAAAAAAAAAAAAAAAAGAGGAAGATATGAAATACAGTTCTTAGCCAAAAGAGGTTTCTATGGTTTCTGGAACTACTCCAAACAAATGGAGCCACTGAATGAGCAAGAAAATCTGGACACACTTTTACTGTGTCCGATAATTTAGGACTCACTTTGCTTACTGCAGTCCCTCTGACATTTTCTTAATTATTTTTGATTCTTCACCCACTCAGAATAGGATATCTTCCAAAAGGAGGACAAGAAACTCTTCTCCTCCAACACAAAGTTTAAGAAAATACACCTTTCACCTCCTGTATAGAACAAGGAACTATAATCAATATTTTGTAATAACCTATAAGGGAAAAGGATCTGAAAAAGAATAGAGAGAGAGAGATAGATAGATAGATGACAGATAGGTAGATAAACTGAATCACCGTGCTGTACACCTGAAACTAACATGACATTGTAAATCCACTATCCTGCAAGAAAGAAAGAAAGGGAGGGAGGGAGAAAGGAAGGAAGGGAGGGAGTGGAGGCGAGGCGAGGGGAGGAAGAAAGACAGAAAATACACCTTTACAAAATGTCAATGGAAGCAAGAAAGTGTTCCAAAAGCACACCATTAAGATTGAAAAGTCCAGAATATAATTTTCACAAGGAAAATACAAAAGATATTTTACTCTAATTCGGAAAAGACTCACTTTTTCAAAGAAACACTCCCCAGATGGGCTGTTTTACAGTGGAACTTTAACACAACGCATTTACCACCTCACAGCACAGCCTATCTCAGGGCTCTTACCAGAAATGCTGGCCATCCCCTTGCACCTGCATTATCATTTTTTCAATCAGCATCATGAGGAAGAAAATCCCTCTGATAGATAACATACCTACCTCCCAGCAAGATTATGAACTGGCACTCAGAGGTTACAAATAAAATATCTCAGAGGTTACAGCGATCCTAATCCGAGACAGAAGAAAAAGCACATGGCCAACCAAATGCGGTCATTCTGGTACCCCTGCTACTCCCTGCTCCACAAAACCACGCTTTCCCCAGCCCAGCGTTACATAATAAGGACTCATCTTCACTTGAAAAGCACACTCTCCCTTCCTACCTTTCCTGTAACACTGCCCAACCAAAATCAACCTTTTCAGCACGGTTGAGAGTGGATATTTGCCTCTGTAGAAATAACAGACCAATTTTCTGTGCTTCCCACTGCATCTGTTTCCTTGTTTCCCTTCTTGCACAGAGCAGCGTCATAGAAAACACACAACTCTCAAGCCTGGCAGCTGCGGCCCCAGTTCTCCCCAGCTAGGGACCACTCTTTAAGAGTTGCCATGGAGGAGACAGAAGCAGAAGGAAGGTAAACCCCTACCCCAGAATAGCATACGGAAATTCCAAAAGGACTGAAGAATCAAACATCAGTAGGAAACAAGTGACACTGGGAGAAGCAACATGCAAGACAAAATTTTACCCTCTTATTGGGGGAATATTATCAAAATATATAGTAGCGAAATGGCCAAGGTCTAGAACAGGAAAAGCACTTCTGCAAATCATTAAGAGAAAGGGGAACAACATATAAAAATGGGCAAGGCTTCTGAAAAGATAATTCCCAGGAAAAAAAGAAATGCAAAGGCCTGGTGAACATGGGTAAAGATTTTCAGTCTCACCAGTAATCGGGAAAATACAGACTAGAAGAATTAGAGTCTATATTTCCCACCAGACTGATAATAACCTATGGTTAGAAGAGCTCAAAAACTTCAAGATGAAGATAGTCTATTTTTTCCATTATTAAAAAAAAATCCTTTCCATGAGTAGCAGCCAACCTGTCCTCACATTACCTACAGAACAATCCACTTAATGAAGAAGGAAAGTGTTTCTTTAGAGCACAAGGAGGATAGACAAACCACTGGAGACAAGGCTCTCCCAATGAGAAACCCTAGAGCTCTGATACAGCAAACAGCTCCTGCCAGGAAGTCTTATTTTTAGTTAGGAAATAATCTTCTACAAGCCATGTAAGTTTTGCTTGCTTTGTATTTAAGATTTAAATAATCTTTGTTCCTGGCAACCTCAGAATGGAAAATATACTAAACGCTCTCTTCAGGCTCTAAGACCCCAAAGTGGAGTAATGACAGATACAGTGGCTTTTGGTGATGGGAAACCAAACCCCTGCCCCTTCCATTCACTGGCCTGCATTTCAAATCTAAAGCATTTGTATAATGAGCATTATCAGAACAACCTAGTTTGGGAGGCTAAAATAAAACAAGATACATGTAAAAGATTTGTAAACTGCAGAAATAAGTTTTGAGCACACAGAGGTCCTAGCCAGGCTTGCCCCCATCTCTTCTTTCTCCAGTATTCCTCAGGCAATAGAAAAAATATTACATGTAAGCACAATATTTAAATTTTTATTTATATGTTAAATATATTTAATATTTTACAACACGTAAATCTGTAATTTTGAAAAAAGGCAGAGCCAAGCCCTGACCACACCATGAAGTGACATGGTAGCATCTCCTCTGGGTATATCCACTATCCTTTGTCCTTTTCTCAGTATTTTGCTTGGAAAACTATTTGTTCAACCAATCCTACCTTTTTAGAGTACTGTTCCTTCCAATGTGTGCCAGACTGCTGGCTTTCCCTCCAAATAAGTTCTCTACTCTTGCCCTGGGCACATGGCTGCACAGCTAGAGACCATACTTCCCAGCCTCCTTTGCTCTTAGGCATGTTGCGACTAAGTTCTTGTCAGTGGAAGTGAGTGGAAATACATGCCACTCCTATACCTTGGCCATTGAAGCTTGGTGATGCACTCTACCATTTTTTCTCCCATTTCTCACAAGCTAGGACAGAGTTATAACAGTGACTCAGCTATAACCTTGAAGATGAGGACAAAGCCCAGAGGAGACCGAGCAACAATATGGAAAGAACCTGGGTCTCTGAATGACCTCCCAAAGCAGAGCTAAGCTATCAAACTAAATTGGCTGGACTATTACATTTAAAAAAATAAATTTCTATCTTCTTTAAATGACAGTCATCTGGGGTCTCTTTGTCATTGCAGCTTAATCATTACCTTAATAAATGCAAAAGAAATCAATTTGTTCAACCAAATTCTGCTCTTTAGAAACGCTACCTTTTCCAGCAGTAACTACATTTCAGTATGAACTTCTGGCAACTCAAAAAAGTTTTAAAGTCCAAAACAGATTATCTAAGCTTTATAAACCCAAGCCATTGGTGAAAAATAAATGTCTAGGCCTGACATTTATTTATAACAACAACTGATTGAATTATTTAACTAAAACTAATTAAGGAGGGAAAAGGACCAACTTCCAATTATTGCTATAACATAAGCTGGGGGTATCAGTGTGGTAAAATGGAAAGAAGGAAGGCAGGCCATGGTTTAAATACAAGACCTCACAAACACTAGGCATGTTAGTTAATTTATCTGAGTCTTAATGTAATGTAATACAGGGAGAAAACAAGCCAGCACATGATGTTATAATAAATGTTCAGCCCAGAAATGGCAAAGAGTAGGCTGTCAGCAAGAGTGTAGCTACTAGCGGTAGTCCTTTAATTAATAAACATATTTATATACAACAGCTGTAAAGAACAGCCCTTCTCACTGAAATACTAAAATTCTTTAACAACCACACTGATGAGAATGCTTTCATTTCAAGTCCCATTCTGGTTCCTCTTTTTGGATTGTCTAGACTCAGATGATGCTCTGGAGTACTTCTCCTGTATCTCATCCCACACTGCCTGCACTGAGATGTCTTCTTTCCCATAAAAGCCCCACACCAGTATATTTAGGAAATGCTAATTCTTTATCTACAATTACTTCAAAGTTTCCTTTACATTCTAAGTGTTTAATGAGAGTGCTGCTAAGGAGGTTTGCATCCTTCGTGTGTTCTGTAAAATCTAGGCTGGTACTTATTACTTTGGGACAGGGTTTCCTTGTAATCTGGGTAGCGTTGTAGATCTGCACTGGGTCGGCATTCTTCTGCATTTGGGGTTCTGTGTTTGGTCCCGAGTTCTTCTTCAACGGAAAAGCGTAACTTGCAGGATGGGTGTGAGGTGAAAGCCTCACCCGCAATGCACAGGAGGAACAGGGAGACAATGGTTCTCTCTGTGCAGCACCCACATCCTCCCTGGTTACTCAGAATTCTACTTTTTGACCAATTCACAAACACCACTGGGTGGGCTAAAAAAAAGAAAAAGGGAACTAAAACACAGAATTTTAAATGAGACAAAAATTCTTTAAAATTACATTATCGAACTAAAGAGTTTTGACGCCTTATGCAAAACAACAGGTGAGACAGCTGAGTGTAAAATTATCAGGTGAATCTATATGCATTATCTTGAGTCCTTCAGATTTTTCATGCTATGGCATGCAACAAGCTGAATCTTTCAACCACCCTACAAATTAGGGTGTCATGTGATCACTCACTGATTACCGGGGCACAACTGGTTTAAATATATTTTCTTCTCAAATAAAGGATATTGAAAATAACAGTGAAATGTGCCTGATCTGGTGCGGTGAAGGGGACCATGCCCCAGTCCCAACAGAAGCTGAGGGTACTGGTCCATTACTGTGAATAACCTAAGAGTTGTCTCTAAGGAAGAAACACGTTTCCGTGAACACACAAGTGCACAAGGAAAAAAGATTTAATGCATCTGAACCAGGGAATGAAATAACTTCACAATGATAGCCCATCAAAATCGTGGCAGAAAAACCACCACTTTGTTCTTATTATATAAAATGTAGAAACTATGAGCTATCTCTAATCAATGTCAAAGGAAAGAAAGAAAAGCTGTTATCTCCTGCTTCGGGAATGGCACCAGAGATACTTACGTCATCTTCCCTTCACAAATCCCAACCAGTAGAGAAATCGGCCTTGGGTGTGTGTGCCCCTTCTTTAAATGACCCCTAATGCTTTCTTCTGCCTACCTAAGCTTGGGTGAGTTATTGAATCATGTCTAAAAAATAGACATGATGGGCTTCCCTGGTGGCGCAGTGGTTGAGGGTCCGCCTGCCGATGCAGGGGACGCGGGTTCGTGCCCCGGTCCGGGAGGATCCCACGTGCCGCGGTGCGGCCGGGCCCGTGAGCCACGGCCGCTGAGCCTGCGCGTCCGGAGCCTGTGCTCCGCAACGGGAGAGGCCGCAGCAGTGAGAGGCCCGCGTACCGCAAAAAAAAATGTGTTGAGGGGAGATCTCGTGGTTAGTGTTCTAACCACCACAAAATAAAAATTTAAAAAAGAATCAGTTACTTAGAAAACACAGAGAACAATTATTGGAACTTTCTTTAAAGTATTTCTGGTGAGTCTTTACAAAACGTAGACTAAGTTGCCCCAAGGAAGGGACCGTGTTACTTTTATCCATATTTTGGATGACAAGGGCTTGGCAAAGTGCCTGGCATACAGCAGGCATTTGATAGAATGGTTACTAGATGAAGAAATGAATGAACTAAAAAAGTAATAACATCTTGGAATTAGAAAAAATTTCCCATAATCTCTAACTTAACTACCACTAATATTTTGATATAGTTTTTTTCTAGCTTTTACTCCTACAGGGCCCTCATGAAAAATAATTTGTGTAAAATCATAATAATAGCTAAGGTTTATTGAAAGCAAACTATCCATTAGACTAAATGAACCTCTGACAGCATTATCTCATTTAATAAACAGAACTGCATGTGTGAGGGGCTTCTTTCATGCTCAGAAAACAAATATGAGATTTGAAATATGGATTTAAAGTGTCATTTGATGTCCTAAATTTGGTTTTTGTTCAATATTCAGGGACTAACCCATGTGCACAAGAGATCCATTTAATCCAATTTAAAAGTGTAGTAAGGAAAACATTAATTTAGCAACTTATAATCAATTAAAACCATATGCCATTTTCCCACTTACTTCTTAAAAAACACGCAATTGAACATAGTGTGTAAAACATTATAAATATTTTGTTTTATTCCTTTCTTTTTAAAAGATTATGTAACAGATGGATATTATCATTTTCCTTTGTCTTAGAAAAGAATTG
Source organism: Physeter macrocephalus (assembly GCF_002837175.3). Lineage (NCBI taxonomy): Eukaryota > Metazoa > Chordata > Mammalia > Artiodactyla > Physeteridae > Physeter > Physeter macrocephalus. The sequence goes on from NC_041226.1 coordinate 72,688,740, forward strand.
AAGCACAGAAAAGTCGAGTAACTTGGCCAAGATACCCAGCAGGCTAAAGAGAGAGTTATTCCCAGGATTCATCTCTCCTTAATCTCTAAACGCTACTACTTTTGCTACATGCCCTCTCAAAAAAAGTTAATAATGATCACACTAAGTGTGAGAATTGAAAAAGCAAAGAACCATCCACATTAAAACTTACACTACCTTGCAGTCCTGGTAATGTTGTTATTAAGATTTTCAAATCTCAATTAGTCCTCAAATGTTGAACTAACAAAGGGAAGCAAACAATGTTCCACAAATGTGACTGCGTCAACTTTTTAAAATCAAGACAAATTGGCAAACACTCATTTGCAAAGGCACTTGAAAGAGATAGAGTTGGCACTGGCAGAGAAGGCAAAGCAAATCTGGATACAGAAAAACACAGATCCCAGTTATCCTTGGGGAAAAGTGAGGAAATGTCATTTCCAAGTTTCTTAGACAACTTAGGACTGACTCTCATATGTTTTAATCAGTCAATATTAAATTGTACGTACACCATTTGCAGGGCACTGTATTCAGCATTATGGGCTATATGAAGAAGTAGAAAACATTGTCCCTGCCTTTTAGACTCTCAGAAATAATTAACGTGTACTTCTTTACCAACTAAAGTAAAATGAGGGAATAGATAAAATGAGGAAACGTTGCAGATGTGCCTTATTACAGAAGTTTAGGGAACATATACCCTCTTAAGATTTTCAAGACTCAAACAAGAAGATAGAGCTGGGAAACTGACTTAATAAATTCAGTATAAAACCAAGCAGGCCAGCGTGACTCTAGCCCAGGGCTTGTGAAAGGAATAAGTGGAGGCTAGGTTGGCAGAGGAAGGCTGGGGACAGATTACACAGAGCTTTGGATAGCAGGTTAGATTTGCACTCAATTTGTCAGGAAATTGTGAGCTATCTATTTTGAACCAAGAACTAATAGAACCAAAGCTGTGTTTTAGGATGATTTCAGGTGAAACGTACAAAACATATTGCCTGCAGAAAGAAAAACGGGAAGCAAAGAAAAATGTGCAGTCTAGTCTCTCGTGATGTAAAAAATGACTGAACAAAATGAGTAGTGGGAAGAAAAGAGAAAGAAGCATTAAAGGAAAGAACCGTTGCGACCTGGTGACTGACCACATAGAAAGCAAAGCAGCTGCTGCCAAACATCAACTTGCAAGCCTAGATGATCAGGATAGTGGCAGATAACAGAGCCACTGCTACAACAGTGGTAACGGAGGGAGCCCAGGAAGGAAAAGAAACAATTAAGTTCTGGAGAAGAGTTCAAGGAACAGCAGCACATCTCTAAAGAAACATGTACTGTCCAGGGGACACAGACGGCCGGAGCTGTGGACATGGAGGCCGGAAGTGAACGGAAGGCCTGAAGGTGAAGATTTAAGATTTGCAGTGCCTGAGACTTCCAAGAAGGGTAGGAAGAACTAGCAAAGGGCTGAGAGTTTATCCTCGTGTTAGTTCCTTCCTTGGGAGCAAGGGAAAAAAAGGGACAGTGAAGAAGAAGTGTTTAGAGAAGTAAAGAGAACCTTGATAGTATACTGTTGTTACCATGGAATAAGAACATTTTGAGCCGGTCTGAGAGCGTGAGTACTGGAGAAAGACAAATGGATTCCGCAACCGGAAAGAAACTGGCGATCCTGCAGAGGGCAGCTCTGCAGAAGGGTGGTAGCAACAGTTGAGGATCAAGGGTACAGCAGACAGTGAAGAATGGAGGCTAAGTGAGAAAAATCACCAACCACTCAGATAGTTACAGTACTGCAGCAGAGTACTGAGAACAGCGTGTGTGTGTGTGTGTGTGTGTGTGTGTGTGTGTGTGTGTGTGTGTGAAGGAGTATATTCTGTGGTAAAACGCATGACACCAGATGTTAGAACAAGACTTCACTTGAGCCCATTTCAGGCGAGCTGCCAACCTGGAGGCGTTCAGGTAGCCAAGGGAGGGGGAGGGCACGAGAGCCCCCCACCCCATCCCCCAATTCCTAAGCAGGGTTGAGGAAGGCAATGGTCCTGAGAAGCTCCTCCTTGTCTCTTGAACTCCTTGGTGAGAGTAAAGATCTGAAGAGGACTTCTTCAGAGTGAGAATGCAGTAGCATTCCCTCCTCCTCCTCGTGAGAAACCCGAAATGGATTCCAGAACCCATGACTGTGGATGGGTTGGGGGAAGGGCTGACGGCCCTCTTTGAAGGCAGACCCAGGGTGACCTGAGCTCCCAGACTCATTGGGGCAGGGAAGCATGAGTGCTCCCCCAGACCAGGCAGGAGCCAGGCAGGAGCGAGAAGGGGCCTTGGCCCGTCCCTGTAAGCCTCCCGGCGGAGCAGACCCCTACAGAACAAGGTGGGAGCCATCGTGGCCCATGTCAAGCCAACTCTGGGAGGGAGAGCCTGTGCAAAGCACCATCAGGGGAGAAGGGTGAGCTTGAACAAGGGCCAGGACGAGGGGAAAGCAGCAGAGCTGGGCCACACCTGTCTTGCTACCCTCTTACCTCCACCCCCAACCCTGCCAGGGAGTTAAGTGGCTGCTGCCAAGCGGAGGAGCTGAGCAAGGGGGCAGCAGCCACCATTTCCTGGGACACAGGCTTCCAACTGAACCACACCTGACCTGGGAGAAGTCCAAGACGGAGTTAAGGCACCTGTTTAGAACTGTAATTATTCACATGTTGTGCATATGCTTTTTGAATTGTCTGTTTTTACAGAGCAAGAGGAACGTTGTCACCTGAGAGCGATCAAACATCATGGCCTCATCCAATCCTCCGGCCAGGGGAGAAGGGGGTCACGCCCACTCAGTGTGTAAAGGGACAAAGGGGAGTTGAGTTTTAGTCATGAGCTTATATATACATATGGCTCAGGTTATATATTATGTTCCAAAATGCATTTTAACATGTTAAAACTCCTGAAAAACCCTGCAATAAAGAAGCGTGTTTACTTCATTAATCCTAGTATTTCCCAAATTTACTTATCCAAGGAATATTTTTTTCCGAGAACTCCAGTTAACATCCTTGTAATCTAATATTTCATCGAACAGAGTTTTCAAAACACCATTCTAGACATTTAGTATATTATGAAATCCCGACCTCCAAAACATTTTTGGAATATTTGATCATTTAATGGTTCATTCTAAAGAATGAGCTACACAGTGTTATTCCTTTATTTACAAAATGTTATGACAAAATAACTGTTATAGTACTTTACTTTGCAATTCTCTGTTTAACTAACCTCATCAAGAAATTAAGCATAATAAATTCACTTACGTGACAACTTCCTATATAAGTGAATTTTCAGGATAACAGGTGGAGAGTCCACCTGCCGATGCAGGGGACACGGGTTCGTGGCCCGGTCCGGGAAGATCCCACATGCCGCGGAGCAGCTGGGCCCGTGAGCCATGGCCGCTGAGCCTGCGCGTCCGGAGCCTGTGCTCCGCAACGGGAGAGGCCACAACAGAGGGAGGCCCGTGTACGGCAAAAAAAAATAAATAAAAAATAAAAAATAAATAAATAAAAAATTAAATTAAATTAAAATTAAATTAAATTAAAAAAAATAAAACCTCTGAAAATAATTCAGCGACTTTATTACTCAGGGTATCCATTATAAACATGAACGTTACTGGTATAGCATCTAGGCCCTTGGACACTACAGGGGTGCGGGGACTCGGTCCCCTCCAGGCTGCTGACTTGTGATGGCTTGGGTGCCCGCTGTACACTTTCTCTTGTTGCCTTGCTTGCAATCAATCTGTCAGCTGTCAGTCATAGTCGGCGAGCTCTCAGCGAGGGCGCTAAGGATCTGGCCTTTGTGAAAGCTCTGCTGATCGCCCAAGAACCTGATCAGTTGGTGTCGGTTTTTGTTTTATTCATTTCCAGATTCAATTTTCTAAAATGTCAGGAAGTGGGATCTCATGACGAAACAGTATTTCCTTAGACCTCGGGGCTGCGGCACACGGTACACAGCTTGTGCACCACAAAAAGGACTGAGGACTGAGGTGAGTGGGGCTAAAATCCAGTGCGGGGGGTGGTCAGCCAGTCATGAGCCTGTGGGACTTCTCTACTGGCTAAGCTCTGCACTCACAGGCCTGCCCTACCAGGGCGGGCACCTTGTCCCAATCACCCAGAAGCACCCTGGGGGCGGGGGCATAGGCTGTAGTGATGGTCACCCCAGTAGCGCTGGTGCCTCAGTCCATATTAGGTGCCACTCCCCTTCCATGTTTTTTAGGTTTCTCTTCCAGCATCCTCCAAATAATTTAGCTAATTCTGTCCCTCTACCAAGCCTCTTTTAATTGCCAGACAATATTCCTTTATTGGCAAGAGCGCACCATTATCTAAACATCACTGATTAAATCAGAACTGAAATTTACCCATGCACAAAACTCATTTCACTTGTTCTTCTGCATCTCAGCCTACACAAGCTATGACCCACAATAGATAAAATTAAGCCAACGTAATACTAGACTAGCCCGGTCACAACTTATTACTGAGCCCAGACACCTAAATATAATATCTACGAAGTTAATCCTATCTGTCTGGACCACGTTAGGAAAGAAGGGAACTAGGAAAAGCATTATGCATATTTGCAATCAAACAGAAAAAACTGAGCCACTTGCTAAACGTAGGTGGCACTGACAAGAGCTAGAGCGGGTTTGAGATAATAGAAAATATATACATATTGGTCTCTGCCCCCAATTCCTTGCACAGAGCTCTTAAACCCTTGAAAATTCCAAGTGATAAGAGCGCTAGGAACATCTTGTATGCTAATACAGCAACTTTGAGTGGGCTTCTAGATGGCTCCTGGATGCAGGCTGGTCACCAGGACGACCAAGCCATGATTAGAAGCTTGGGAATATTCAGGCCAACCCCCTACCCTCCAGAGAGGGGAGAGGGGCTGGATACAGAGTTAATAATTGATCATGCCTCCGTGAGGAAGCCTCATAAAATCCCCGTAGGAGGGGGTTCAGAGAGCTTCCAGGTTGGTGAACATGGAGATGCTGGGAGAGGGGTGTGATCAGAGGGCTGGAAACTCTGCACCCCTCCCCACAGACCCTGCCCTACAAATCTCTCCTATCTGGATGTTCATCTGGATCCTTTATCATATTCTTTAATCAACTGGTAAACGTGTTTCCCTGAGCTCTGTGAGCTGCTCCAGCAGAAGCAACTGAACCCAAGGAGGGGGTCACTGGAACCTCTGACCTAGACCCAGCTGGTCAGATGCCCTGCGTGACCAGCATCTGAAGTGGGGGTGAGGGGACCAGTCCTGTGGGACTAAGCCCGTAGCCTGTGGGATCTGATGCTGTCTCCAAATTGGGTTAAATGGTAGGACATCCAGCCGGTGTCGCAGAGATTTGCTTGTCGTGGGGAAAAACCTCCACACGCTTGATGACCAGAAGTGTTGTGAGTGTAGTGTTCTCTGGTAAAGGGGACAGACAGGAGAGCTGCTAGTTTCTGGGGGGAAAAACAGCACTCAGGTTCTGATTCTGCCACGGAACTCCTCAATAAAATGGGGATGAAAATAATGATACCTGCTTCCCAGGGTGAGGCTTACTTGAAATAACAGAGATGAAAGTTTTGTAAACTGTATAAATAAATAAAAAGTAAGTATCAAGTACTTCTTAAATCTGAAACCCTGGTGATTAGAAATAACCTGAAAAGCTTCCATTCATTGTCTTGAGACAGGTCTCTGCTCCCCTCCTACAAAAATAAGAGGCAGATTCCTTCCCCCACCTCATGTTTTGACATCACGAAGGTCCGACGAAGGCAGACTGTAAAACACTGCGCATGTTAACACCCCTGGCGAGCAATGCGGGTTTCCACCCCCAGCAGTAGAGGGCGAGGGAGACCGTGTTGGTGATGGCGAATTTCTCCATTATTTGGAGAAAATGCTTTTCAAATTAATGACCCTCCCAAACAATCCAGAAACTTCCAAAAATACATAATGGATAGCTGCGTTCACAAAGTTAATCTAGTTAATATTGTTGTTGGTTAAGCTGGTACTGAGTGCCCACGACACACACTCAGAATCCATGGTTCCTGGGAGGGTTCTAGAACTGCCTGAAACGCAGGAGAAAGGCAAAGTCGACACAGGGGATCTGCCAGAGCTCTGGGTCTGTCCTGAGGAGACAGCTGAACATCGGTTACAGACAGATCTCAGAACTGAGCCATGATCCTAAAACTCCTCAGCATCGGGTTTACAGGCGCTGCCAGGAAAGCCCAGGAGCCCCCAGTATTAAATCACTCCAAATAACCCAAACCCAGCAGCAGTTTTATACTTTATTAAGATTCCTAAGGAGCAGTGACGGCCACAACTCTCCCAAAGACCTCTACTTGAGCCTAGTAGTCAGGGACACCTAACATCTGGTCAGAGCTCAAGGTTTCTCAACTGCAGCACTACTGATACTCAGGGCCAGATGATTCTCTGTGCTGGGAGCCTACGCACTGGATAGATTCTTGTAGCGCTATACCCCAGTTACAACAACTAAACATGTCTCGGACATTGCAAATGTTCCCTGAAGAGAAAAATGGCTCCCAGCTGAGAACCGCTGGTGTAGCTGAAGTCCCAGAAAAAATATAGTAGAGACTGCAGGCTACTGACCAACTTGCTTTCTTTTTCAATTCATGATTAATAGACCATTTCAGCAAATAGCTGGGTGACACCTCTAAAATCACTGGTCATCTGAGATAGTTCCATTTAAATTTACCCAGTGGTTCTTGCTTTGAAACAAGAGTTCAAATTTTAACCCCTTTTATTCTGTTCATTGTTCTCAGTGCTCTGTTTCCATCAATTAAAACTGAATCATTTTGTCCTTGTCAATCAGAAAGACAGTGGAGGCCACCTCAGAACTACTCTTTCATTTCTGCCTTCCTGAGAAAGCAAATGATTCTCCTGTATTCTGTAACTCCTTTGGGCCTTTATTCTGATCAAAGTTGAGCAAAATTTGAGCTTGAAAGGGACTGAATGAAAAACCAGGACCGAGAGCAAATACAAATGTCCAGCCATCTTTGGGTATTAAATACAGTGATAGGAAAATTTTACTGAGCTACATTCAGTCAATTAAACACACACAGACACACACACACACACACACACACACACACACACACACACACCCCAAAGAACAGGAAATAAAGCAGTGATGGAAGGGAGACAATCCATTTAAGGAAGTAAATTAGAATTCTAAAACAGGAAAGAAAACAGACTTGTCATGTACAGTCAGGTATCTTACTAACCCATAGGGGAGAGATACCATTAGAAAGGTCTATGATGGAAGATTGACCCTTGCTTGTAAATGAGGCAAGATTACAAAGTAATGTAATTTCCTGGATAAACTGTGAGTAAGTAATTATCTCATCAAGGAATTCTGCTTCTGGTGGGCAATTAGATGGAAAAAAAAAAAAAAAAAAAAAAAAACAGAGCCTTTCCTCTGTCTCCGAAACTCCTGCTGGAATACCAGAGGCTATTACTGCTTGATGTAGTATGTGTCTACTTGGGTTAAAAACACAAGTCTTCAGAGAGGAAAACAACACCTGCCATCACCTAGTTTCTAAAGGGCTAATCTTGTGACTAAGTAAACTCATCTGGGACCTTAACTCAGTACATCAATGCACACGTCCTCTAAACTTTCCCACATCAGGACACCTTCACAAGGCATACTTGATGTGTGACTGATTCTGGTAGAGAAGGTAGGTTTTAGAAGATAAAAATGGAATCTGACAGTTATAATAAAATATAATCATTGATTAGAGAAGGATCCAAGACCACTCAATTGCCATCTGGGAACTCAGTTTGGGTGCAGCGCCCAACCAAACTCCAAATTATTACTGAGTGGTATTTTGACTGAGAACATGAAGGGATGGTACCAGCTGATGGAAGAGGGGGGAAAAAATGAAAAGAAGAATGAGAACCCAGATCACACCCATCCAAGAGGTCTTTCTTTTAAGAGTAACAATAGAAGTAAAAACAGAGGTGCCCAGCAACTCATCAAATTTTGTAGGAATATTTCCCAAACTTTTCTTGGGAACCACTGCATTAGATGTTCTAAAGAGTTAATAAATCTTCCAGAATTTTCCACACCTTAAGCAGAACTTACTTCCTCCACAAGATCTTGTCTAAATTAATATATAACTTACTAGCAATTGCTCATGCTAGAGCATAAGGTAAGCAAGCTTAATAAGTTGGCAGCATTTCTTGATTTAAAATTAAGACAGTGCGAATAATACTATAAAATTAGCTTATGTAGAATGCAGTTTGACTTTAAATTACGTGCTATGCAATATCAAGTTTATAAATTAAATGTAGGTAGTTTGGAATAAAACAATAAGAATGAACGGAAAATTTATTGAAAAAATAAATGGTATTTTTCCCAGCAAAATAACATTCCTTCGCCTTCACATTTTAAATGGGATTAACATCTTTCTATCTGAATCGAGGGGTTTGTTTCAAACTCATTTCCTGGTATATAAGGAAAAAGGGAGGGTTGGCTTGTATAATAATTGGCATAATAAAAACAGTAAGATTACTGCAAAGTTAAGCACTGGCTGGCTTGAACTGACATTCTTCTCATGACAACGGCATTAGAGTAAATGATGGTGAATATATACAATTTACTCATTAGAATAAAAATACCCACCACCAGATGGAAATTCATTACACCCAAGAATAAGTGTTCAGAATAACATTCTTCTGGGAGTAGATTCTTTCAGTAGTTACTGGAAGTGGGTGATTTCAATAATCTACTGACGGTTTTGATGTCATCTTGGTCTTTTCCTTTCTCCTTTTCACGTGCATCTGAATTTCTAATCAATAGAGTCCCCGACTACTTATCTTGTGACAAATGTGTATTTTTTCCACCTCTACTTCCAGTTGTCACAATTGCTTCCACTAGGCCACAAGGAAAGGATAGCTGCATAAAGAAATAACGAATGCTGACAAGACTGCCGGTGTACAGTGTTTCTGGGGAGATCACTTTTAGTCTCCTTTCTCTCTTCAAGCTGAGTTAACTGGGGTCCCGCCCTGCTCCAGTTCCCCAGACAATTATGCCTACAGCTGGGGGTACAGCGGCGACCTCAGCCCCTGCACGGGGCAGGGGTGCCACTCCTTTGCTCCCGTACCCTCCCCCAAGGTGGCATCAGGAAGTGGGGCAGCGGCGGATCCTGTTTGCCTCTCCCCACTCCTGCTTGCCCGGTCTGCTGTTTTCTTTCTTCACGCCCTCACGCTGCCCTCAGCTCACTTACTCTGCCTTAGCTCCCTTTTTAGCCTAAACACTGGCCCGCCTGCCTAGGACTCTAAGAGCTTGCCTATCATTTGCCAAAGCCCTGCTTCAGTGGCCAGCTCCTGCCCCCTTGTACCTTCGGTCTGAGGACTGGTAGCATATGGCGGCAGATTGATGACTCCAGCTTGTCCTGAGCGCCTAGAGTGACAGCTGTCTCAGTGAATTCTTTATTCCACCTATTTTATGCCATGGATAATGTCAGAGGGACTACACATGAAATTGTGAGAGATGCGCTCTTGGTTTCATTAACTGAATGGAGGATATGAACGATAACGTGAAATTTTCAGGATCAGTTCAGCAGCTTTGGGACAAATCCCACTGAAGTAAAACCAACAAAAGTGAATACACGATGTTAGCGCAGGGAGTTTATCCACTGTGATCTTGGATGGTCTTCCGGGGGTCTCTCTGCCCCCCTGCCACTATACAGATATAGATTTCCCTGTAGATGCATTTTTCTGGAGATAATATTCTCAAAACAGAACATGATCTGAATAAGTTAGAAACCATTCTCCTCATTCATCTGCTCATTTGATAAATGTTGCTTCCAAGGCACAAAGAGATTGTCCTGAAATGCAAATAGAAGGATCTCACCGCCTTATCGGAAAGGTTTCTGTGGCCCACGACCACTCTCCAGATAAAATCCAAGCATGACAGACCCAAAACCAGCGTGGGGATCTGGCCTCAGCCAGCCGCAGCCTGTCCAGGTTCAGGCGCAGCCCTCATCAACACACACAGACCCTGCAGACAGACTGAGGGCCCACAGTCCCGAGGGCACCATGGCCATGCTCCCCTTTGTCAGCAAGGTCTCCCACCCCCACCTAACAGTGGAAGGCTCATCTAGCAGCCCTTCCTTTGTAAAAACTTCCTGACTCCAGCCTCCATCAGCTAACGCCATCCTTGTTCTTACAAGCAACCTGAGTACACCTCTCTCATAGCACATACCCTCTCCCACTATCAATATATATTTGCTTATCTCTGGGTTTATCACTCCTGGGGAAGCCCTCCCCCTACATAGCTCTTGGAAGGTAAAATTCTTCTGCCTTCACAATCCTCAGTCCTAAAACTCCTCCCCAAACATTCTAGCTTCTCCACAAATGTTTGCTATATGAATGAACAAATGAATAAATGAAACTTGAATTATAGACTAGTAAAGAGGAACCACTGAACATCTCCTATAGTCCAATATTATATTTTATAGCTAAAACAGGTCATCGAGGGTACCACATAGCTAGCTGGCTTATGACAGAGGCCAGGGCTAGGAACCTGCTTCTGATTCCAATGATACTTCTTTCATGCCCCAGTGCTTTATGTCTTTGCTCTGGAAAAAAAAAAAAAATCACAAACACTTTTTTCTTTTCAAAGCATCAAGTGTAACTGCTGCCTGCACAACAGTTCTGAGAGGAGGGAGCTGCCCCTCACCTCTCTACAAGGATTACTCTGCCCGACACCTTTTCAAGCCATCTATAATTCGCAGGTTTGGTAAGAGTGAGCGCATCACCAGAGAAGTCATTGATGTTTAGTGCAGAGAGAGAGAGAGAGAGAGAGGAAGGTAGGAAGGAAGGAGAGGAAGTGGCGGAGAGAAGCGAGGAAGAAGAGAGGAGGGTAAAGGAGGAAACAGCAGAAGAGAGGAAAGGAGAGGAGAGAAAAATTTTAAGCAGATTTTTAAGACACCAGTTGAAGCCTAATTACCTTGTATATACATAAATGACACTCAAATCCTCAGTTATTTGCACCTCAAGTAAAAACTAAATCTCAAGTTATCTCAAGTACAAAATAAACCAACGATTACGGTATGAGCGCATCACCAGAGAAGTCATTGATGTTTAGTGCAGAGAGAGAGAGAGAGAGAGAGAGAGAGAGAGAGAGAGAGAGGAAGGTAGGAAGGAAGGAGAGGAAGTGGCGGAGAGAAGCGAGGAAGAAGAGAGGAGGGTAACGGAGGAAACAGCAGAAGAGAGGAAAGAGGAGAGAAAAATTTTAAGCAGATTTTTAAGACACCAGTTGAAGCCTAATTACCTTGTATATACATAAATGACACTCAAATCCTCAGTTATTTGCACCTCAAGTAAAAACTAAATCTCAAGTTATCTCAAGTACAAAATAAACCAACGATTACGGTAACCCAAGCACACTTTCTGGAAAACAGGAAGTCTGATTCAGTATCCAGTGAAGACTCAGCCAAGCGATACCCCACAAGCACAGTGGTGGCCGCGAGCTGGGCTGTCCTGAGCCACTCTGCATTCGCTTTCTGGACAGTTCCAAGGGGAGTATCACAGTACCACTATGTTTTCATTCCCTCGGCAAGCCTGCAGTTGCTTCTCTTCTCCAATTCGCCACCACACACTAAAGATCAAAATGTTTTCCCCCTGTATCACATAACTACTGCCCATTGCACTAAAAGTGCCAAGAAGTAGAATGGACACCGGGATGGAGAGGAAAATAACTGACCATATTCTAAGCCGTTCTGTAAATAGGCCGAACCCTACCCAGCCACCTGCACTCTCCCCAGGGCAGCCTGTCCCTTCTCATCTCCTGTGGTTAGATGTGGGAGCCCTCTGCTTTCCCGTGCTCTTCGCTGCCCCATTCCCCTTCTCTGAATACCACCTCTCTCACCTCATGGCTCAGCAGAGAAGTTGCTTCCCCAGGAAGCCCTTCCTAACCCCTGCAGAGACGGGAGCAGCCCCTCCCAGGGCCCCCACAGGGCCGGCATTGTAACTCTTTCCCTGTCTCTGCCCAATACACCCTCACCTACTGAAGGGCAGAAACTGTGTTCATAGCAGACACTCAAAAATATCTGAAAACTGGATAATGTAGACTGTTTTACAAATAAAATGCATGTAATTTTAGTTTAGATCAGTATCTGGGGAAAATGGAAAAGGGCAGAGGGTGCCTGGTAAGATCCATCAGGGCTGTCCTACAACAGGGCTCAACTAAGCACCAAAAACAAAGCACAAGTTCTGTAAGAGGCAATCAGAGGATTCTGCATAACATTTAAGGAGCTTTACCCCTTCGCTTCTTGGCTGGTATAAAAAGTTTTAATTCAGCCTCGGCTGCAGGTTGTAGAGAAAAATCTTTGAGATAGTTAAACCAATCACTGTGCTCTCAGTTATAAAGAAATGAGAAAAAAACAAAAGTAAATGAAAACCGATATGAATGTAGCATCTTTAAAGAATAATAAATTAGCTGGAACCAGCATCCAAATAGCAGTTCCCAAGATGTCACTATGTAATTATAGCTCATAAGCATATGTCTTGCATATTCCAAAATAACCCGTTACACTACCCCCTTTCTTCCCTAACTTGGGAGGGAAAGATGACAGCAGGCCTCAAAAATAATAACTAAATGGTTCTTTACTAACAAGGGTGGCTATCAGCTTTCAATGCCCAATATTTTCTATAAATACATCACATATAAAGAAATCTGCAAGTGTATTCTTAGAATTCAAATTACCCTTAGTCTATTTTCAGGGATTTTCATAACAAATCCCTGAAAATGATTTTTTCATTAGAGACAAAATGATTTTTTTTCTCTTGAATTTCAAATAAAGAGGAGATCATTACTGTACAAATAGAGGGTAACCAACAGGTTTTGCTGGGTCGGGGATATGGCAGACTCTTTCTGCCCATGGCCTCTTAGGTGTGACCATCCTAAACAACTCACAGGTGAGATGAACGGCTTCATTAGCGAGTCGTACCAGGAGTCGTGGAGGGCTGGTATGCATCTCAGTCCCCGGAGGGGAGGTTAGGCTGCGTAGAAGCAGTGGGCTCAGGCACTCACTCCGTATCAGCCGGGGCTGAGGCCTGGGTAAATTCCACTGGACAAACAGACTTGAACATTATAAAGCAGAGGCTGATCTTCAGTACGACACAGTTGGGGAAAACTGCCCTTCATGGATAGTACAAGAAGGACTTGTACTGTTTTTAATATTTTAAATACTCAAAACATTTTAAGGTTCATACGTCAAAAATAAACATTTCAAATGCTTAACAGCAAATATTTAGATTAAACAACCTAAAACTTTTCAGAAGCAATAACTTACCATCTAAAATGGAAATAAAAATTCAAGATTGTTATTTTCCACCTTTTATTGTTTGGCCCTCCCTTGCAAGTGATGAAACTCAGAAAGTTTTACTTTTCATTCCATGTTCATTCTGTCCCTGTGAGGACCTATAATAAAGGAACATGGTGCTACAATCCCTATTGCTGAGAATCTTTCAGCATTACTGTCTCTAAATAGGCAGTTGTTTATTTTAGATGGTCTTTCTAAAATTCCTAGCAGGGATGATTACTTGTGATAATTTTTTACGTAAATGTAGCTCTAAGAAAACTTCATGACTTCTTTTATTAAATCATGTAATAATAATCCAATATAGTCAATTATAGCCAAAATTTAGCACCTACTAAGAGGCAGGCATATAGTAGGCAGTGGACACGCAGAAGTAACACATTTTCATTGGTATTTGGGCTTTTTATGAGGACCCCAAATAGTTCACTTTTACCTGTATTTTATTGATGCTTTCACTCCATATCATCTTAGGAATAAGTGATTTATTTTTTAAAAGGAGATTTGATAAATATTCCTTTGGTGTTAAGCAAGGAAGACCTTTCATTTTAAAGATAGGAAAAGGGAATATAGGGCTTCCCTGGTGGCGCAGTGGTTAAGAATCCGCCTGCCAATGCAGGGGACACGGGTTCGAGCCCTGGTCCGGGAAGATCCCACATGCCGCGGAGCAACTAAGCCCCTGCGCTACAACTACTGAGCCTGTACTCTAGAGCCTGCGAGCCACAACCACTGAGCCCGTGTGCCACGACTACTGAGCCCATGAGCCACAACTACTGAAGCCTGAGTGTCTAGAGCATGTGCTCCGCAACAAGCAAAGCCACCACAATAAGAAGCCCGCACACCGCAAGGAAGAGTAGCCCCTGCTCGCCGCAACTAGAGAAAGCCCGCGCGCAGCAATGAAGACCCAACGCAGCCTATAAATAAATAAATAAATAAATAAATAAATAAATAAATAAATTTTTAAAATAAAAAAAAAAAGGAATATAGGCGGTGAAAATTACATGGTACTATGATTTAAGAACATAACAAAAATTCGGTCCCAAGTGCTAAGGGTTTATATACTATCCCGTTTTCTTCACTCTTCAAAAAACATGAGAGGCACTCACAGTGGAGATAATATCTGTTGTGCGTGAAGATTAGGGAGATTATGAGATTAATAAATGCCGATATGCTCATTTTATGCCAACTTTTATTAAAACATATACCTAACAGCTTGTTTTTTACTTTGTCAGTATTGATAGTTTGACGCTGTGGATTTTCATGAAACCTGAAATAATATTCTGTTTTTAGATAATAAGTATTAGTAAAGATAAAAATATTTCTAGTACAGTGCTTCAGGATATAAAATTGCCTTTAATTCATGGACTATTATTAAAATTCAGAATTCAAAAAAAAAGCAGCCTAGAGGGAAAATCACAGTAAACACTCTTACACGGTGTAATGATTTAATCTCTGGTATATATGGCTCTGTTTTAGGTAACAGCAAAAAGTTCAAGAACCAGAAAAGTTTGTCATTTAAGAGCAGAACCCATCAGAAGCTTTAACCCAGTCTTCCCAAATCTGGCTGCGATCAGAATCACTGGGGTGAGGGTGAGTGGGGCTTATAAAAAGATACCCACAGGCTGCACCCCTGTAGGGTTTTTTTTTTTCAGTACTACTCTGGGTTACTCCTTGCCCTCTGGATTTTTAGAAGAGCTCCCTATGTACTTCTGAGGTGCAGCCGGTTTAGGGAACCAAGTTTGATGGATAAAGATAGAAAGAGTTTGACGGGGCTTCCCTGGTGGCGCAGTGGTTGGGAGTCCGCCTGCCGATGCGGGGGGCGCAGGTTCGTGCCCCGGTCCGGGAAGATCCCACGTGCCGCGGAGCGGCGGGGCCCGTGAGCCATGGCCGCTGAGCCTGCGCGTCCGGAGCCTGCGCTCCGCAACGGGAGAGGCCACAACAGTGAGAGGCCCGCGTATCACATAAAAAAAAAAAAAAAGAAAAGAAAGAGTTTGAATCAGCTCTGCCATTTACCATTCCTGAGACGTTGGACAACTTAAGACCGTCTAAACTTCATGACACTCATCTATATATAAAAGGAAGGATTCTTAGGAGAGTCTTACTTGGATTACATAGGATAATGAAATGTAGAGTACTGACACCAACACCAAAATCGCTGCTGTGGGCAGTGGGGGAGGGATAAACTGGGAGATCTGGATTGACATGTATGCACTACTATATAGAAAACGGATTACTAATAAGGACCCACTGTATAGCACAGGGAACTCTACTCAATACTCTGTAATGACCTATATGGGAAAAGAATCTAAAAAAGAGTAGAGTATGTACATATGTATAACTGATTCACTTTGCTGTACACCTGAAACTAATGCAACATTGTAAATCAACTGTACCCCAATAAAAATTATAAAAAAATTTTTTTAATAAAAAAGGGAGGGATTATAGTGGTTCTGCTCACTGGACTGTCCTCTGATGAAGATGTGGAAGTATCTTACATCACGCTCATAGGCTAAGGCTTTTTTAAGAGGCAAATTGAGTTAATTAATGAATACATCTGTATTAAATACAGATAAGGTTGGCTATCTCCTTCTCAAAAAAAAAAAAAAAAGTCAATGCTCAGAAAAGGTTTGCATCCTTTCTTTCCTCTCTTTCTCTAAAATTAGCATCTACTATTGACATTGAGGCATACTTGCAGTTCTCTAACTTTGTGAAGTAATATTATGCAGGCTTCCATTTAAAGCCTGAAAGGTGGCCAAAAATAAATGTCCTGCCCATTTCAGCTGATTGAGCGATATGACCACCGGACCATCTGTGTTTGTTCTAGGGGAATTCCAGACACTATAAAAATACTTATATAAACCAAGTAAGCCCAAGGGCCTCTTGCGGTGTCATTCAGGCTTCCAGCAGAAAAACAACACACTTCAATTGGGTAATTTGAGAAGGGGGTCTATAGAGGCATTGTTTACAAGAGTCCGGGGCAGGATGTATAGAAACCACAGGGGATAGTAACAGGACCCTGGAACTGAAGATGGGGCTCAGGGGGTTCCTACCACACCTGAGCCAAAGGGACAAGGCAGCAAGTGATTATTCAAACCTGGAGTCAGACGACCCCTCTCACAGAAGCTATGACCTTTCATCAAGGGACACAGCTGGCCCACAGGATGACAGTATGAGGAAGAAGTCCCCAACCTCACTTCCTGCTGGTGGCTTGCTAATGCTCCCCATTGGTCAAAGGTCAAGATCGGCCTTCCAGGCAGGACGAAGAAGAGCTGAGAGGGGACTGGAGTGGAAAAGGGAAGGCATCCCACATAAGTCCTATGTTCTTCTTTCAGTAAGCCAGAGAAATTTGGACCCTCACCACAAATTAACTTAAAAAATAGTTCTTTTTTTTTTAAGATTCTTTTGAGGTGGACCATATTTAAAGTCTTTATTGAACTTGTTACAATATTGCTTCTGTTTTTTTATGTTTTGGTTTTTTTGGCCATGAGGCATGTGGGATCTTAGCTCCCCAACCAGGGCTTGAACCTGCACCCCCTGCATTGGAAGGCAAAGTCTTAACCACTGGACCACCAGGGAAGTCCCAGAAAGACAGTTCTAATATTTACTTGTCTTTCAAAAACATTAAAAGAAATCCAATTCATAACCAAAACAAAATTTAAAAATGGCTTTTCTCTCCTCCTCTCCCATTCTAGCAAATCAGACAAAATTGAAGGATAAAAGGATAGACACACTGAAGAGACAATAATAGTCACAGAAGATTTTAAAAACCTTCAAATGTGGAAAGTTGATATTCCTGAAGGAAACAAAAAATGAAAAAGAAAAACATTAGATTAATAAAAGAAATATTTCTTAAAATAAATGACTTGAAATTAAACAGTCGTGCTTAATTTACAAAGAAATTCCTCAGAAGTATAAAGACTGAATATTCTGGTGAAGTTATTGGACCTCGAGGAAAAAGGTGAAATTTCCAGTCAAAACCATTGGGTTAGAATGATGCCCATAGTCAGACAACTGACTTGGAACTCGACCACATCCTACTCTGGGAGCTTCTCAAGGAGAGTCAGAGAACTGTCTATCCTTGTACCTCCAGCACCTGACACTCTGCTTAGCACACTGTAATGCAGTAAAAGCAAATTCAGGAGCATTTCAGATAGACCTTAGACACGTCCACGTCAATTTTCAATGTCCAACACAGTGGAGAGGTGAAAAAATATATGACTCCCAAATTTTATACTCTGCCAGGATTTTGAGTCAAGTATATAGACAAAAGAAATGAATTTTTAGACATTCAAAGACATAAGCAATCTATTGGTGAGGCTTTACAAAATTATATACCATACATATAAATATTATATGTATTTATACATATATACACATATATAGCCAACCAAATGATAAATCATAATGTGTGCTATATGAAAGATCAGTGCTGAATCAATATAAATGAAAAAACAGATCTGAATAAGTATGGGAATTACAGAATAGAATGCAAATGTTATAATCCTTGACAATGTAAAAATAATAATTTAAAACCCTAAAATTATGAAGTAAAGGAAAATGTAAACATTAACGACTGTCTCATTTTTCAAGGCAGAGAGAAATTGTATAAAGTTAATAATCAAAGAAATGATTATTGGGGCTTCCCTGGTGGCACAGTGGTTGAGAGTCCGCCTGCCGATGCAGGGGACACGGGTTCGTGCCCCGGTCCGGGAAGATCCCACGTGCCGCGGAGCGGCTGGGCCCATGAGCCATGGCCGCTGAGCCTGCGCGTCCGGAGCCTGCGCTCCGCAACGGGAGAGGCCACAACGGTGAGAGGCCCGCGTACCGCAAAAAAAAAAAGAAATGATTATCCAAATTTATTATCTAAGAATATTTTTAAAACCACTAAAAGAGACCAGTTAGTCCAGCTGGCATTTTTTTATACCCTAAAAAGCACAAAAAAGAATACAGTCCACTTAACTAAGAATAGATCAGAAGGGAAGCAATAAATCATGAAATACAGCATCCTAAGACATTAGAATAGGACCAAATAAACTTATGAAAACAAGAAATGTAAATGAAATAAAATCAATTCTTAAAAGAGAAAAATGTTGCAATAGTGAAAAACTGAAAGCAATATGTGTCCATCCTTAGGGGCACAAACAGTATGCACTCTGAGGAGAGGTCTGGTCTGTGCTGTTTACTGCCTCCCTAGCTGCCAGTCTAGGTCAGGACATTGCAGGAACTCAGCCTGACTTAACGGGCACCATTCTAACATGATAATTTTGACTGGAGATTTCACCTTTTTCCTCGAGGTCCAGTAACTTCACCAGAATATTCAGTCTTTACACTTCTGAGGAATTTCTCTGTAAATTAAGCACGACTGTTTAATTTCAAGTCATTTATTTTAAGAAATATTTCTTTCATTAATCTAATTAACTCTTTAAGGGTTCGTGGAATATTCATAATAATCCATACAAAGGAATAACGTGTAGCTGTGAAAAACAATAAGAAAGATCTAAAAATGGCAAGTGGGAAAAGTTTTGCATGATTTTGTAATTAAGTGAAAAGAGAACACTGCAGAATAATGATCTCATTTACCTAAAAACAAGATATGTAGATACTATATAAAAGTTATATAAGTAATACTACATTATACACACATGTAATGTTGTTTACATGGAAAAAGTCTAAATTATATATAAACTGTATAAGAAAATCTCAACAGAGGTTCCAACAAAGGAAACGGGGAATAACGGAAGACGGAGGAGAAGAATTTTACTCTTCATTCCTGACCTGTCATGTTTCAACTTTTTAGGATGAACATGTTAATTTTATAATTTAAATCATTTAAATTAAAAACAAAAACTACCAATGTCATCTGGAAATTTCTAGCACTGTTCCTTAGGTCACTAAAACATACAAGGAAAAGCACACTACATTATTCAAACAGAGACAAATTAAGAAAACTATTTACATCAAAAATCTGGCTAATCCTACGGTAAGTCTAACGATAAACTCACCATAGCAACCAATTTAATTGCTTCCATAACAAGATGGTTCAATGGGTCACCAAGAAGATAGAGATGTCATTTACGTTAGAGAGATAAGCTTTAGATTCTTATACGCAACGGGAGAGGCCACAACGGTGAGAGGCCCGTGTACCGCAAAAAAAAAAAGAAATGATTATCCAAATTTATTATCTAAGAATATTTTTAAAACCACTAAAAGAGACCAGTTAGTCCAGCTGGCATTTTTTTATACCCTAAAAAGCACAAAAAAGAATACAGTCCACTTAACTAAGAATAGATCAGAAGGGAAGCAATAAATCATGAAATACAGCATCCTAAGACATTAGAATAGGACCAAATAAACTTATGAAAACAAGAAATGTAAATGAAATAAAATCAATTCTTAAAAGAGAAAAATGTTGCAATAGTGAAAAACTGAAAGCAATATGTGTCCATCCTTAGGGGCACAAACAGTATGCACTCTGAGGAGAGGTCTGGTCTGTGCTGTTTACTGCCTCCCTAGCTGCCAGTCTAGGTCAGGACATTGCAGGAACTCAGCCTGACTTAACGGGCACCATTCTAACATGATAATTTTGACTGGAGATTTCACCTTTTTCCTCGAGGTCCAGTAACTTCACCAGAATATTCAGTCTTTACACTTCTGAGGAATTTCTCTGTAAATTAAGCACGACTGTTTAATTTCAAGTCATTTATTTTAAGAAATATTTCTTTCATTAATCTAATTAACTCTTTAAGGGTTCGTGGAATATTCATAATAATCCATACAAAGGAATAACGTGTAGCTGTGAAAAACAATAAGAAAGATCTAAAAATGGCAAGTGGGAAAAGTTTTGCATGATTTTGTAATTAAGTGAAAAGAGAACACTGCAGAATAATGATCTCATTTACCTAAAAACAAGATATGTAGATACTATATAAAAGTTATATAAGTAATACTACATTATACACACATGTAATGTTGTTTACATGGAAAAAGTCTAAATTATATATAAACTGTATAAGAAAATCTCAACAGAGGTTCCAACAAAGGAAACGGGGAATAACGGAAGACGGAGGAGAAGAATTTTACTCTTCATTCCTGACCTGTCATGTTTCAACTTTTTAGGATGAACATGTTAATTTTATAATTTAAATCATTTAAATTAAAAACAAAAACTACCAATGTCATCTGGAAATTTCTAGCACTGTTCCTTAGGTCACTAAAACATACAAGGAAAAGCACACTACATTATTCAAACAGAGACAAATTAAGAAAACTATTTACATCAAAAATCTGGCTAATCCTACGGTAAGTCTAACGATAAACTCACCATAGCAACCAATTTAATTGCTTCCATAACAAGATGGTTCAATGGGTCACCAAGAAGATAGAGATGTCATTTACGTTAGAGAGATAAGCTTTAGATTCTTATACTCTACCACCTAATAATTAACAATCTGGAGAGACAGAACCTTCTCTCTAAGTGTTCAAATAACATTCAACTGAGAAAAACATAATTCAAGCCTCATGTTTGGTTCATACAAAAAATGTGGTCTGAAACAGACAGTAAAAAGTTAGGCACAAATATGCATTAAAATGAAAACCAATTCATCAGGAAAAACAAAAGCCCTGAAGTGCTAGGTAGAGTCCAACTGGACATATGTGAACTCAACAGTTAAGGCCATGTCCGTGAATATATCACAAACTGCAAGGATCAGCAAAAGACTACAGGTGTAAAACAAAGTCCTTTTTATTACCTCTGAAAATGTCTCTCAACATGGAAAGCACAGGCAGCTTATTTTGGGAAGACAACAGAGAATGTAATTCTACTTTTCGTATTAGATGGGTTATTATATGAAGAATGTGATCAACTTTTCAACATCTCTTATGAAGACAGCATTAGGAAAAATGAGTTTAAACTATGTGATAGAGAATTTTGTTCAGGCAGAAGTGGGAAGGTGCTGAGTTTCTAGGGTAAATCAAATGACCACCCTGGAAATCTTTTTTAAAAATGGATGGATAGCACTCGTTTAGAACCCCAAGGTTATAATGGCGTCAGTGAGCTAGAGACCTGAGCAGGGGTGTGCACCTGACCACACCTGAGTCTGGGAGCTCCTCCCAGACAAGGAATGGGTTTTCACCATCTCTGGCCACTGGCACCTAGCACTGTGCCTGATCAAGTAAAAAAAATTCTCTGGTGACAAATTTGTACAAATTTAAAATAGAATTAATCTACCATCTGACAAAAGAAGGGTAAATTTTCAAATAAAACATGTTATAAAATTATTTGCTACTTCAAGAAAACATGGAACATTCAAAGAAAAAAATGACCCATTATCTGTTCACCTAAAAACAACCACATACTAAGTGGCTTTTATTTTAATCTCTCTCTAAGACAGTTCACATATTTTAAGCTTGAACATAATATTACTTTGATTTTTTACTGTATTTTATGTCAGAAGCTTTCCCCATGTTATTGCATATTTTTCACGTATCTTATTTTAAAATCTCTATCATATTACATGAACCGATTTTACCACTGATGCCCAAAACATTTCCTTGTAGCTGGAAATTTAAGCTGTTTTCAATTCTTTATGGTTGCAAAATAATTATTACACAGAAATATTTTTCTAGTTAGGTTCACTTCCTTAGGATAGATTCTCACCAAACAGAATTACTTAGCAAATATATGTAAATTTTAAAGAATATTTATAAATACTGTCAAATTGCTTCCTAAGAAGTTAATCTGATAAAAAATTTAAGTTGAATTTTAACTTACACACTTTCAAGTGAAAGTTAAATATACAGACATGTAAATATATAAGTACATATGCATATATTATATATAAATACATTACATTGCCTTATATGTCTTAGCTACTTATTTTTCCTTCTTTCTGATTATCTGTTCAAGCTCTTTGATCATTTATTTGTCTTAATGTTTTTCTTCTTTATTGTTATGAATTCATGATAGAGCAAATACATTAGTCCTTTGTTATTTTGCAGCAACTGTTTGTGTACATATTTTTTTGTAAAGTTCTTTCAAATATTTTTTGTCTTCAATAAATTTCATTTAATACCAGTATTATTGTTGTTACTATTGAATAAATACACTGAAGTATTCCTTCCATGCTTATGCCATATGTTAAAAGAAATGAATGAATACTCTTGTACAACAAGTAGTTGACATGATTCATGATGGAAAACTTTTATGTACTCATATTAATTAATTAACTCTACATGCCCTGCAGATATATTTTTATCTTTTTTAAAAAATCTTTTTCTATGGAAGAATGATTTGATCAACTGCCCTTGATTTTGTGGTAAATTCTCATCAGAATTAAAGTTAAGATATAAAAGTATTGGTTCATTTGGTATCCGGTTTACTTTTTTCTCAGAGTAAATTCTGAATCTTTGTCAAGACTTTTTTTTAATATCTCATATTTGTTTGCCAGTTCCCCAGTATTCTCTCTTTCCTGCAAAATACAACTCTAACGTATGCCTCCTTCTCTTCATAATTCTCACTCTTGTCCATTTGCTATATTCCAGTCACACTGGTTCACAGTTCTCCTCCCAGAGGCATTTCTGCCTGTTTCTCAACATGGCAAACTCCAAACTATCACTTGAAGCTGCAATGAAATACCGTCTCTTCAGGGAACTCCTGTGAACAACCCCAGACAAGTGAGCTCCTGTGAGCGCCTGCGCCAGTGATTCACAAGCACCGAGACCGTTATCACATTGTATCATATGAATTCTTATGTGTCCATTTTCCCCACCAGACTAAAAGTTTCATAACTAGCACAGTATCCCGTTGTTGAAGAAATATGTGATGAATGACGACTGTCCTGTCTTCATCAAGTACTTTTGGATGCCTGTCTGATAGGCTGTCAAGTAGAGGGCGTGGCAAAAAAATAATTCCAAAAATTAATCAGATATTTCCTTTTCTTCCATCTCAACTCCCACCTCCTCAGACGAGGCTGCCATCATTTCTCACCTGGCCCCCACTGGGGGTCTCCTGCCTGGTCTCTGCTTCCTCTTTTGTCCAAACCCGAGGGTCCACTCATAACTGAGAAGAATCGTTTTAGAACATAAATGTGGTCAGTCTCTCCTCTCCAATGGCTTCCAGTTGCGTATAAAGCAAAATCCAGATTCCTCATCCTGGCCTGACGGCTCTCCATATGCTGAGTTTGGACAACCTTTTTGGCTCTCTCCCCTTTGCCCACTCCTTCAGGCCATCCCTTCTTCCCGCCACCCGCACCAATGCTTTGCCCCTGTAACATCTTTTGGCTTGATTTTTATTATTTAAAAATTTTGAGTTTATGTCACAGACTCATAGACTAAAGTACCCCGCATCTTTCGATTAGATCACCCCAGGTTAATTCATGCATTTCTATTGTTTGCTTATGTGATTTCTTTTTGGCTTATATATTCTTGTTTATTATTTGTCTCCCACCAGTAGAATGTAAGATCTATACATTTTTTTCATCATTGTAAACTCAGTGCTTGGCGCAAACTAGGTACATAGTAAATATCCCTAAATGAGTATACACGGTAACAGTATCGGCAGTAAAAATACTAGCTAGCATTTATTGGATGGCAACTACACACGAAGTACTGTTCTAAATACTCCGTATGTGTTAACCCATTTACTCCACACACAAATACATGCACACACAAAACTATGCAGTGGAAAACGCACACACATTTATTACCCCCCATTTTAGAGATGGGAAAACTGAAAAACAGGAATGTTAAATAACTAGCTCAAAGACACAGACATTGAGTGACACAGCCAGAACTTCAATTATGTCACACCGACAGGAGACTCCACTCCCTCAGCCGTTGTACTATATGCATCTCATTTTAAAACAAGGTGGCAAATTCATCAGCAAGATTTTTCTCCTATTTTTAAAACTATTTTGATTTAATTTTAAAACATATCTGATGAGTTCAAAGAACATTTTTAAAAATAAAGCAGATTGAAATCGTATCTTAAGACCTGTCAGGAGATAAACAAAAACCAGTGACAGGAGAACTAAATCCAACGCCTACCTACCCTTAGAAAAAGGCAAAGACTTTCTTTCTTTTTAGCTGAGGGGAATGCACAGGACTCTGCTGCATTGCATTATCTTGACAAAAATGTAGCAACACTGGACATATGGTGTGCTTCAAACCCGTGCTGAGTAACTTTTGGACAGGGACACTCAAAAATACACCTAACCTGGTTAATAATAATAGCAAACCACTGATCCGTCAACTAATGGTGTTTATAGGAAATAGAATTAATGAGAACAAGAAATAGCAGAGCATGAGACAGAATTAATCCCCAACAGGTAATTTCCTTTTCTGTGCACAGCCTTCACCAAGAGGAAATCTGAAGATTTACCACCTGTTCAGATGTGCCTTTCATAAGATTTAGAATGCCCTACCACCAAAATGACCAAAGGCATTCATTTATCTCACATGATAAAGGTAACCATCGCATTGGCTGAAAGGTAAATTTTGTGATATAAAGAAGAATGGAGTAAAAAATAGTTACATTCTTAGTTCTTGATCTCTTCATTTTAGTAACAGACATTTTGGGTGTGCTAACTTAAAACACCTGAAATTTAATATGCAAAAAATAGTGATTTTTAATGCTTATCTATGGTCAAGCTATATTTCCAGGATGTATATTCATAGGAAATACTTTACTCATCTTAAAAGTCTTCAACTTTCCTTTCTTTTTGTACAGACCAAGCTTCAATACCCCTTTCAACACACACACACACACACACACACACACACACACACACACACACACACACACTCTAAAAGGAGTTTGGGGTGGAGGAAATATTGAAAACCACTGCTTTAACCCATATCCTGGTCATGTCTGACTTGGTGTTATTACATCTCTGATTCTCAGCTACAAGTGCAGGAAACATGCCTGTATACTTTATGCCCAATGCAGACATTTTGTTTTTACTCATCATTATTTAATAAATTTACATAATGGTAATCACAGCATTCAACTCATAAATACGTGTGAAATCCACAATAATTAAATGTATGTTGATTTTATGTGAACAAGATTTTATGTTGCCTAGACAGAATCTCAGCATAGCTTTGAAGCATTTTCTCCTGAGTGCTTGCTAATATGTCCTCTGTCTTCACATTAAGTGACAAAGGTGAACTATTTTCTCCACGGTGTGACTTCGTGGATAACACTCTCTGTACCTTGCAGAAGCCTCTGCCTCTTGACACATCTCTTTTTTCACTCTAAAATTATTAATGGTTCATCCTTGGTATTTTTATTAAACTAAAAATATACTGTCTAATGAAGAATTTAAATCATGATGTCCGGACTAGGAGTAATTTACCTTCTCTTTTTTCACAATCTCTGAAAATTTTGCATTAAAACTAGAGGGATTCCTCTACTAATCCTCAGATTAAAAATAACTTTTGGAATATTCAAAAAGTAAAGAAGGTAAAAATGTATTTGACTAATGAGCTAAGCTCTCAGAGAGGAAGGCACTCCATTGGGAAACAACTGAGCGATAATTCCAGTGCCTTACAGGGATCCTTGCAAAGAAGAGCAGATGTAGAATTTGGGTCTCAGACTTTTGTGACTGACAAACTCCCAGATTTTAGAACAGAAGTGACACTTCTAAAATCCCGTGCTGTGATGTGAATCCAAATTCTGGACCCTCAAAGGAGATTTCCCTTCTCAATGACCACCTCTGCTTAGCCCAATAAACTCTTCTGCCTTGAATTTAACTCCCTGTAAAACCTTCCCAAGACTAGGAAAAAGGAAAAATTATTTGAAGTGATTTTTGGCATATTAACTTTTAAGTGATCTAAATTCCCTTTGCAAATTGAATTGAACCGATACGATCCCAGCGGTGTATCAGTTGCAATCTAACACAGATAATAATGACCTCGGCTGGGATAAGAAGGATGACAGACATATTCTGTCATCGTATCATGTCAACATATTCTCAAATTGGATTTAAGAGCAATAAAACAGTAAAAAAAATAAACAAAACTTGCATCACAAACACTTCTTGACCTACTATCTTACTACTGTGCAAATATGAACATGGAATACATATACTATTATTAAGAAGCACTGTGGGATATGAAATGACTATGAACTTTGGCATCAGACTCGATGGAATGGTTTTCTGCAAATTACTCGGTCTGAGATTTTTTTTTTCCACTAGTAACATGGAGACTCCAGGTTGTCCCGAGGAAGATTGCATGGGATGATATAAATTAAAACCATTGCATGGTTGAGGTCTCAATTATCATGCTTTTACTCTAACTACTGAGTTATACTAATTAGGGTTTTCTGGAAATTTCTGTCTGCCTAGCTTAGAAATATATGTATATATGTAATATTATATATAATTAGTTTATCATTGCTATATCAAAAGCGCATCAGCAAAGATCTCTTAGAATCTTCTCCAAACTACTAAAATATTTAGATTATGGAGCCTTTCTTATAGTTTATTACATTCACTGCAGGCCATCAAACAAAAATTCTGCAGCTCTGAAAAGACTGTTTGTTCACTGTCAGTTCAAAGAATTATTTATCCTTTTAAGAAGGGTTGTAAAGCCTTCGGTGCATTATTCAAGTTGCCTAAAAAACAAGTAACTGTCATGGCATACATAGTCTTCTTTCTGAAACACTACAAAGAGATGTATGTATCTGGCCTTTAATGTTTCTAGAGAATTTTTTATTTAGGCAGCATCTTACATAAGCAACTGGAAACACATGAATGATGTGCTTAGTTACAAACATGACATTTTAAAGTTGACAGTAAATGATGCAAAGAATTAGAGGTTCCAAGGTCTTAGAGTTGCCATTAATAATAGAAGAATGTGGCTTTGACTAATTTGGTAGCGTGTTTATGGGTATCTGCGCTGATGGTCACCCTTAAAAAATTAGTGGATGCGCAGAAGCATAGATGATGAAGCCAGGATGCTTGATAGAGGGTATCAACCTAGAAAGATGATGCAAGGGGTAATACTTCGCCTGACTTTTTTTCATTTTCATTTTCATTATTTTAACTGTTCAGGTATTTTTGTAGCTTTTAATTTTATCAACTGCCACATTACCAGAATATGGCCAATTTTATCAACCTTATTTTTAAACACATGCTAGACAACAGAATTTGTGGTTTACGAAGTTCTATTTTAGAATGACTGTCAAGAAATCTATTTTAGAAATCATTAGTGACTTTATATTCCCATTTTAAATAACCACAATGTCTCTTTGCCTTAAATTTATACATTCCTGTTTAATTCTAAAGTTGTATTTAAGCTGAAAGTTATTCAAAACTTAGAAAAGTCACACTCAGTGTCTTCTAGGAGAGACTGCCCCACTATCAACTTTCGCTCTCAATCTCCCCCCGCATCGTGTGGACAATGTCCAGGGGCCTCAATACTCTCCTACAAGCGCACATGCAGCGTGTTGGTTCCATGCCACGCCCACCAGGGTTATTTAGAAGATTCTTCATAAACTTAACTCACCAGTCCATTGTAGCCTGAAGACTCACTCTTCCATCCCCCAGGGAGAGGGACTGGGAAGAGGTCCAAGCGGAGGCCAGCCCCAGGCTCTGCTCTGTTGCCTCCCATTGTCCTGCTGGAAAGCATCCCGCGCAGGGGAGGATCCCAGGAGAAGGAAGACCTTTCAAATCTTCAGTCATTTACTGGATCTCATCAAGGGAGAAGGGAAGGGAGTCGAACGCTGAATACCCTTTTTCCACTAATTTTCCAGCTGTTCAAATTCTTTGCTGACACATGTTTGCATCTGCTAAGGTGAACCCACAGAGGTGCTCCTGCACTCGGTGACTTCTTAGCCTACTTACGTAACTGATCTAATGTAAGGCACGTATCTTTTAAAATTTACATCCTTATTATCCCTGTCCAGGTCATTATTACCTGTATTAAATGCAAATGATACATGGCTGGGGTTATATCTGGCCAATTCACTTCGAAAAGTGACTGGCCCCAAACCAAATGGGACTCCTAGAGTAAACGCTTCCCTTGGGCTGACAGTCTTTGAAGAGCCCCTTCAAGAACTGTAGTCAAGGTGGGAACCCACCCATCATTCAACTTAAAGGGCTCTGCTACCAGTTTCCATGACTGAACTCTAGTAAAATAACACAAATGCAGCTCAAGTCCCTTTGACATCCTACTAACGTGTGCAGTCCATTAAGAGAGGCTTCCTGGTCACAGGCTAAGGGTCTGAGAGTCCCTTTTTTCACAGATGAAGAAACAGAGGCCTGGGAGGTAAAATGGTTTGTGAAGAAGGACAGCGCTAATTGACAGCTGTCTTCTGATGCTCAAGGGTTTGCCCATCAGAGAATGAACGGTGGACAAGTTAAAAATTCTAAAAGGGCAGCTTCTAAGATAAGAGTGAACAAAATAGCAATATATGTTGACATCAGCCCCTAGCCATTCCTGAAGTTATTCTTTTATAAGCTAATACATTTAATCAGCAGACTAGGTAGATTAAACAGTGGGTGGATAAGCAGAGGTTCAAAATGCATCATTCCTTCAGAAAATAAGATCAAGATACTCTAAAATGCAGGATTTTAGACACGTGACCCCAAAAGTAAGCTTCATTCTACATATACTTCGTGTACAAAAAAAATTTTCATTAAACTCCAAGGTATGTATTACTCTGCAAAATTCTGCCTTGCTGCTATCATAATGTTCATTTGTTAATTTTTTTTTTTTTTTTTTTTGGTATGCGGGCCTCTCACTGTTGTGGTCTCTCCCATTGCGGAGCACAGGCTCCGGACGCGCAGGCCCATCGGCCATAGCTCACGGGCCCAGCCGCTCCGCGGCATGTGGGATCTTCCCGGACCGGGGCACGAACCCGTGTCCCCTGCATCGGCAGGCGGACTCTCAACCACTGCGCCACCCGGGAAGCCCTCATTTGTTAATTTTTAAGCTAAATGACTGAAAGAAAAAACAACTGTGAAAGAGGGAATCACGTTCGACCAAATACAGAAGGTCTGGCCCCGTGCGCTCTAGAGTGTAATGATGGCAGCCACTGTGAAGCCACATAAGCACAGGATGTGTCTGAAGCCCTGCCTTCAGAGGCTGTGCATAAAGTGTCTATGAAAGAAAGATGATGTGACAAATATATAGTATATATTTTGTGGCTTATATACCACCTGGGTTAATTTTTATTTTATTTTATTCCAATGGTGTTTTATGACTATGAAAGTATTGGGACCTTGAGGAAGAAAAATGGGGGTGGGGAAATTACCTGTAATCACTTATTGAAGGATTACTGCTTTTAACATACAGCTGTGTGTCCGTCCGGTCCTTTATATATGTATGTATAGAGATAGATAGATGGATGGATAGATAGATAGATAGATAGATGTAGATTAATTAAATACAATATCTTAATCCTTCGTGCATGTAATACATTTATGTGGAAAACATGATATCTTGGTAGCTACCATCATATATAAGCTTATATGTTGATTTCTCTATTGTTGGAAGTTCAGGTTATTTCCACCATTTGGTTATTAAAATAACACTACAATTAGCAATATTTTAACAAAATGTACATGTATATATTTAATCAGTTCAGTTGCCAGAGTTTTCTTCTTAATGTTCCAACTGTGAGTTATGTCTTATATGAATGTCTTTATTACTATTGTCTATTGCTCCTCATCAACTTATAATACTAATAATAACAAACTTATTGATCCCTTACTGTATACCAAACACTCTTCTAAGCACTTTCCATATATTTGCACATTTTAACCTTCACAATAACTATAAGATAGGATTATTCTTATATTTTACCATCTTTAAGGAGAAAGGGAAACTAAGAAAGAGAAAACCACGGAGAAAACCCTCTAATTTTTCTAAGGTCACACAGCTAACACAGGATGGACCAAGCATCGAAACCCAGAGTCCCTGGTCCCTGCTCTGAATTGTGTAAGTATACCATCTGCCTAAAGAACAAGATCATGTGTTTAATAAGCATGCTATTTTAATATATTTCCCATTTTTAAAAAAGAGCACTTTAGGAGTATTAATGTATTTGGATAACGAACAATCTTAAGGGAAAAAAATACAAAGGAAAACTGTCCCAGTGACTCAACTCCTTCACTGAAACAGCTTTATTCTTCCTACAAATGACATTTGTCTTACCCCTCCTCTTGTAGAATTACACAGTGCCGTGCTCATATTTTTTGAGAGAAGAATAGGAATACAAAGTCGTAAGTTCAAGAAGTGAGTAATGGAGAATTGTGATTTCCATATTCTGAACTGTCACGGTGAGTTGGACCCGAGTTGAATCCTAACTTTACTCTTCTCTAGATGCAACCGTAGGAGAGATACTTACCTCTTTAAGCGCCCCATTTCTAATCTGAAAATAGCGATGTCAACCTCTCTCACAGAGTTATTGTGAGGATGAAATCGAAAACCAATATAAAGCAACTGGCACAGTGGCTAATGCATATTCAGTAATTGTCTTCTCTCCTCTGCCTTGCTCACTTCAAAAAAGCAAATAAATAAAAATAAAATCCTTCTCGGAAACAACACAGTTTAAAAGTCTAAGCTTTTATGATATAACTATTAACATCTCATTCAGAATAAAATCCTTTAGGAACTCCATTTGAAATGTACCTAGGCTCCCCTGGAAAATATCCAGTCACCCTTTTTCCCACTAAATGCACAGGATGCCTTCAGAGTCTGTTCCCAAACTTATGCTCATTGTTTGCAGAGTTTACATCTTACGTAAACAGAGTGATTTGGAGACACAGTGCCCGGGGGCCGGGCCTAAAGCAGTGCTCTGTGCGTGAGTTAACGTATCAGGGCGGAAGCTCTCCATACGGTAAATAACAATTACAAGCATATTTTGAGTATGTTGTGGAGGCAGGTCTGTACATATTAAATAATTATTACTATTTCCTTTATTCACTCTGTTCAAATAACAGTCCCTACTTAGACCACAGGCTGCGGGGAAAATACGCAATTATTTCAGCAGTATCCACAAACGTCAGCCACTGAAGAATAAATAACATATTTAACTTTTTAAAATTATGTAGCATGTTGAAAGAACGTCATTTTAACAGCTGGCCACCAGAGTTCCCCTAAAGGAGAGAACTATCTTTGTTTAGGAAAAATACCTGGATAGACTGCTTTATGCAGGGAAGTGTGACCCAAGGGGGATGCTTTATGGGAAAACAGCAAAAGCAAGTAATAGCTTGACTGCTCCATGAAATGTTAACAAAATCTGGAGGGTGGAGGAGGCATCTAGAGAGGAGAGAAGGCAAGTCATCAGTGAGAGCAGATGGGACAGCAGACAGAAACTTAATAGAAGGTTTGATCATGCAGAAACGGAGGTCGGTAAAAAAATTCCAAGTGGCAGGGAAGTCAGGGCATTCAGTTATTAACCAAGTCAGTGTTTGGTTCTTCGAGGTAAACGGCCTTCATCACTGCAAACCTTCAGTAAAGCCATTACACACCAACGCATTCTCTGAATGGTGCTTTTGGCTTCACTTTTTTTTTTTTAATAAATTTATTTATTTTTGGCTGCGTTAGGTCTTCGTTGCTGGGCGTGGGCTTTCTCTAGTTGTGGTGAGAGGGGGCTGCTGTTCGTTGCGGTGCGTGGGCTTCTCATTGCAGTGGCCTCTCTTGCTGCAGAGCATGGGCTCTAGGCGCAAGGGTTTCAGTAGTTATGGCACGCGGGCTCAGTAGTTGTGGCGCACAGGCTTACTTGCTCCGCGGCATGTGGGAATCTTCCCGGACCAGGGCTCGAACCTGTGTCCCCTGCATTGGCAGGCAGATTCTTAACCACTGCACCACCAGGGAAGTCCCTTGGTTTCACTTTTGAATATACATGGACAGAGATATAAGAATAGCTCCAGGCACTGAGATAAAAACAAGATTTAGAGTCAGCAGAAACATGAAAACAGCTTTAGGGGTGGAAATGAGAACATGAGTCCCTGGGAAATAGCAGAAATTGTGGGGAGGATGTTGTGCTTCCTACAGAAAATGGAGTTGGGAGTTTGAGCCAACTCTATGTAAATTCCAAAGGAACCTAACACCAGGGTTACATGAATGAATAGAAGTAATCTCCAGTCAACAGGCATAAAAGAAACAGAACAAAGAGGCACTTTCCAAGGTGCTTGGGGAACTGGATTTGGATTTCATCTATTTTTGCTATGGGTTTCTATTTTTTTCCAAATGCTTGAGCTTTCAAGAGTGATATTTTCACAAAGGTAAATTAAAATAATTTTAAATGCATTCTAAATGAAATCAAGTCATTGTTTTGATGAAAAGTAAGACATTCCTTTTATAGGTTATAAATAGAGTAGCATCAAAACTGAGTTTCCGGGGCTTCCCTGGTGGCGCAGTGGTTGAGAGTCCGCCTGCCGATGCAGGGGACGCGGGTTCGTGCCCCGGTCCGGGAAGATCCCACGTGCCGCGGAGCGGCTGGGCCCGTGAGCCGTGGCCGCTGAGCCTGCGCGTCCGGAGCCTGTGCTCCACGACGGGAGAGGCCACGACAGTGAGAGGCCCGCGTACCGCAAAAAAAAAAAAAAAAAAACAAAAACCTGAGTTTCCCGGATGCAGGCTCTGCGAGTGCTCAGAAGATAGTAAGCGCCGCCCAGTGGCCTGTGCTGCCGCTGTTCCTTGACGCTTTTATGGAGTTAGAATGTCCAGTGAAGAGGAAGCAAGAGTGATCCTCCCCATGAAAACTCTATTCAGCAGCCCAGCAAAGTAGAATGTGTCCTGTCTGCATTCTAGCACACTCTGGCCCCACCTCATCTCCCTCCTCACCGTCATCCATCCCTCAAAGCAGAGCAATCAAACCCCCACCCCTACTTCTCCAACCTGATAGCCTCCACCATGGTCATCCACAGCCTCCGAGTTATCCAGGCTAACAATCTTCCCTTGTTGGAATCCCTGACTCTGTTTTTCCTAGTCATCACATTGTTACTCTGGTCCTCACTTCTCAGCCATTCTACAGCTCTCCTTCCTCCACCGGTGCCTTAAACGGTTTGTTTCCCAAATCCTATCCTGTGTCTTTTTCTTTTTATTCCACGTATACTCCATGCTTCAACTGTCACTGAAAACGACTTCCAAATCTACTTCTCCAAGATTTCTCATCTCTCTGAGCTTCAAACCTCTACTCCCAAAAGCAGGCGGCACACATCCATCCAGATGTCTCTCCAAATATCTCAGGGTCTGTATGTGGAGGCAACAAGGGATGACCTGGCCAGGATTTATCCTTCCTCCACCAGGTACTTCTCACAACTACACCAAAGAAACGAAGTCGTACCTTTGCGTGCAAACACTGTAACTTCTTCCAGCCATATAATGACCCATAAGCTCCACATATATAAATTCAGAAGACATCAGGGATCCCAATCTTGCCCCTGAGTGTATCCCTATCTCGTTATAGGTCATCACATACGCAACCCGAGCCATCTCTTACTTAGAAATCATTTCATCTGTCTTAACATCATAGTTATAGTTATCATAGTGCTTCCAATAACAACTGATTTCATGTTCCTTCCAAAGTAATGCATCTCTGTCTCCACCACTCTTGGTGTTCCCTAATAACATGTTGAGTTGAAGGGCTCTCTACACCAAAGCTTCCTCGTGCCTACCTCTACCCTCAAAGTACTACCCTCAACATTTACCTTAAGCTTAGCCACTAAGAGCTTCCTAAAGTTGCAGTTCTCAAAATGCAGTCCACATCCATAGGATGCCCCATTTAAAAAATCATTTTCACAATAAAAAAATTAGAAATACTGCATAATTCCTTTCTGAGATTCACCCCTAACACTCATCCAATAAGAGCTCTGAAAAGTCCTAAAATTAAAAAAAAAAGAAAAACCTTTCTAGCTTTGTTTATGTAAATTTTTGTCTATGGATCCCTTCTCTCAAGTCATACTTATTAGTATCTGAAAAGGTTAGGATACGGCTTGTCAAGGTAAAAATGTGCAGCGGCTTCTAGATAGAAGTTGATCACTCTCTCTGAGAGAGATAAGCAGTCAGTCCAAAGTGGACATGGTGGTTCCAAGATGTGAGGGACCAGGCTCCTTCTGCCATGTTGCTCTGCAGTCCTCAACAGGCAATATTTCATATCCTAAGATGACTGCTCCAGCTCCAACCCTCACACTCGTGTTCCATCCAATGGAGAAAAGAAAAGTGGACGTACCACAACTTCTATTTTAAGCAAATTCCCTGAAAATTATTCACACTATTTTCACTCATATCCTGTTGGGTACGGCTTGATCACATGACACAGCTACCTGCAAGGAAGGCTGGGAAATATAGCCCTTAAGGACATGGCCAAGCGCTCAGCTAGAATATCTACTGCTGTAAAAGAAGGTGAGAATGGAGAGAGGAGAATTACTAGCAACCTGTGCTACAGTATCTACAGAACCCATGCGGGGACATGTTGAATGTGAATGTGAGACCTGATGGATGTGAATGAAATTACAGGGGACATATATTAAGCAAACTAGAAGGAAGTGCTTACTGGCATTATCCAAAAGTTCACACGGAAAAACAACACTTTGCCGTAGGTTTTATTTTTCCATATCCTTCAGATTTAGCGTAGATTCCAACCATTCTTAGGAAATATAAGTTTTTTCAAAGATTTACATTGAAATAGTTCTCCGAACTCATTATCCACTTCAACCGTTCTACATTGAAAATTACTTTTCTCTAATGCATATATTCATAAGGGAGACATTAAGGGACAGTAAGTCATTTATTTTATTTCCTAATCCTTAATTTCAATAATGCCACTCACTGACAGTGTAAACTTGGGTGGGTCAATAAACTTTTCAAGTCTCAATTTTTCCACTGTAAATTGAAGATAATACACGCACACGGCAGTATTATTTAAATGGTTTAAATAGAATAATAATGCATAGAAAACACCAGAAGATAGTCAAGAGTTGTTGATACTTTTACATGCTTAAAGTGGGTGTAACTAGATGATCTTTAACATTCTGTTTCTATGACCAAAAAACAGTGAAGGGTAAAGAGGTGTTACAGAAACAGTCCTGGCACTGGAGCTTCAGGAAACACTGTAGTCAATTTTGCTTTTCCCTTTTCCAATGACAGAGCAGTACTCGGAAACAAGATGATATCCTGGTAGCGTCTCAAACTCCAGGAAACAGCTCTTGTACACACAAAAATATATTTCAGGTAGCCCACCCGAGAGTCTCCAAATCTTCACTCTTTAACAAAGAACAATCACAAAACTTTCTACGATTGTCTTGATCTAATCATCACCTCCATGAAGGAGTCTATAAAATGTAAATCCTCAATAAAATTTGTTGACGTAAGGGAATGACTGAGGGTTGCCGGATAAAGGAGGAACGTACTAACGATAAATACGGCAAAGTCCTAAGGAAAAAAAAAAACCACTTCAGTAATCTATACTTTGGCTAAAGTTTAACCTTTCATAATATGAACAATAGGAGGATAAACCGTGCAGCTACCTCTCATTACAATTCCTCATTTTAAAAATGGAATTAGACTAGATGCTCTGTAAGATATTTTTCTGCTTTAAAATTTTAAGAAGTTTCTGTGTTAATTTTAATGTGAATTTTTTAGATTAAATACATATCTATGCATTGATTACAAGTACAGGCCCCCGTGTGAGTTTGTGCATCAGCTATAAAATAACAGAAACATAAAACTAAAGCATTTCAATGGAGATTTCAAACACAAATGCTTATTCATTGTTTAAATGCAAAAAATCCTATTTAAAAAATTTTAACGACATTTCCTACTAACTGATGAATGTGGAAGACCCTAAATAATTAACACAAATATTGTTTCTATTGCAAACAATGTTTATAGGTCTTTAGCTGTGTGTGTGTGTGTGTGTGTGTGTGTGTGTGTGTGTGTGTGTGTGACCATTTTGTTTGAACTGTATATACCACATATTTTGCAAAAAAGGCAGGGAGAGTCACCAAAGGCATGAAATAAAGAAAAAAAGAAAATAAATCTTGGAAGACCATAAAATTAAACATGTTTATTCATTTAAAAATTACTACAAACTTATACCCTCCTGATGGCAGAGGAAATGATTCATAGAGCAAAGGATAATATTCATAACTCCATAATAATCCCTTTGGTGATTTGATGAATGTTCTTCGTACCAAGATTAAAACCATGCTTTTGGTTATGAATGCTGCTTCAAGCGCCATGTCACTACTTCATTAAGAAGAACTTTCACATAGTGTTTGTGTGTGTTATATATGAATGCTGCTTCAAGCGCCATGTCACTACTTCATTAAGAAGAACTTTCACATAGTGTTTGTGTGTTATACATGATATATTCATGGTAGCCGTTTTCTGAAGATAATAAAAAGCCTAGAAAAGTAACTTCCTTGGAATGATTTATATATGTGCATTTCTAAAAACAGGAGGAACTAAGGATTGGTGGGATAAATGCTAGTTGGCATTTTTATCACACCAATAATAAACCTGGTTCCTAATAACCTGGGTTGTCACACTAAGAATTAATACCACACAACCTTTGCCCTGAGTTTTCCTCTATTTTGTCACTATGAGACTATACCACATTCCAATATTTCTGATGATCTCCTTCACAAATTCTCCACTCTTTCAGATCTCTATTTAGTCAGGGAATAGATAAGCCAAATCTTTGTAAACAAGCCAACAAAATACTTTGATAGTTTTTTGTACTTTTATAGTGCTTAGCAAGTTCCAGGCACTGTTCTAAATGTCCTTAATACATAAATTCTAATGAGGTAGGAACTGTTTTTATTCCAATTTACAAATGATAAAATGGAGGAAAAGAGAGGGTAAGTAATTTGCCCAGCATTACAACAGCCAGTTACATAGGACATGAAGCCAAGGCAGATACTTCAAGGCAAACAGAGCTGTAGTTGCAGAATTGTGATACAAGGCAAGGCATTGGTAACAAGGACCAAGGAGAGAGTATTCTTCCTGGAAAGGGGTTCAAAGTAACACAGCTGCAGAAGGAAGGAAAACCACCCTGAACCCTTGATTCTTAGAACATGCTCTGACTGAGGGCAAAATTGGTCTCATTGCATACCGCAGGCTCCAACCTCTTAGATGGAGTTAAGTAATCTCATCCACAGATGTTTTAATGTAAGGGGCCCAGAATCCTAGACAGTTGTTGAATATTCAGATGTGTTTACATCCTCTCTCCTGAATGCATTGTGAGCATTTACTCCCCGGCACCGTCTTTGCTTATTCTATTCTCCGTACCACTGTTCACCTGCCTTCCCTTGAAAGAAATTTCCTGCCACTCAAATCTTCCCCATCACACAGGAGCTGATTAAGTTCTTCTTCCCCCTTTTCCTTTTAAAGGCTTAAATAGCCACAGTATCTATTAACTGTATGTTACACTCAGTCAGCCATTTCACTGATATGTTTTGGTCTTCTGCATGACAACTTACCCCTGTGACCAAAGACCATGTAGTGTAGCGTCACTTCTCCCTATCACTCATAATGCGTGAGGTTTGTTTGTACAAAATGCCTAATGGACATTTGTTTAATGAAGGTACCAATGAATATCATAATTTATGTGTTTCCCTACTTCTTCCACTAACCCATTCATTTCTGGAGCACAAAAAGTGCTCAGTAAATCTTTATTGATTAATTACTTCACTGTTGAGTCAGAAATCTTTTGCGGTATTATGAAAAACGATTATGAATATAATCAGTACTTGTTCTTTTAAATAAATAACATTTAACAATATGTACCTAAGGTGCTTTGTGTAATTCCATAAAAGCCACACTGTGAACACAATCCCTGGGATTCATTTCTAGAGAAGGCAAATATTTTCTTCCTTCCTTCAAGCGAGGATGTATGGCACACCTTTTGTTCCTGGTAAGCTTTCCCTCTTTCTGAAACACAGTTGACAACCAGAGAGAAATTTGAGTTTTAATAGTGATGGCAACCAGGAAGAAGGCTTCTAACTCGAGGCTGCCAAGTCCCTATATAAATACAGTTTGGTTTTGTTTGCACCTTTCTGAAAATGTTGCATATGTAGGCAGCAACACAGGTGCATGTGCTCTGTCTGGCGTTAGGCTGAGAGTGTGAAGGTAAATATGAAGGAGCCTTGGTTTATAACATTATTTGGGATATAACAACTATTAACATCTCAATGTCATAGGACTGTTTAAAAGGTAGACCTGCAAATCGTTTGGTAATGCTTTGTGAAAACATCTCTATTGATGTATATAATGCCATATCTTCTTTTTCTTCTCCCCCCACAAATGTTTTCTACTTCTTTTTATTTACATTTCAGACCAGAACTGTAGAGCAGATCACATAATTTATATCTCTATAATGAGAAAATATCTCAGTTGATCAAATGTCTAACACCGAATGTTTAATTTTTAAAATCTTCTGGCTCTTAACATAACTGGCCCTGGAAAACATATGCAAATTCATCAAATGGAATTTTTAAAAATAAGAGACTTGTAAAATGATTGTTGGTATGCATAAAATAGCACTCCCTGCCCTTCTGCTATTAGACCGCTCAACCCATTACAAAAATTTATCTTTGGGAGGATGATGCCTTGGCCACTGGAGTTCCACTTTTTACTTTTTTACCTTTTTGCACCTGAGCATGCCGGGAACTCACTTTCCCAGCAGCCTGTTATTCCGTGCGTATCAGGCACAATGCCTGGCACACTGTGGGCACTCGATAATTGTTTGATCAATGAATAAATGAGAGTCTCTTGAAGCCACACAAATGAACTAAAATCTTTTGAGGATGGATGATAAAAAAAAAAAAAAACCTTTGCATCAGAGAATAAAGTAGCCTTTGAAGTTGAATCTGTCTAAGAACCTAACAATTCAAAGGCTCTTCTATGTTGCCCGAGCATTTTTTTACATCAGTACGATTCTGGAACAATGATTTCACTTTATGTAGCTTTTTTCTCTCAGTTGCGATCAGGAAAGACTGATAAGCTGATTTGTGTTCATAGAAGCCTGCAAACTAAAGCCTATCGTGAACTTACAAAAACAATCTACCAAAACTGGGGGAACAGCCTTATTCTCACATATCCCCAAATTCTCAGTAATGAACAGGAAAAACTGATTCAAAGTTCAAAGATGAATTCAACTGACTCAGCTTCGTATCCATACTAAATGCAGACTAAGATATTTACTTAGGGGTTTTTTTGGTTTACTCTTCCATAATAACATTCAGAGAATTAGAACAAAAACACTTGGAATCCTTCAGAAGAAAAGTGTTATTCTCATAAACTTTTAATAGTCTCCTCATCACACAAAAATAAGCACCTTTGGCTCATTTATGGAGCACAATATATTTCTATCATTTCATACACATGAACAAGGTGCTGTCTTTTCTCTTTTTTAAAAGTATCTATCCTTCAACATTTTTCTCAATATACTGTGAATCTGTCGGTTTTCTTTTTCAGTTGCAGTACCAGTAAGTGCCAAGGGTAGCCAGTGAAGGCCTGAGAATTACAGGATGTTGTTATTAAACTTATTCGATATTTCTGGCCCTTTTGCCTTACAAACCTGCAACACCAGATTGGAAGGTATTCAGTCAGAAACGCCTAAACACTTAGTATTACTAGAATTATGTTACTGATTACAATCTGTTTATCACTCCTTCAGTGTGGTCGCTTGTGAGCCCTGTAAAGAATTTTTTTTTTTTTTTTTTTTTTTTTGTGGTACGCGGGCCTCCCACTGCTGTGGTCTCTCCTGTTGCAGAGCACAGGCTAAGGAGGTGCAGTCTCAGCGGCCACGGCTCACGGGCCCAGCCGCTCCACGGCATGCGGGATCCTCCCGGACCGGGGCTCGAACCCGTGTCCCCTGCGTCGGCAGGCGGACTCTCAACCACTGCGCCACCAGGGAAGCCCCCATTCATCACTTTTTGTTAAATTCTTTACAGGGGGGCTTCCCTGGTGGCGCAGTGGTTGAGAGTCCGCCTGCCGACGCAGGGGACACGGGTTCGAGCCCCGGTCCGGGAGGATCCCACACGTGGCAGAGTAACTAAGTCCATGTGCCACGACTACTGAGCCTGTGCCCTAGAGCCTGCAAGCCACAACTACTGAGCCCGCGGGCTGCAACCACAGAAGCCCGCACGCCTAGAGCCTGTGCTCCGCAGCAAGAGAAGCCACCGCAATGAGAAGCCCGCGCACCGCAACGAAGACCCAACACAGCCAAAAATAAATAAAATTTAAAAGAAAAAAGTGATGAATGTATTAAGGCCACTGTGGGTCTGCTTTGCCATCATTACATTTCTAGGTCCCATTATACAAGTTCATATATTTATAAACCTTTCCTACCCAGCACTTACCACGTGTGTATTTTAATGGTGTGATAATCTGATGAATGTCTTTCTACCCCACTAGAAAACCCATTGACAAACTTTTTTGGGAAAGAGTCAGATACTAAATATTTTAGGCTGTATGGACGAAAAGGTCTCTAATTACTCAGGTTGGCCATTATAATGTAAAAACAGCCATAGTTAACACGTAATTGAGTGTGACTGTTTTCCAATAGAGCTATATTTCTATACCGGTATGCCCACATTTGAATTTCATATAATTTTTCATGTACCACAAAACATTAGTCTTCTTTAGATTTTTTTTTTTCAGTCTTAGCTTGTTCTCCTTACAAAAGCCCTTGGCGATGGGCCATACTCTGCTGACCTCTGCTTCTGACCATAAACTCCACGAGAACAGATTCTGCACCCCTTTCATTTGCCGACACGGCTTCAGGCCTTGAAAGTTCTCTGGACATCGCTGGTGCTCAACCCGTGTTTATTAAATTATTCACTGTTGAATAATTTATGGTTCTCATAACACCGTGATCATCTTATTTATGGTAAGCAAATTTATTGGCACCCTTTTTTTCCTCTCTCTTCCTCTAAGACTCTAGTGAGGCTAAAATATGCCAGCCTTACAGGGAGGGTTAAGTCATTTCCATTAAGTTCAGCATATTTAGAAAGTGACTGAGTTGTCAAAGCAAAGCTCGGTTAAATAAGTAGAAAGGTAATTAGCCGCACAGCACATTATCGAAACTGTCCCAGCGGCTCCCTTTCCAGGCCAGCTTCTGGATGCAGTAGTCACCAACCTCTAAGGTTCAGAGGAACCACTCATCTTTGGCTCTCTGGACCTGATCTACTTTGCTCTGGTGCCAACTACCAACTTTTCCGTTAAATTCTAGTGCTGTGCCTGAGCCCAGCCTCAATGTAGCATCACGTTCCTCTGCGTACACAAGACTTGGCTGTAGCCTTGAACTTCTGTCCAGAGCGAGTGATAGGGGACAGCCCTGAGCTAGGTCTAAGGCCACTGTCACCCTCGCCTAGCAGTTTTACTGCCTTGTTCCTCCACATCCTACCTTTAAATCACACAGTTTTCATCCTATGCCATCACCACCGGCCCTTGCTGGAGCCACTGTGCCCCAGAGATGACACAGCAGCAGCAGAGAACCACCCCGTCTCAGTGAAACCTGCTCTATGCACCTATGCAAGCCTATGTATTGATAGTTTATAATTTTCCCTCAGCGGAACCTAAAATGTTGCAGAACTCAAATATAAGTTACTTAACCAATAACATTTTAAAAAGTAACATTATTCTTTTTCACTTTGTATCACTTTCACACAAAAAAATTAATACTCAAAACAAAGAGAGCACTAAAACTGAGCAATAGTTTTTTTTTAGTAAGCAGCATATTTTCTTGTTCATGACTCTAAAAGTACTAAAAAGATGCTTTTGCTAAAAAGAGTAATTGATATAGAGTCTCTAACTTTTTAGCTACAAACTGTTGAAATTATTTAACTACCAAATAACTCAAAATAACATTATGAATTGTCTTCTTTCCTATGTAAGCTATCATTTAAAAGTTAAAATTAAGCATTTTCTTCTTTTGAAGTTTACAAATTTCAGATGCCACCCTGGGGATTTTATACAATCGGCTTGATCCTTACCTTTAGAGCAGAGAAAGTGTATTTAAAGATCTCAGTGGAACGCAGAGAGAGGAACTTGCTATTGTGTTCAGAAAGTCTGGGAGAAAAAATGTGTGGGAGATTTCACAGCAGTACTAACAGAAGCGCCTAGCGGAGCTTATTTCTTCCCTGTCTCAAGAAATTTTTATCTATTCGCCAAAGTAAATAAATTCACAGACATAAATTAAAATAGATGGACTGATAAATAAAGCTTTTTAGAACCAGGTAATTATGCACGGAGCTAAGAGTCCCACATGCTGTCAAGCTACGCTGGGGAAACTGAGGAAGAACTTCAAGGACTTAATCTGAATAAGATGGATGGGATCCTAAAAATGAAGCTTTTGCCAAAAAGACAGAGCTCAGAAACTAGCAGCTTCGGTGCAGCTGGACGGATTCAACAGGTGACCTCCCCTCCTCTGGTTCTGACCACCACGAATGGGACTGGAAGACCCCAGGCTGCCCCTCCTACTTGCCCACATGACATCCACTCAGCCTTCTCTCTGCACACATGTGGAAGCACTTAAAAGAGAGAAATGCTTAAAAGAGAGAAAGAGTCACTGCAATGAGTCAGCACACGAATGCTGACTCTCCAGTTACCTGAGTTAGAGCCAGTCTGGCTGGTGATCCTGGATCCCCTTTTCCCCAATCCCAACAGCTGCAGAATGGCCAGCTGACCAGAGCCAGTGCAGATTCCTTCTTCTGGCTTGCGTTTAATTTCTTAACATGAATCAGTGGTCAATACTGAACTAGCCTTCCCATTCAGAAGTCTTTTGTCACACCAGAAATGTGTTGATAGATTTCTGGAAATGGCTTGATCATATTCCACTAAGGAAAGCCTACGTTTTGTGGGGCTTTGCTGTTGTTGTTAATGAAAGGACTGCTTTTACGAATTTAAGTGAATTGGCAAAAACTCATGGGGTTTAAAAGAAGTCAAATCCCCCCTGCCAAACATTTCACAATCTACACTCCAGAGCAAAATAAATATGGAAATTTATGACCATTTTCAAAGCAGAAGATTTAAATGTATTATTCTTCTTGAGGGTAAGTCTTTCATGTTATTATCTTCCAGAATTTCAAATACAACAGGAAAATGTGAGATCAGTATCCTAAACCGTTTCCTCAGATAAGAGTAGATTATTATTTTTTTTAAAGACATGCACATCAGTTTGTTCTAGGCTTCCACATATAAAGTGTTTACTATGATATCAGACACTAAGTACTCAATAAACATTAATTCTTAGCTTTTCCTTTAAGGCTTTGGTAAGAGTTTGTGATGTCCAAGTCAAAAGTTAACAAAACATTATGCACCAGACAAAAGAAATCACTTCACCTAAAACAACGGGCTTGACACGCAGCAGGATATAAGACATCTCTATATGAGTACACTTTTTAAAATATGGATTCAATCTGTATCAAGAAGGGCAGGGCAGGTAAAGCAGAAGACAACAATGAGAGCCAAGGGGTGGTCTGGGCATGGCACCTCTTCTGAATGCAGTAGACCATAGCAATGGCGCTGGTTAATTTCCAGTGACATGTGTGGCATTTGGCCCTCTTTGTTAGACACTGTGCAGAAACCAGAGATAAGGGAGCACTTGATACGTATTCATCAGGCTAAGATGAAAACTGCACATGCCCTCCTCCACAGCCATTTGCTCAGTCTCTCCAGAATCAGCAAAGAAGGGAGGGAAGATTATTAGCGCCCAGTTTTTCAGGCAGTAGAAAAAGAATCCACAAATTGCAGTCCCCTCACTAACCCCACTTTTCCATCTCTGGTAACCATCTCCCCTTCACTCCCCAGTCAGCAGGCTCCGTGTTTCTTCCTCCAGAAGATGGTGACAGATGGAGGTCAGGTATCCAAAAAATGCCACTGAAGGCCCTCTCCTCTCTGCCATGACATTTTCTGGCATCTTGTCAGTTGGCTACCAGGTCTCAGCATTCACTTTGCAAAATGAATTAAGGTATAAGAAATTTGCTGATAATTGCAGGCTCAGCACTCTCAGTATTAGGAAATGACAAACCTTACTCATTGAATTTCTCTTTTAATTGTTCTTCTTTAGAGAAGAAAGCCTCCCTTGCCTCCCATTGCCCTGGTGCTACCACGAGGACGACATTTGTCTTGACCAGCGTGTTAACATACAGGGGCCACATCTGAGGCCAACGTCGGCTCCACATCTCATGTCCTGGTTCTCTGCTGAGGGTGCTGCTTACTTCCAGATGTGTAAATAGTTTGCACTTTAATGTAATCAAAGACTGCAAAAACATGCCATTTGAAAACCGTTTGAGAAAAGAGAAAGAAAGGGGAGCAGGCCTCGGAGACGGTATCTCTAAAGCAGTACTGAATTTCACGACCTCCACGAACAGTGACTCGCGTGTTTTACAACATTTTC
Source organism: Physeter macrocephalus (assembly GCF_002837175.3). NCBI lineage: Eukaryota > Metazoa > Chordata > Mammalia > Artiodactyla > Physeteridae > Physeter > Physeter macrocephalus. The sequence goes on from NC_041226.1 coordinate 72,733,428, forward strand.
CCATGGCATTATTTTCTAATAAATCTCCCTTTGTTTTGCATTCTTTCTGCTGTATAATATGCAAAAAAGAAAAGAATAATGACTGGAAGTTCCGTCTCCGTGATTTGAAGTGCTCTCGCATGCTGAGAAGTGTTATAATGAATATTTTTGGCATCGGCTGCTGATAGCAGCTTGGAACTAGCATCTCTTGATTCAAAATGTCATGATACAATAATATACAAATTGAGCACACAGAGGAGGGAAATAATCATGCAACGTGTCACAGATGCAGCAATTTTTCATGAGTATTCAGGGAGGGAAATGCAGAAGTAGAAACCTGAAGTATGAACTAAATAAACGACATCTACAATACCAGGAAACAGAATTCTTAACAAATGGAACATAGCAGTTTCTATGTGATCATAACACAAATGGTCCCTTTAGTCAAAATCTTATGGCATAAAGTTATGATCTGGTTATGAACTAAAGTACTGAAGCCAGTGAGAAAGTGTATTTACTCAATATGATCACATGCTTTTCCTATTAAGAATTAAACTTAAAATAATAGCCCTTTTCTCCACGACTTAAACTTTGTGTTCCACTGGTCCTTCGTCAGAAACAGATTAAAAAAACAAAACAAAACTACATATCCTGGATATGATTAGGATAGAACTACTGGAATGGCCTTATTTTTAAAATGTTTAAATATTTGCCATTCACTACCTAATATTAACTTTAAAAATGAATACATTCCAAATATTAATTTCCAGGATGTTTCCTTTTATACCGTGGCATTCTCTTGTCTTATATTCTGTCATTTGTCTTTGAACATTTAAGTAGTTACTGGTTCTGAATTGTCAATTGGTCAGCCCCTCTTCCTTTTTTATTTCCACTATTTTCCCAATTGCCCAAATAGCTATTTTGTCCCGAGTCTATTTGTGACATCTTCCCAATTTCATTTTTGTTTAATATTTATAGTTCAGTGGCCTCTGTCCAAGTCCTGGTTCCCCAGAACCAGCTGCATGACCTCGGTCAAGTCATTCCTTCTCTTTGTGTCTTGGTTTCCTCATCTACCTCATTGGGTTGCTGTGAGGATTACTGAATTAGGTCGGCACTGAGAACACTGTCTGGCACACAGTGAGCTCTCCACTAATGTTCTCATCTTAAAAGCTGAAGTTATTTAGATGTGAAAGCATATTATTCAAAATATTTTAACGTATTTATTTTTATTTGTTTTTCCCCCATTGGTCTATGGTTTACTTCAGCTTAAGTCATTGGTTTGATCATTGTAAGTGGCAATCCAGAGGATTTCAAAACCAGGAAGAACCTTAAAAGTCCTGCTGGGCTTCCCTAGTGGCGCAGTGGTTGCGCGTCCGCCTGCCGATGCAGGGGAACCGGGTTCGCGCCCCGGTCTGGGAGGATTCCCGCGTGCCGCGGAGCGGCTGGGCCCGTGAGCCGTGGCCGCTGGGCCTGCGCGTCCGGAGCCTGTGCTCCGCCACGGGAGAGGCCACGACAGAGGGAGGCCCGCATACCGCAAAAAAAAAAAAAAAAAGTCCTGCTGTCCAACTTCCAATTTCTATAGTGGATTCTTTTTTTTTTTTTTTTTTTAATTGCAGTACGCGGGACCCTCCCTGTCGCGGCCTCTCCCGTT
>NC_041226.1:72735342-72749696 GCF_002837175.3 Physeter macrocephalus
AGCCGCTCCGCGGCACGTGGGATCCTCCCGGACCGGGGCGCGAACCCGCGTCCCCTGCATCGGCAGGCGGACTCCCAACCACTGCGCCACCGGGAAAGCCCTCTATAGTGGATTCTTAATCATCATGATTATTGTCATCAGGTTTTCGTTAAACAACTAGCTGTAATTCTCATAATGCTGACGCCGCTGAAGTACATTTGCAATCTAAGCTTCAGGCATGGAGATGTTCTCAACACTACGGATACATTCACTCCCTTCTCTGTCCCTCAGGTCCACTTTTTTTTACCAGCACAGGTCTTCACCACACCCTGCACTGTGATACCGAATAGTGGTGTAGGTAGAGAGGATTCCTGGAGACTTTTCCTTGCCATTTAGCAGACTCCCATTCTTTCTTTTCCTTTGATTTTCCAGCACTGTGTGGTTTATAATGCATTTGCACAATCAGCATCCACTGGATCCTAAAACTACCTTCCTAAAGAGAAGCAAAGCAGTTATAATTGTCCCCCTCACTCTCCCCCAGGCAACTACAGGTCAAAGGTGAGGATCTTTAGATCTTAGAATTAGAAGTGAAGAGGGAACGGTAAAACCGATGTCTTAGGATTTACCTTCCGAAGGTGTTCTCACAGTGCCATGCTGCTTCTTTCCAAAATGTGTCATTTCATACTATGGTATCAGTGGAAGCAAATACCCTGGCAATAGGCAAAGAACCAAGACAACAACATAGGACGGTAAGGTAACGTCTGAATGGTCAGTAAGCTGTTCACATCGTTCATCTGCTCAAGGTTAAGTCCACACTGAGGTGGTCCACGTGACGTAGATACTGGGAAAACAGATGCATACGTTCTGTATTCAGCAAAGATTAAGCTGAAAAATAAAGTCCTTTGGGGCTACAGGAGAGAAAACCTTGAAGAGAATTGACCTCAGCCTTATTTTCCTTTCACAGTGATAACGTAGGATTAAGTTTAAACTGCCAGGACCAGTGTTTCTGTTCTTTTCTGAGAGTTAGAAAACCGTTATCATTTAAGAAAAGTAGATGAATTTCAATTCTAAAATGAAAAGTTTTCACATTCTCACCATATAACTCTGGGTAAAAGGAAGTTTGCGTAACATCCTCACAATCTCCAGGCCCACAAAAGGCAACAGATGGTCTCTGAGGTTTAGAGATCTCTTTGTGTTCTATATTAAAATGTTTCCAATAGATTAGCATAGTGTAGGCGTCTGATTCTTCATTAAAAGATTGTTTCTCAGGTTTTGTGCAACTTCTTCTGTGAAGCATGAGAAATGAGAGGTCGTGGTTGCAGCTTGGGCCAAGAGCGCAAAACTTTTCTCTACACCGTGTTGGAATCACTTTCCATCATAGGGATGGTTTACGATTGGGCAATGGACTTATCAATGCTTAATGGGCCTCGGTCATCCACTGATATGCTGCAAGGTGATTATCAAGTACGCAATACATTTCTGCTAAGGGCACCCAAGAGTAGTGAGAAAACTTTTAAGATGCAAGAAAACATTAACCACAGATACAAATAAAACTGAACCAAGGAACGGCACATTTAGTCGAGCTTGAAATCCTGAATCGTGCAACTGAAAAAGCACAACTGTACAACCAAAGTGTTCCATTTTCCTTCCAAACCACTGCCAAAAAAACATCTTTGGAGCCTGTGTTTCCCTCAGTTAGATACTAAAGCTCAAGAAACATGAAACAAGACAGCGAAACTGGAATTCAGTAGGAGTGCTAAGATGACATTAAGTGCATTTCTTTCAGCTACTCACAAAATCCTCATAAAGAGGCCAAACTATCTAACTCTATCACGAAGAGAACACGGTTGAAAGAATTCACCTACCCGCACATGTTCCCATTTCTTTGTAGCAGCAAACCATCCGAGTATAAAAATCACACAAATGCAGCAGAGGAGACACCTGACTGCACTACCTCAGTCAGGTGATCAAGGTCAAGCTCAACAGCGATAAATTATATTGATCGTATTGAGAGGTGCCCTTCGTATGATGTGACGAGAATGGTACTTTACCTCTGGGATCTTCCCCACAAAAACCCCTAAGCCCAGGCTAAATGTGAGGAAAATGTCAGACAAAACCAAACTGAGGAACATTCTACAAAACATTTGACCAGTGCCCCTCACAGCTGTCAAGGCCATCGAGAGCAAGAAAAGTTTGCAAAACTGTCACAATCTAGAGAAGCCTAAGGAGACATGACTACTAAATGTCATGAGGTATCCTGGATACCCCTGAAAAGAAAAAGAACATTTCATTAGTTTTTCATTAGTAAAAACTAATGAAACCTTAAAAAAGTATGGACTTGGATTAATAACAATGCATCAGTATGAGTTCATTAATTGTAACAAATGTACCACACTCATGTGAGATGCCAAGTAAGGGAAAACTGGATGTAGGGTATATGGGAACTCCATGTACTACCATCTTTGCAACTTTTCTGTAAATCTAAAACTTCTGAAATAAAAGTTTTCTTAAAAATAAAAAAGTCATTCCTTTTATTTTACTGATATCTATGGATCCAAATAATTGAATTAACCAGCTATTTTTTATTTCTTCTGTTGTACAGAGGAATGTGATGGGTGCCTACCGGATGCTGACCATACGGCTGGGATAACCTCACAGGCCGTCCATGCAATGGGGTTCTGTTCCTCCTAACACAGGCCCCCAATCTTGTTTATACCAGTTGTACTTGTTATTTTAATGATGTAATTTAATTATTTTTGAAGTCACTAGTATAACTGCAAAAGAGAGAGTCATTACTTCTAGGAAAAAATAGATTGAATGGCTTGAAAAAAACCTGATAAAGGCAAATGGCTAAAAATACTCCTTTGAAGATGTATGTTCTTGTACCACAAAAGATTAGGAGAAAATGTCAAGAAAGTCAAGAATTTTGCACTCAGATTGCTTACATCCTTCAAGTTCTGCTCCACTTAAAGATACCAAAATTAGAAATCACAGATCATGGGTGTGATTTCTGCAGGAATTCAAATCAGTTCAACCATAATCAAAGAAAACACCATGGTGGGAGGGAGGGAGACGCAAGAGGGAAGAGATATGGGGACATATGTATATGTATAACTGATTCACTTTGTTGTAAAGCAGAAACTAACACACCATTGTAAAACAGTTATTCTCCAATAAAGATGTTAAAAAAAAAAAAAAAAACACCATGGGGCTCTCTCAAAGGACTGTTGAATGAGCATTTACATATTTAATATAAAATAAAATGTTTAAGGTACACTTGTATCATTTTTAATAACTGCCCCGTTTTACTGCCTTTTTCATTAACTCATCTTTTCAATGAACCAATTACCACTGATCCCAACTGACTAACCAAGGCATTCTACTAAAGATGATTTTTACTTTCATCTTTCATGCAGTCATTTACAGTCCATTTTGAGCTGTTTTCCACTTAACTGGTAAGCTCAGGTTTTTATTTTGCACTGTTTTATAATGAACCCATTGTGCAATTCTGTCACTTTTCCCCCCAGTGGATTCTAGGTGCAAGGGTAATTGACTAATTAGTCTGTGCTGCTCATAAGAAGCAAATTCCTCCAAGTTCCTTCTTAGATGAACAGTGTAAAGCATCCCGTGAAAGCGGGAGGAAAAATCCCTAAGAACAAGGGAACTTGAAAATGTTTGTTTGTTTGTTTGTTTTAAATTCAGTGTCTGGGAAAACAATATCATTTCCTCAGAATGAAGTGAGTCTATTTTTAAAGAACTCTAAATAGGAGTGAGGCTGAAAACTGAATAAATGTGAGGTGCTTCTCTCTTGGCTTCTAGGTAATAAATTCTGCACCAGATGAGTACACTGGATGTGAATCTGTTTCTTCCATTGTGCTGAAAGCAAGATCACTAAGACATACTTTACCCTTCCCAACAGAATCTCACTTTCTCGAAGATGGTGACAAAGCTGTTTCTTTCTACATCGGTAGAAAACTCATTCTAATCAAAGTGGAATAGTACCAAGCTGTAAGAATTTTCTAAGCAAAACGAACAGCAAAATGCTCTAAAGATACCACAAATGGAATTAAATGGTTATTTATAAATTCAGCTATGCAACCCCCCAAAAATGTTCTTTAAAAATTAGTGTGGTTTTTTTGTCTGGGATACGCTTCGGAGAAATAATGTTTTAAATAGGGCATTTATAAAAATACACTTGAGAAACAAATCAAGAGAGCCAAAATGGATACTAACTATCCCTTAGGAATATAAAGCAGTACAGAGGATCCAAAATCGATGCTTCCTAGGATTAAGCAATATGCAAGTTTAAAGGTTAGGATTTGCAGCGTGCACATAGGTCTGGCTGGACTTTTTACGTTTCCATTATGAGCAGACTATTGCCAGAAATACCGGCTGGCAAGTAGGCAAGATACTGAGAGGGAAATCAAACAGGAAGAGAACTGCTGGGGCTACTGGGTTTCTACCCACGACCCGGCACCGCCCCCCTCTCCCAGCTCAAGGGAGGAGACCAACTGCAGGGTGGGAGGTGAAGACAGAAGGAAAGGCGGCGAGTGAGCGAAGGGGGTGTCCACGAGCAAAGTCTCTGGAAGGCAAAAGGTTCCTCCTATTTCCCCTCCTGCGCTTCCCACAAGAATTAACCTTGAGACGAAGAGTACCACATAAAAAGGAAAGAAGCAGTCAAGATGGGCTGGGCAGTACAGCAGACATTCCCTAGGTCCGAGGAAGGTCAGATTTTGAGAGTTCGTCAACTTGGGTAACAAAATGCGAGTATCCCCCAGTAATATTTTAGGAACATCAGGGAGAAAAGCAAATACATAAGCCAAATACAGAAATGCAATTAAACTTTAAAAGCTTGCTGATCTTGTCCCTAAACAAACTTCTGTTGGTATATGTATTTCATCTTTCAACTGTTGGAAATGAAATTTGATTTAACTGACATTTTCATGGCTAGCTATTCTACCTTTAGAACATACTTCTATTTCCTAGTACATTCCCGTATAATTTCAAATCTGCTGTGTGATGAAAATACAAACCTCATATTCAAAACCTAAAATGACATGAAGTACACTAGCACTGACTGTTTTATGGATGCAGCGACAATAAGCATCCTTCTCTTTACAGCCCGGCTCATAACTCACCACTCCCACCAACCTTCCTGTTGCTTCCTCACATCCTTCCTTCCCTCCAGCTAGAAACTGCAGCAGCCGCATGTATGTGTCCTGCCTTCTCACCTAATTCGCACTGGACGTTTCCATACAAATCTCTGTACGGACCTCTCAACTAATCTCGCGTCGTCGAAATCAGCATCTTTCCCCGGACTCTGCATTCCTCTCGGATTCCCAACATAAGTTAAGCCAGCATCTTCTCAGGATCAAGCTTCTGTGTGATTGTCTACAACCCTCTCTTCCTAACACCCCACATTTAGTCAGTTATCCAAATGTGCCCATTCTCTCTCTACAGGGATTCTAATTTATAGCCCCATTGGATTCTGAACCCCATGATAGCAAGAATCTCATCTTTCTGTTTATCTGTTTAATAACTATGGCCCTAGCACCTAGCATAGCACCGCACACGAGAACGTATACAATACAGAGCTGATGATGAAAGTCATGTATTGCTTGACCTCGAGGCTACACTCTTGGTTGTCAGTCTTTAATGTAACACACAAGAGGATATTTTTAGAGCTCCTTTGACAATCACTGACCTCTGACCTAACTTTTTTCATTCCATGTTCTATTCCTGACCCCACGAACCCCTTACCAACACACACACACACACACACACACACACACGCCTAGCTTTAATAAAGTTTCAAATTGATAACCGTTATAAAAATATTATTTTCAAAAGAAAAAGGTGATTGCCTTTTTTCATCTTCTAGGCTTTCCTCAAAGTAAAATGGAAAACTGGCAAGCGTTAGGTCAATTTGATTAAATGTACACAGCTCAAATCAAATAGTTCAGGCCAAATACTTTATTGAAATATTTCTTTTCATCCACCTACTTAATTGACAAAATTGACCGTATCGTCAAAAGTTTAATTTACTTCAGCTGTGCTGATACATCTATAATCAAAAGTAGCGTTTTGCAGCAGAACAGTTCCTTATACATATTTACGTGGAGCTGACTTTTTAAAAGAGTTTTCAATAAAATTTCACATAATGCAACTGATGTATAAATGACTAAGAAAAATATGAAAACGCAAACCAAATGACAGTTATGGATTTCCTACTGTGGAGGAAAAAACTGCTACAGAGTATGTTGGAAACATCAAAGAATGAGACATGGGCTTATAAGCAATTGGGGAATGTAGAGATAAATACAAATTATTAGAGGAGATAGATTATAATCACTGGCAAAGTGGAAGAACAGAAGGCTCTGATTTCTAAGCTTCCCTCACCCTCCTCCCGCCCTCTCATCTGGCCTTACCCACGTGGATTCCATGGGGCAGCATCATAATCACCCCTCCCTGCCTTACCCCCTCTCACTTTGACCCACCAGCCAAAACCCGGTCTACCCTGTGCCCATGCAGCTGAACATAACTAGAGAAAACCACCCAGCTTCCCCGGCATACTCCCCTTAAAATCACGACTGCTAATCTCTAGCGGGTGGTCAGTGATGGAAGGCAAGCCTACAATATTCCCTGGAGATAATTTTAAGACTTCCTTTTTCCTCAAAACTCCACTCTCCCCCGCTTTCACACATTCCCACCACTATTTTCCAACCACCTGCATGTGCGCCCAGATAGGCTGCCTCCTTCCTGTGACTTCTGTTGACATGTCCAAGCTTTGATATAAAGCCTCCTCCACCTACAAGCCAGACCTTTCTCGTACTGCCTATTCAAGAGCATTGCCATGGCAAGAGGTTCTCTCCCTGAGTATTCTTTGCTTCCTCACCAGCTCATGGAGAATTCAAAAAGGTTTTAAAATATGATAACCAGCTTTTTTCATTGTTTCCTCCAGAAGGTCAAATGGAGTGCACCATGTTGCAGATATATTAACGGTTAATCCTCAGTCATCATCTCACTCAATACGCCAGCAGCACTGAATATAACTGCTTTCTCTTTCACGTGCCTCCAGGAAGCACGCTTCCTTAGTCCTCCTTCCTATCAGATGTTCGTGTGTTCTACAAACCCTGGCTCATTCTCACACCACTGCTCTTCCCCATCTACACTGACTCCTAGCTGGGGATTCAGTCAATGACTTACCACTCCCAAAGTTAAGTCTCCAGTCCCCACCCTACCCCCTGAACGCTAGACTCAGAGATCCAACTCTCTATTCACCATCACCACTTAAACGTCTCTAAAAAGCTTCTCAAACGTAGGGTGTCTGAAACCAGACTCTTGATCGCAGCTCCGACATCCTCCCGCAAACTTCCCCATCCCCACAAGCAACTCCATCTTTCCATTTGCTCAGCCCCCAAATCTTGGAGTTCTCCTTGACTCTTGTCAACTCTACTTTCAATCTATGTCCAGAATCGGACCTCTTTTCTACCACCTCCACCAAAACCTCCCTGGTTCAAGCAACCACTCTTTTGTTCCTGGACCATTTCAATAGTGTTACTTTTAACTCTGGCCCCTGCAGTCTATTCCAACACAGTAGCTAGAGTGATCCTTGTAAAATGTAAGTCACATCACTATTCCTTTGTTTGAAATTCTCCAGTGTCTTCCTAACCCTCTAGTAGTTAAAGGCAAACTCCCCACTATGACCTTCAGAACCCTAAATGAGTTGACCACCCACTGTCTCTCTGACATCATCCCCTACCACTCCCTCACTCACTCTGTTCCACCTGAAGTGGACTCCTTGATGTTTACCAACATGCCAAGTAGGCCACCACCTCAGGACCTTTGCACCTGCTGCTCCCTTTGCCTAGACTGTCTTCCCAGATACCTGCATAACTCTTTCCTTCACTTCTTCCAGTTCTCTGGGCATATGTCATTGAGGATTTACTTGAGGATCCTATACAAATTATCAATAGCATCCTCTTCCCAAATACAGCACTTGCTTTCATCCTTCTCTGTTTTATTTTCTATATAGAATTTATCACCATCTTATACACTTTGTATTTATATTTTTGGATGCTAAAGTTCAGGTTGTTAACAATCTACTTGCCAGGGTGCTACCAAACCCAATTCACCATAAGCACATGCACAAACCAGGAAAACCCATTAGATTAAATATCCTCTCTGAAGATAAACAGCTAGGGGTGCTTCTTGCCCAGCTCTCTAGGACCCATTCCCCACAGTCCTGTCTTCCCACGTAACCCCACCAACTCTCTTGATCAAAGGAGGCAGCTGCCCTGAAATGTGCCTGGTTCAACACCTGCTATTCTCTGTACTTGTCTTCCTGACCCAGATTCCTGCAGCTGCTCTTGATTCTGAATCCAGCCCTACCACCTCCAATACTGCTACCTGATGTTCTGGCTCCTCATGCTTACCTGACACAGGTTCTCTATTCAAGCCTAAGTAAATGTAAATCATATTTTCTAAGTATGCAAAATCAGCAGTTACACAGTCAGACAGGCTTAAGGAATGAGAAAGGATAGGGGTGTGATAGCCTGCCTTCACGAGGACTCCGGTGATTCTTGCCTGCTGGTATTCATGCTTTTTTATAGCCTCCTCGTGCACTGAATAGGACATACCTTTGTAGCTAAGGTTAGGTCCTAAAGACCTTGTGGGGTCTTCTTTGCACTCTTAGACCCTTAGCTCTGGAGGAAGCCGGCAGTCACACCATGAGGACACTAAAGCAACCGTAGGAAGAAGCACACCTGGGAAGGAACTGAGGGCTCCGGCCAACAGCCAGCACCAACTTGCTATCCACGTGTGTGAGCCGACTAAGAAGGTTCTCCCCCCTCAATCAGCCTTCAGATCACTGTGTCCTCAGCCAACATCTTAAATGCAACCTCATGAAAGAGCCTGAGCTAGAACTACCCAGCTAGGATACCCCTGAATTCCCATCCCCCAGAAACTGTGTGAAAGATAAAATGTTTATTCTTTGAAGCCACTGAGCTTTAGGTTAATCTGTTATGCAGCAAAAGATAGCCAAGAAAATATACATTCAAAATCCATTTATAAGGAAGTAAATCTAAAAAGTCATGACCCTGTAACAAGAAGAATTGTATATAAATACAACTCAGCATCCAAAATACATGTGGAATATAAGACAGATAAAATAAGGAGTGTTTTTTTACGAAGTTGAAAGTTTTGATTATGGGTTTTAAAAAAAGAAAAAAGGTTATGAGCTGACTTTTTCTGACCTTCAGTAAAGCCCTAAATGTCAGCACTTCAATAAATGTGTGTAATAGCACAAATAGCTTAAACTATAGAAAATGGAGCTCCAAAGACTTTGAACTTTAAACTCTGAACCCTGAGAAATGCTAAGAAACATAATTTTCTGCTGTTAATGAAATAACCTGACTTAAAATATAATAACCAATTGAATGCACATTTTCTAGGACAGAAACAGAAGATTGAGGTGCAATACAGGAGATTAAAGACAATGCCAGGCCATGACTATGAAGAAAATAACAAGATCAAGACAGAAACATTCACCTTAAGGTTGAATCTGGCATTAATACGAGAATAGCATTGTAAATGGATCTGTATACTTGCTGTACTTTCTTATATAAACAGAAGTTTGCTTTGGGCAACAAACTAGAAATCTGAACATAAAGTATTCTTCACGTGACATCAGTCATTCTCAACTAATCCTCTGTTGCCTTGGACTGATGTTAAAGTGACCTGAAACAGGTGAACGCAAGTTGCCAATTGCAGACAATATAAGAAATTCAAGTAAACAGATGAAATGGCGTGCACCCAACTTAGAGAGGCAGGTAATATTGCCAATAGTTACTCTGATCTTGGTATATGATGCATTCATATAGGGAAGAGGTGCTATAAATCTAAAACTGAAGACTGAAGACCTGAAATAACATTTGGCTTCTGTTTTGAAGCTCTAGAAAAGTATTTAATAGATAAAATTAATCATTTCAGCGACCTCTCTTGCCCTCAAATAAAGCACTTTGCATCCATCTCTTCATGAGGAATGCACAACTTGCTTTGTCAGAGAGGTATCGCTTTGATGCTTCCCTAGAAATTAGGCTGCAAACCCCTAGGGTACCAGAACTGTGCCTATTTATGGCTCTGCCTCTGGTCCCAAGTTTTGCACCCTGTGTTTGGCCAATAGGTAACCACTGAGTGACAGACAAATACTCATTTTCTAATCAGCGCACTGGGATACAACCAACACGCTTTACATGCTTCTCTTCTATCAGGCACTGTATTAGACACTAAGGATACAAAGCATTTTAAGGAACAATCCTAGCTGTGAAGGACCTCACAGTGCAGCAGGGGACCCAGACCTGTACACAGACACTGCTGGGGCAGGGAAAATATGTCACAGCTGAGGGAAGACATATGATGGAAGGAAAGACAGAGAAGAGAATCCTAAATTCTGGAGAGAAGTACGTCATAGACAGGCTGAACAGAGCACTGCAGAAAAGGAGTGATGAAAACAATGACCTTTGAGCCTGATCTGTAAGTGGAAGGTCTCCTGATGAACGGCTGACTTTGGACAAAGCAAGAACGGACAGTATGCCACAGACAAATCGGAAGCTCCTATGAAATAAGACTGCGCTGGAAATACCGCTGAAAGAGTAATCAAATAAGTGTGTTCTGAGGGCCCATAAGACCGAAAGAATGAAGAGAGCAATTAGTGTGTCTTCTGGTGAGGTATTCTGGCTTTTTCACCTTCTGAACGATGAAATTGGGAGCTTGAACCATCCACAATTAACCAGGTTCATAGGCCAGAGTCATGTTTTGGTATTCTAACTGTGGTATGCAGAACGATACCTCCCTGCAGAGATGTCTACATCCCAGTCCCCAGAGCCTGTGCATATGTCATCATACATTGCAAAGAGGACTTTACAGATGTGATTAAGGTTAAGGACCCTGAGGTGGCGAGAGAACCTGAATGATGCAGGTGGGCCCCATCTGATCACATGTGTCCTTAAAGGTGAGGAACATTTCCTGGCTGTGGTCAGAGAAACGGCAGCATTGGATGGACTTGGTACCCTCTTGCTGGTTTTGAGATGTACGTGGCTACATGCAAAGGCTGGAGAGAGGCCTCTCAATGCTAAGGGAGGCCCTTGAATCCCAAGGAGCAAAGTCCACCAAAAAAAACACAAAAAAACAACAAAACAAAACCCACACAAGCTTCCCTGTCTGCTGAGCCATTTGACAATACCGCCTACAAAAATCGCCTACAAAAATCATGATGAACAGCAAGCGAGGAAATGCAGACCTGGACCCTCCAACCACATGGCACTGAGTTCTGTCAACATCTGGATGAGCCTCCAGAAAGGAACCCAGCCTGCTGACACCTTGATTTTAGCCAGGTGAGACCCATACGGGACTTGTAACCTACTGAACTGTAAAACATTAAACTCACGTTGTTTTATATGACTAAGTTTGTGGTAAAAATAAGTTACAACAGTAATAGAAAACTAATACACCAACAAATTCTGTTTTTAACTTAAAGGTGGAGTTACAAATGCAGGCTTATAACTTGGTCTTATAAAAATAAACACTGTTCAAGATCCAGAAATGTTAAAGTGAAACCACTTATTTTTATGGACCAGTTCTTCTAAAAGGGAGGAAAGAGTAAATAAGAAGAGCTACTTTAATGAGTAAACATCATGGCCTAGTTACTGCACTAACCACTTTACATAGCGATAGTAACTGCTGATTTTTTTGAGTGTATGTGTATGTATGCTAGCAGGTGATAGGCACTGTCCTAAGCACTTTACACATACTGATTCATTTAATCTTCACAACAACCTTATGACTCAACTTCTAGCATCATCCCCCTTTTACAGATGAAGGAATTGAGACACAAAGAACGTAAGTAATGTGCTAAGGTCACACGGGTAAGAACCACTGAATCCTCATAGCAGCACTCTAATAGAAGCAAGCACATCTTAGGAGCCTGCAGTGTTTCAGGTTCAAGGGCAAGTTCTTCCATGCATCTGTGCACGACGGCCCCATAGCACCCTGTTTTGCAGATGAGGAACCTTCCAAAGGCTTGGTAACTCGCTTAGTGTCTCACAACAAACGAACAGCTCAGGATGGAACTGACCCCGGAACAGACCCTCTTACCCATCCAATGTTCTACAGAAGCCAGTCAGGCTAGGCCAGCGGCATAAAGGTACAGCTACTTGAGGATGTCTTTTCCTGGACAATCTTCAGAGGAGCGTTTCAGTTAAAAGCTCTCCAAACACTCGAATCATGGCAGCTCTCTCCCAGAGGACACTGGAGATCCTCTCCGTTGGCAAAGGGTGGGTGGGCCTCACACATGCCAAGTGGACAACTGGGAATGTTTGTATTTAACAACAATAACAGAAAGCTTTAGTCAACCTCCCACTTTTCATTCCATCTGATTACAAAATTGATTCAATATTTACTGAGCACCTACTATGTGCAAATCACTATGATGAGCATTAAGGAACATCTGGTTAGATATAACTTAACTGAGTGTACTGATTTCAAACTTACAACTTTCAAAAGAAGTTAAAAGAGCTCCAGAGATCTGTTGGGTAACAGCCATGGCACTCAAGAAACTTAGAGGACATACTGGGGGAAATTCAACCTTCTCATAATCTAGAAAAATTCAATGCAATGATGTCAGAAAAAATAAATTGGACTAAAGGTCAGTAGACCCAGGTTATACCTGAGTGACCTAGAACAAGTCATTTCATTTGTCCACGTCCATGTCCTCATTTGTGAAATAAAAAGATTGGTCTGTTAAATATCAAATATCTTCCTGGTTCTGATTTCTGTCCTTGCACAATTAGAATGTCTAGATTCGGAAAACGTGCGGGACTAGAGTGGGGCCCCACTCTCTATCTCTCTCTCTATATATATAGTCTCTCTCTCTGTCTCTCTCTCTCTCTCTCTCTCTCTCTATATATATATATATATATAGAGAGAGAGAGAGAGAGAGAGAGAGACAGAGAGAGAGACTATATATATAGAGAGAGAGATAGAGAGTGGGGCCCCACTCTAGTCCCGCATCCAAAGTATCAGCAAAAATGTAGTGAATTTTCCAAGACCTGGATAAAAATGGGACACCAGAAATAGTAACCTTGCTAAGTAAGTAATCGCAGATGTACTTGACACTTGGTTAATGGGATTTAAAGAAAAGTAAACATGCACCCACACAAATGCATACATGCATATAATACACACACGCCCCTTGCACAGCAGTGAGTGAGCACTCCCCACGCACTCAGTGGAGCACAGAGCCTATGCAAGCATCAACGTGGAGCTCTTACACAAGCCCGCTGCACTGCACCAAACCCACGGAATACACAGTGCGCCTGCACGCGCCACCACGGTTTCCTACAAGCACAGGGGAGGCCCTGGAACTCTTCCAGACCCTGATGCTTTTATCAGCCAGGTAAAGGCATTCATTTAAACCAGTGGAAATGACTATCAGCCTGAACGCGGCAGCCCCGGGAAAGGCAGCTTCACGGCCCACTCGGCAGTACTGAAGAGGAAAGGGGATCCTGCCCGGGTCCTGCCAGGAACAAATCAAAGGACGAAGAAAGTTGCATTTTAGTGCCTATGAGTGCTTTTTCTTGCACAAAAGGATCATGCAGTTTGGGCACAAAACCTAGAAAAGTAAATTCAAGAGTAAACAGCAAAAACAGGGAGAGCACTGAAGTGTTTCGTAAACAGAAGGCCAAAACGAGTGTTGTCTATTGCAAAACTGCAGGAGACGCTCCAAATGCATGTTCATCCGTGAAAGGGATGATCCTAACGAAAATTCTACAGAATTAAACAGTAACAATCTTCTCGTTGCCCACTCCGTCCCACACAAGATGTCAAGGTCCTCTCCGAATCTTCATCATGCATTTTGTTTAGTCTCTGCATCTCACTTACTCTTGAACCCGTTAAATTTCAATTTAGTATTTAGTGGAAAGCACGGACAAGGTCTCCATGACCTTAATTTTTCACACACATGTGGCTCCCTCTCTCACAAGACAGACAAGGTGCCCACTGCCCACACCTCTGTGCTACCCTAGTCGTCACTGCCAATTAGAAAATGAGTCAGTTTAGGACTCACTTTCTTACCCTATAAAATGAGAACTTTGCTTCCTTCTAGCTCCATGATTCTGGCATCAGCTTTTACTGGGAAAACCTTGGAAGGGCTGTAACTCTAACAAGTCCAGATGATGAAAAGATGGGGAAATAGGAGAACAGTTTTATTCTTGCCCAGTTTAATCTTATTAAGGTAACACACACACACACTCACACACACACACACACACACACACACACACACACACACACACACACACACACACACACACACACAC
>NC_041226.1:72750040-72775923 GCF_002837175.3 Physeter macrocephalus
TAAGGTAACACACACACACACACACACACACACACACACACACACACACACACACACCCTTCCCCTTCCTCCTTTTATCACTTGAGAGTCTTTTGGGTTTTTTTCTATTCTTTATTTAGATTATTAACTACTTAAAGTGAGGAATCCTGACAGACAGAATCCTAGAATTTGAAAAATAAAAGTGACCTTGAGAAGCACAAGGAAAGAATAGGGCTGATGAATATTAAAAGAGAAGGGAATTTACTTTTTTAAACAGAATGGAGTCTTCTCTTTGAGGAGAAGCTGTGCTTCCGTATGTGTCTCTGTTGCTTCTGTCCTCAGAATCCGTGCCCATAGGGGACAGAAAAGTGTCTTCCTAGGCCAGGCGATAGAGGAAAGTAAGGAATAAAACCTCCTTTTTTCTCTGGGTTTTTTTTTTTTTTTTTCAGCTGCCATACAATGCCCTCTTCCTCTATCTGTGAAGTAACAAGTCCTAAGCTCCAGGTGAAGGAAGCGTGGCCTCCACCGGGCCTGAGGTTCCTTCTCTCAGGAGTGAACCAATCATTTGGGGCCAGATGCCAGACCAGATTGTTCCCCCTCGGGGGCAGGAAATGACTGCCAGGGTCTTATCTTCAGGAGCTGAGAATTGCATCCAGGGCATGACCTAATTCAAGCCTGTGTCCCTCTACTGTGCCAGCATTACCTCTGTTGATATTACCAGCTGTGTCCCATATGGCCCACGTCCGTTCACTTACACACACACACACACACACACACACACAAAATTCGGAAAGGTTTATAAGCCATTTAAATAGGCTTGCTGCTCTGACTGCCTCTTCATTCAGTGTTCTTCCATTCATTATGTCCAGTGTGGTCCAAGGGAAGAGATTATTTCTTAAGGGTGTGAAGAGAGATGCATCTGAAAGTGCATTCCTCAGGGAAAACTGAGCTGTTCTTTTCTAAGAAGGTCATGAACAGATCACAATGCATTAGGAGTTTCTCTTGCCCTGGTTTCTGGGCCCTGGAGGGTTGAGCTTTATGATCTCCTAGGTACAATTATCTGATTGGTGCCGAAGAAAACATCTTTTCTGTGTGAGGCTTTTAAAGCCAAGCTTTTAAAGTCAATGACTCTCCCCAGAAAGGAAGGGTGTCTTTGATCTGAGTTCCAATGCCCCTACTGGCAAGCATCCACACTTCCCCATAGCTGAATCGGGCCGGTTTAAAAGTCACCTCATGAATTTGGGACAGGTTGGAGGTGTGGAAAAACACTACCCTCACAATTCAAAGTACTGTCATACTACCAATAACTAAAAATAAACTGTAGATGGCGGGGGTGGGTTGGGTGGCAGTGAGGTAAACAGAAGAGGATGAGTATCAGGCAAGGCAAAGTGTTCCCAGAAAGGTGCAGAACACAGGACGTCTAAAACACAAAGGACTGAGCTACTCTTTTTTTTTTTTTTTTTTTAAGAAATTTATTTTATTGAAGTATACTTGATTTACAATGTTGTGTGAATTTCTTTTTTTTAACATCTTTATCGGAGTATAATTGCTTTACAATGGTGTGTTAGTTTCTGCTTTATAACAAAAAAGTGAATCAGTTATATATATACATATGTCCCCATATCCCTTCCCTCTTGCGTCTCCCTCCCACCCTCCTTTTCCCACCCCTCTAGGTGGTCACAAGCCACCTAGCTGATCTCCCTGTGCTATGCGGCTGCTTCCCACTAGCTATCTAATTTACGTTTGGTAGTGTATATATGTCCGTGCCACTCTCTCACTTCGTCACAGCTTACCCTTCCCCCTCCCCGTGTCCTCAAGTCCATGCTCTAGTAGGTCTGTGTGAGCTATTCTAAAGCACAACTACAAGCACTGTTCTCAAATATCTGCGATCACATTTAAGAACAGAACGAGTTACCCCTTCTCTTCCTACTTCTTTGAAGTACAGAAGACGCCTCACAGCATCTACCGAATAAAACATACATAAGTAAGTAGAAAACTTACTGATGCACTAAAAAGTTTCTTTCATGTCCAAACCAAACAGAAATGAGTGTTTGAATATCATTAGGGACTCATATTTTCCCACACTTGTTTAAGATAGCTCCCGCCCGGGAGCTTTCAGCCAAAAAAGGGGGTGAGGGAGATTCTTCACTCCTATTTTCCAAAGTATTAACTACATTTTACTCTTTCATATTTATGGGTTAGTAAAATTTGAATTTAGAAACCAAGGGACCTGAGTTTCAGTTTAGCTATGCTGCTAAGGACTGTTTGGCTTTTCGTAAGTGACAAACTCTGCGTTTCAGGTCCCCATCTGCTAAATAAAGGACTCCGTTCTCTTTAAGGCTGCCTAAGATTTACAGAACTACTATCGTCCCCTTTAGGACTCATGTTTCCATTGTGTGACATGATGAACAACATACAAGGCCTAGAAGAAAGGTAAATCTGACTTGTTCATTTTGATGAAAGCAAAGAAAAAAGATCTTAAGTGGGAGAGAGCTGATAATAGCACCCACGTCTGGACAATACTAATATTTTGTTTCCAAAGAGGTTTCAAGGACATAGTCTCATTCGAGTGTTACAACAAACTTTGGAGGCTCATATTCACCACTGTTTTACCAATGGGGAAATTCAATGATTATCCAAGGTCAACGAAAAAATCTTTCTTAAAAAATAAACAGGACTGAAACTTGGGCCAAAGGTTTGAAATGTCTGTAGGTCCCATCACAGATCAAATCCACCAGAAATCATATTTCCCACAGACAATTAAACTGCCAGCATTATGTCATTTTGCTATTAATCCCAGTACTGTTTCGGTATCCCAGCCCCTCCTGGATACCTTAAACTGATAAAGACACTGAGCGCCAGCCCTAGGAACACTGTAACAGTGTTTATTTATACTTGAAGGAGGTTTATTTTCCTTTTCAGGGCGCAGGTTTGAAAGCTGCCTACAGCAGGAAGCTACTGCAGATTATTTTGGTCCCAACAATGTCCTCAGAAACAGAGAGAGAATAAAGAAACCAGCCTTCCATCCACAGCTCCCCTGGGATGAGTGAAAAGAAGGTAGATGGGGAGAGGAGATGAAACCTGAGAAAGACAAGGGAGTCCCTCTCCTCCTCCACGGAACACACGCAAATATGCCGCAGGCACGTGTGCTCTGTATGACGGCATGCAGACCGGCCTGTCCCTTCCTGGGCCACAGCCACTGGAGCAAATTTAAATTTAGTTCAAGGACACTGGAGCCCCCCCTCGGAACACTGATAGCCTTACAGTTGTGTAGGGGTAAAGGAGGTTCCAAGCAAGGCTCCATAGCAAGGTTCCCACTGATCTAGCCAACGGGAAGTTTAACAAGTGTTAAACCTCAAACTGTGAACAGAGCACTGTGCCTTGAAGGTACAACTCAGTGTAAAACACAGTCTTGAACCTGAAAGAGCTCACAGGCAGTGAAGGCTGTTGTATAAATAGTCAAATCACAAGTATGTGCTTGGTCTCTTTGTAAGTTACAGCAGAATCTGAGAACTCAGAAATTGAGACCTGGAGGGTAACATGTGAGCTTAATCTTGAAAGATGGATAGGAGTTTCTCATCAGAGCTGAGGGAAGGCCATTCCACTCATGGAGAAAGGTGTTCAGGGAGGAGCCCAGATTTTACAGGAAACGGTGAGTAGTGTGGGAGCTGTAGTGAGTGGTCCACACAAGAGATTCTTTGGGAGTTCTCTCAGAAATGCAAGGTGGAGGAGAGGCCAAAACACCTTGATTTCTTGTCTTTATTTTTAGATTAATAACACAATGACGTTTAAAAGGCCTATTTCCATCTTCAACCCAAAGAGAAATATATTTTTCTTTTAACGAAAGGAGCTATTCACCAAAACCTTTCGGATGAAATAAATTTTATGGGAAATCATCCCTAGTCATCAATCCCTTTGATTTCAACAGTCCAAATGGAAGAAAAACCACATAGCCCAAGCACTTCCCAAATCCCTCCACAAAATAACACATAGTTGTTCGAGAAAGAGAAATAAAGTAAGCTTTAAAGGTCAATAATTAAGCAATAAGGACTTACCGAATAGCAATTATCTACTCTGAAATCACCAAACCTGGTTTCCATCATCACTCAGAGGAAACGCAGCAACCAGGTAACGGCTCTGCCAGACTGAGGCAGGAAGGCACAGCCAACACAAAACTACCAGGATGTTTACCGCATTTATTAAGAAAACGCTCCTGGTGCCTTGCAAGTCGTGGTCATGAAGCATTACATACTCGAGAAATGGTTCCTAATCTGAGAGGACAACTGGAAATAAAGAGGGTGACATTTCTTTCTGCTACCTGCACAATAGAAAATCTATCTTGAGCCAAAATGAATTAACAGCACCATGGTTTCCCTGACACGGTGATCCTACAAACTGAAGTTAGCAAGAAAGTTACCGACATCTCCACTGGTGTACCGTCGCGTTTTAGTCAAATGGAACGGTTCTTCTTTCCACCGATTTCCCGAAACATCTACGATATGCAAAACCAGGCAGCGCTCATCCCTTACTGAGCACTTATTAGCTCCTGATGAGTATGTCCTCAATGTGTCACATCCAACTCCTGAAGTGAAGGAGCCCTGTCCATATGTCTTCATAATGCAGGTCATTTCAACCAAGCAACCATATCTTAACTGTTTTCCATACACAGTACCCTTTCCAGATACTGTACCAGGTACAAGGATCCAACAACTAATGAGAAACCATCCCTCCCTGTGCGAGCTGGCAGCCTCATTTCGTCACCGCAGTAACTCACAAAGCAGTTCTTCATATAGCAAGCACTCAGGAAACACTGGATGAAGAAACAGGAGGATGGACATACAAGTGAATAAGTGCCAACCACTGCTTCAAAAATGTTTAGGACAAGAGAGTTGCTGTTTTTATTCTGAAAGTTCATTTCTGCTCTCAGAAAAAAAATCACCTCTCACGTACTGACTGTTAGGGGGCTCCCATTAGGCTCCAAACCAAGCGCTTGGCCACACCTGCCAGGAGGGCTTGGTGTTTGAGGACAAGGGAGCAAGTATAATGTTTTATTTATCTCATTTATATCAGCTTTAGCTCCAAAATTATTCACATATATAATGTATATATTCATATAATATATAATATCCAAATAATATTCATATATGCATATACATACAAACATATACATACATACACACACATGTGCCTTCCCTAACAGCTAGGTCAAAGAAACCAGTGGTAAGGAGAAAGTATTATAAAACCTGCTATTCTCCCCTTTTACGAAATTTCATCATCTTTTCAAAAAGAAACACACACACGTTGCTCTAAAAGTTAGTCACACTCCATGGACATAGGAGCCCACTTCCAAGGTGCCTCTCAGCCTGCATCCTGACTGAGCAGAGGAGACCGAGAGCTATCCTCTGCAGTCTAGTTCGAGGAGCTCCACGAGCCCTCTCCTGTAAGCGGTGCCTGTAACGCTTCACTGCATCCTTTGCAGGTCTGTTCTACTTGACTTAGCTCCCTGAGGGCTGGGCCTGTGACCCTCTCTTCCTGAAATGCCAGGTACTCAGCACAGCCCAGGTCAGACCCCACAGCTTCAGGAAAGGGGACTCAAAAGCATATATTAGTTTATTAAAGTAAATTATAAATGCATTTTCTTTTGAGATATTTTGTAATCCCCCTAAAATCGTTGAGGTTCCCCTATCATATCACAAAACCAGACTTGGAAGTTTCTGTCCCAAATATCATGCCTCTAAAATATATTAGCTTGTGTCCTGTGTACCTTAGGGAGAACCCCAGGCCTGAAATAAACTAGGTAAGACCTCAAACACAGCAAGGCAGTGAGCCTAACACAGATTTATTAAAGCCTTAATTCCCTCTTCTTACCTTTCTAGCCAATTACTCCCTTTTACAATATCCCAGGATATTTAAAAAACTGTTGTGTATTACATTACACTCTTTCATGAATATACCAGCACTATGAAAGAGCAGAAACTAGGACATAACTACTTTGATGCATAGTTAAGTGCTATGCAATCCCATAGCTACATTGTTCGGGGAAGAAGACAGCATTTGGCCAGTGCAGTCTAACTAAGGGGAAGTATGCCCTGCCAGCACACAAGGGTCTAAACCAGAAGACCCCATGGAGTCTCATATTAAACCCAGGGGGGCGCAACACACCAGAAATTGAGCTTCATGCCTGGAGAGGATTTTAATGTTCTTAAATCCTAAATTCCTGACTTTTTAGCCACAGTAGTCAACCGAGTTGTGATGACACCCTATTGTGTTACAATCAGTTGTGGCTCGGTCAAAAGCAATGCTACCAATAACGGTTAAAATATTAATATTTGAAAACAATGAATTTTTAATAAATTAAGGCATATTCAAATTAACTCTCCAACATCATTTCTGTCACCTGCGTACCCAGTAGGTTTTCTTGAGTGTGAGAGAGGAGAAGAGACATGCACAAGCATGCCAAGGACTGAACACTCAAAGAGAATGCCATGCGCCGTGCAAGTTCACCATCAAATTCAGCACATAAAACATGGAGGAAGGCTAAGGAAAATTTAAGCAAAATATATTTATAGATTGCATGAAGCAGCTCTCTTGGACTACCTGTGTGTGTGTTTGTGTATAAAATGTTACAAAAGCTGACACCCTGTTTCTCGGCCATAATATTATATATATATATGGTTGTTGTTCCGATATCTCAAGCAGACCTCTTTGAGAATCAGAATTTTAAAAATTTTAACTGCTTTTTTATAAGGCTGATGTCAGTATGCCTGCCTCTGGTGAGGATGCATTTTTCCTAAATATGAATGAAATTCTTTATTTCTCTGTAGCTTGGAGATATGCTGGTTTCGAAACCTCCTTTGTTTCTTTTACACGCTTCCCCAAATGTAGGACCACATTCTCGATGCGCTCGGGAGGCTGGAAGTTTGAGAGGCACACATGACTTCCCTCTGGGGCAGGACCTGCCCCTCTATCGCTGTTGGGGAGACAGCATCCTACCCCATCTCACCTGCACTGAGTGCCACCACTTGCCGGACTGGCCCTCTTCCCAGGCCCTGATTTCTAGGTCCTTTCTCACACTCTCACATTCCACCTGGAGGCAACTCGGCTCCAAATTCCAGCTTGACCAAGTGGAAACCCTTGCTTAGTTCCTGATGGGTCCTTCCAATAAATCGTCCTATTTACAGTATCTTTGCTCAACTCAGATCAACCCTCCCCTGCCCCAATCTAGCCTCCTGCAAAAATTGCAAGATCATAAACCCCTGCAAGGTGAAAGTCTGATGCTATCATGGGCACTGGCCTTCACTCTGGATCCTTGGAAATCAAAATTGACCCCAATCATACTTTACTTTTTATTTTTGGCCGCTTGGACTAGCATTTATCCATTATTTTACCCCCATGCCACATATGAATATTGATAAAAGCACTTGGCATTCTCAGTAACCAGAGGCAGTCCCTCCCAGTCACCTTGAGGGCTGAGAGGATCAACAGGTCAGCACTCCTATAGGACATTCAAGGCACAGAGGTGGGGAAGATCGAAACCACTGGAAGAAGCCAGAATTCAGTTTGGACTCCACCCACAGAAGGAGGACTCTACCCCTGGACACTGTGCGAGCTGAATGTAACTCTTGCGCCTTAGAATGCCCTCCCCAACCCAAACTGGGTACGTACTTGTCTTAGTCTACTGGGGCTGCCATAACAAAGTACCATAAACTGGGGGGCTTAACCAACAGAAATGTATTCTCTCACAGTTCTGGAGGCCGGAGGTCCAAGATCAAGGTGTCAGCAGGGCTGGTTTCTTCTGTGGGTTATGAGGGAAAATTTGTCCCATGCCTCTCCCCTCACTTCTGGTCACTTGCTGGCAATCTTTTGCATTCCCTGGCTTGTTGAAGCATCACCCCAATCTCTGCCTTCATCTTCACATGGCATTCTGCCTGTGTGAATTTCTGTGTCCAAATGTCCCCTTTGTATAAGGACACCAGTCATGTTGGATTAAGGGTCCACCCTACTGCAGTATGACCTCATCTTAGCTAATTACATCTGCAGCGACCCTGTTTCCACATAATTTCATATTCACATTAAACTGGGGGGTTAAATATCAACATATGGCATTTAACTTTGGGGGGATACAATTCTACCCATAACACCAGGGATGGTATTGACCACTATCTGTGGGTTACCTGAGACAGCGCCTGGCCCACAGTAGGTCGGTATTCAATACCTGTGCTAAATAAACGAACACGTGAATGTACAGTCCGCGCTGAGGGCAAGGATTCAGTCAGCAAGGGTTATTCACCTGGTCTGCGGTCATGAAGATGTATGTATCTGGTTTGGGCTGATGTGGTTTTCATGATCACATTGAACACTGTACACTACTGAAGAGAAAAGCTGCTGCAGTGAAAAAGTTTCTGAGACTGCTTCCTGAAAAAGTGAGGCACTCTTAGCTGTCTGATCACAGCAGAAGGCCCTGAATTTGAAGTTAGAGTGCTATAAATAGCAGTTAATCTCATCCTTCCAAATGTCGTATGTACATATGAAAAAGATTTTAGTGTCAGATAAGAGTCTCTGAGTAATTCGATTTATAGGAAAAGGAGACCAGGGAGAACTAACTATACTGTAATTAATTACATATGCAAACGGTGGACTAAATTTAGATGCACAATTACATGTCTAATCACAGCTGGAAAAGGTAGGAGATTGCGTGCATAGACCGAGGAGCATGCCTCCCGCTCCGCTCAGGGGCTCAGACCCATCAGTCGCCTCTCTCAGGACCACTCAGGCTCTGGATGCTGAAGAGGAAACCTGGGAACGTGGTCCTGGAAGAGCCCGGGCTCCCGCCCCAGGAGCCTCGTTGATGTCACTCGGCCTCTGGGATGTGCTCTCCCCAGGGCAGCGCAGAGACTACACAGTGTGGGGTTCTGTGGTGAGGGCCGCCCCGAGACTGCAGCTCTCAGGAAGTGAGGGGAGAGAACAAGGTGGTGTCACTGGTACAAGCCAAACATCCGCGATTGTGTGCACGTGCTACTTAAACACAAGCAATGTCAGGAAAGTCCTTCTGGATCCACAGGAGCTTTCCATGCCCTCAAGCCAAGTGACAGGTCGCCTGTGTCCTCCCATCACCTCTGAAACAGTCAGCTCTACAGGCTGATGCTGATGGCCACCCTGCGCGGAAATGGGAGACGTTAGCTAAGGATAGTGATTGACCTATAGATATAAATATACATGTGCTAAGCACTGTGTGTGTGTGTGTGTGTGTGTGTGTGTACAGAGAGAGAGAGACTGATAAAAGCCACTTTTCTGACATCCCCAAATAGCTTCAAAGTTTATGAAGCATATTATAGGTGCTTTTTCTGAGACTACCTACAAAAGTGTATCATACAGGTGTGTCCTCTGTTCACACCTGTATGATACACACCTGTATGGTTTCCATATTCAAAATGTATGCAAGTGCCTGTGTGTGTGTGTGCCTGTGTGCGTGTGTGTGCGTGTGTGTGCCTGTGTGTGTGCGTGTGCGTGTGTGTGCGTGTGCGCGCGCGCCTCCCAAAGCAGCTGTAGGCACGTGTGTGTGTGCCTGTGTGTGCCTGTGTGTGTGCATGTGCGTGTGCGCGTGTGCGTGCGCGCGCGCCTCCCAAAGCAGCTGTAGGCACGTGCCTGTGTGTGTGCGTGTGCGTGTGTGTGCGTGTGCGCGCGCGCCTCCCAAAGCAGCTGTAGGCACGTGTGTGTGTGCGTGTGCGTGTGTGTGCCTGTGTGTGTGCATGTGCGTGTGCGCGTGTGCGTGCGCGCGCGCCTCCCAAAGCAGCTGTAGGCACGTGTGCGTGTGCGTGTGTGTGCCTGTGTGTATGCGTGTGCGTGTGCGTGCGCGCGCGCCTCCCAAAGCAGCTGTAGGCACTGCAAAGAATAACAGTTTGGGAGTTACTCAGGAATCTGAAGTTTGAGTCCCAGTCTTGCCACTGGTGAAAATGGAAATAATGTTTTCTACTACCTAATCTCTGAGCATGAAATAAAAGAGATTATGTGAAAGCACCCTATAAACTACAAGAAATAAAACAACACTCATGAGTCTCACAGGTCAGGGAAGGTGAGAAGCACGTGGGGAAAGTTTCAGGCAACCTTGGGATCCAGATGGAGACGCACGCGCCTGACCCTCCCTGGCTTCTGGACGCGTCCCCAGCATGGACTCAGTTGGTGCTGCCCTAGAGCAGCCATGTAATCTCGCCCTGAGCCTTTGCTGTGGGACTGGCGGTATCCCAGGGACAACAGTGACGACACCAAGTTTCTCTTCAATGTTTATGCTGAGCCTTTTCACGGCCATTCCCTCTTTTTTGGAGACTAATTCCCTCACGCAATCTGAGAGGGAAGGGATCAGATCAGGGCTGCTCGTTCACAATAAGAGGCTGAGGTCAAGGAGGGGCCCCTACTTGGAGCAGGTGCTCTTTGAAAGGGGACCTGCGAGGACAAACCCGGGAACACGGGGAGATACGCGGACCGGCATCTGCCTCCTCACCCACGGGCCCCACGCCTACTTAACCACGTCCCCTCGAGTAGGTCTGAAATCCAGAAAACAGCCACACGAGATTTGATGAGGCCACGGTGTGCGTTTACTGTGAACCCTTTAGGGAGTGAGACCTCATTCCCTATTCCCTTTGCTCCTTCCACTAAACTCTTAGCCACGTCTACATGAAAGAGACTCCCTCTGGAACCAGTATGGCTGTTCTCTAAATGGCTTTATCTAACACAGGCTCAATTCGTTACCTGGGTGGTTGGTAACAGTTCAAACAGAGAAAACTTCAGGCTGTTCAAAAGCGTCCAATTTTCTGATTTCTGCTTGACATTCTGTAGAGGAAGGGGCACCAGTCTGCAAGGTACCAGGCCAGAGTGCAACCCCTCCGGGGCTACCAAACAGCTGGATGGCCCTGGAAAAACCCCTTCATTCTTATCGATTGCATTTTCTTATCAATAAAATGACTGAATATATATATATATATATATATATATATACATATATATAGCTAGAACTTCAACTTATATGAACTGTTTTAATTTCCATAGTACAGATAAGTGAGATGGTATGCACGATATGATATTTTGGTTAACCTGGAGTCACCATATAACAATTCTCAATTTTCAAGGAATCACAGTGTAAAAAAAATGTATTAAACAATGCAACTATACAGAGTATATTTTTTAAATGAATTTGAAGTGTAATACCTCCCAGGGTCATTATAATCACACGTTTTCATTTACTAGTGAATGCTGAACTGCTATTTTTGATAAATTCTTGTTATTAGACTTTTCTACACTTTATTTTTAAAAGTATGTGTGTGTATGAGATTACTATAGATGAAGGTAACTGAACATCTGGACTATTGCCAAAATGTGCGTATATTTCACTAATTTTGACTGAGCCTCAATGTGTTTTCTAAATTGGGGCAGGGCACACTAAACACAGCAACATTAAGATTCCACATCTGGTTCATAGCCAGTAGCATTCCAGTCGTTTTTGATTCTATAACGAGTAAAAAGAACCGCGGTTCATCCTTACTAACCGAGTCAGATTAATCTGCACCCCCTACCACCTTACATTTTAATTGTCTTCAAACCTAAAGGTCAATGTGACCTTTAATTTCTAAAAATCTTCTCAAGCCAAAGCACACCAGGAACAGACCCAATTTCCTCAGGCAGACCCAGGCCAGAGCGGGTCTGAGCCCCGTAACGTCGGGATCGCAGGGAAGCACCAACCACTGGGACACAGGGTGGCTCTCTGAGCACCTTCCCCTCCAGCATTCACTGGAATGAAAAGCAAATGGGCTGGAGATATGCCTTCTAGGAAGAGCTGAAGCACTACTTTTCTAAACACACCTACATATTGCTTTCTCAATGTCACGCTGAGATGAGCAGGGTACTGCCATGAACTCCTTGAGCAGTTAACTCAGTGGCTTAATACTTGCAGTTTGGCAACTTTAAACTGTAATTTCCTGAAATGAGCTTTACCACCAGGATTGAGGCCTCACCATGGTAATGGAGGAAATCAATAAAATACACCCTGGCATGGAGAACAGGAACACATTTACTACAAATGGGAAAGACGTATTAGGCCTGTCCATCACCATGCCAATACCTAATGTATCCCCGCAGCTTCGGGGATCCCATAACTGCCATGATGAATGGTGGTGACTCACGGGCATTTATGAAGATGGAGAACATCAGTAACTACAGATTGGACTCTCGAGATGTCTATACTCTTAAAAATATTATCCAAAACTTTGCCTAATATGTCGTCTTCTCATATTTCTAAATAAAGGTTTGGTTCAATATTTCCTTCCCTGCACCCTACATGATTTCCTTCAGGTAAAATTATCTTTTTTTTTTTGGCCAAGCCACGTGGCCTGTGGGATCTTAGCTCCCCAACCAGGGGTTCAACCCGGCCCATGGCAGGGAGAGTGTGGAGTCCTAACCACTGGACCACCAGGGAATTCCCAGAATCATCATTATTCATTTTGCAAAATAAGGTAAAACAAAAGCCCACATAGAATTTTTTAAATCTCTTAAGATCACTATGGTTATTGTTTCCTATTAAAATGTATATAAATCATTTCTAAAACAGACTATGTAACATGTGTTCTAATCCCACATACCTTTTAAGAGATAAATATACATTTGTTCCCTTTATGTCTAATCTCTACCTCTTCCCAGTTTATCTTCAAACTAAAAAAAAATAAAAATAAAAAAGAAAGAAAGAAAGAAAACTCACTGTGTGATACTAAAAACAGCAAAGTAAAAGCTAGAGAAATGTTCTATTTTGATCTCTCCAGTCCTTGCTTTTCTCACAAATTGATCCTAATGCCAGCATTTCTTAAACTGGCAAATAGCACAAAGGTGGGATAGAAGGTCTTTGGTTTCTGCCTGTAACATAAATTTGGTTAGTACTGACTCCAAAGATTTTTTCCTTGTTCTGCCCAAGTGTAAGGTTAAAAAAGTTTTTGCAATGTCAATTTATAAATTATTGTTAATACTGTGTCAGCATTTGACACATTCCAGTCTATAAGAAATACTGAGGGGCTTCCCTGGTGGCGCAGTGGTTGAGAGTCCGCCTGCCGATGCAGGAGACGCGGGTTCGTGCCCCGGTCTGGGAAGATCCCACATGCCGCGGAGCGGCTGGGCCCGTGAGCCATGGCCGCTGAGCCTGCGTGTCCGGAGCCTGTGCTCCACGATGGGAGAGACCACAGCAGTGAGACGCCTGCGTACCGCAAAAAAAAAAAAGAAATACTGAGAAAAATTGCTACGTGTTGGTCTGAGACCTTTTCAGCTGCATTAGTCACAAATTTCTCTAAGAACACCTGGAATTCTGAGTCTTCAGATGAAGGCAGGATCACATGTAGCTATGGATTTATAATACCATGTTTTCTATAGTTCATTAACCTGCTCCTTTTTATTTTGTTTCCTGTCTTTATCATTGATGAAGTAAGCTAATTGAGTACCATTAAAGAGTCTGATTCATAATTTTCTTAGGAGTTATCTAACAAAGATACATAAAAAGCTGATATTCCAAAGGTATTAATGTGACATTGGTAAGGACAAAACCCTACCTCAGAGTCAAACTGAAATTGTATTGTTCGTATATTAGTCCAGATTAAATTTAGCAAAAATATTTTAACCATAATTTGGGGCTTCCCTGGTGGCGCAGTGGTTGCGCATCCGCCTGCCGATGCAGGGCAACCGGGTTCGCGCCCCGGTCTGGGAGGATCCCACGTGCCGCGGAGCGGCTGGGCCCGCGGGCGCTGGCCGCTGCGCCTGCGCGTCCGGAGCCTGTGCTCTGCAACGGGAGAGGCCGCAACAGAGGGAGGCCCGCATAGCACACATACAAAAAAATAAACAAAAATATTTTAACCATAATTCAAAAAGACACATGCACCCCAATGTTCACTGCAGCACTATTTACAATAGCCAGGACATGGAAGCAACCTAAATGTCCATCAACAGAGGAATGGATAAAGAAGATGTGGGACATATATACAGTGGAGCATTACTCAGCCATAAAAAGGAACGAAATTGGGTCATTTGCAGAGACATGAATGGACCTACAGACTGTCATACAGAGTGAAATAAATCAGAAAGAGAAAAACAAATATCGTATTTTAATGCATATATGTGGAATCTAGAAAAATGGTAGAGATGAACTTATTTGCAAAGCAGAAACAGACACACAACGTAGAGAACAAATGTATGGATATCAAGGGGGGAAGGTGGGGTGGGATGGATTGGGAGATTGGGTTAACATATATACACTGCCATGTATAAAATACATAACTAATGAGAACAGACTGTAGAGCACAGGGAACTCTACTCACTGCTCTGTGGTGACCTAAATGGGAAGGAAATCCAAGGAAGAGGGGATATACACATACGTGTGGCTGATACACTTTGCTGCAGAGCAGAAACTAACACAACATTGTAAAGCAACTATACGCCAATTAAAAAACAAAACAAAACACTTTACTGGCTCCTTTGAGAATATAAATTGTAAGGTCTTACCACGTTCGCCTCGATGTTTTTTAACCTTTGAGAACTTAAAAAGATATATGACCTACAATAACCAATATCCAATAACCAATAACCAATCATCAGGGGAAAAAAGACTGGAATAAAATTAACCTCCTAGTAGCAATAAAATATATTACCTGGCGGGGGGGTGATTTAAATCCAGATTCTGAGGTTCATTTGCTGCTCTCCAATTTGTTACATACAACTAAAGGAAACAAATTTAGTCCAGATCAGTGATTATTTCACTGAGAGTGAACTACTGCTCAGGGATCTTAAGAGAGTCATGTAGCATAGGACTCCTCAAAAGATCCCAGTGTGCAGCCCATGTTTGTATGTTCTGAGCCTGTGTCTGTCTGTGAGCACACGCACGTGTTTGGAGGCATTACCATGTTCATCTTGGCTGATGTTAAGGGGAAAAGGGAGAAAGGCATACTAGACAGACATGACAATATTTTTGTACCCAAGGACAACAATCGTAGCAATAAAATTCAGTGTGCCTAATACGTGATCTCATTCTAAAATCAAAGTGGAAAGGAGGGGCCATGGACTTAAAAGAATGGAGGGAGAGACCGCTCTCTCTGTTGCCCAACACACACTTACAAAAGCCTGCTGGTGTCGTGATTAAGAGCTTGGGCTCTGCCCAGGTTCAAAGTCTGGCTCCATCATTTATACAAACAGCGAACCACAGAGATGAGATTTCTTCTCTTGTGGAAGTGCGATCAGACCCTGGGTGCAAAGGCTTTACACACGGACTACAACAGAGCAGCCCTCAATGAGTGTTGGGTAACAGGGTTTTTATTATTACTGGGCGCCAGACATCATGTGAGGCACTTATGAACATGATCTCTAATCTTCAAATGGGTAAAATGGTTATGAACCCTGTTTTACTTGTGAGGAAGCTGAGGCTAACTGAGGTGAAGTCTCTTGCCCATTCACAGTTCTTTTTTTCCTTTATTAAAGAAAGACATTACACTTTCATATAAGAAGCTCTGTTCTAAGCACATTACAAATATTTACACATTTAAATAGTTCATTAAAATTCACAGTTTTTTTACCACATTGTCTGCTAATCATCAATTGGTATTTGTTGTTATTTCTGTTGATACTTTTAGAAATGTTAAAGGTGAATTTTTAAAAACTTTACTGTCATTCTCAGTTCAATATCATAAACACACCACACACAGAGCAGTCATAAGATTTTTTTTAAAAAAAAAAAAAAAAGAGGATATTTTTGAAATCCTAGTACACCAAAGAGAAAACGCTCAAAGGAAATGGAAGGAACCTAAAGAGATGGGGCCAGATTTCCACAAATAGCTCTCAAATATCACCGGACAGAAACAAAGAATGAAGGATGCCAAGGAAAGATGAACAGATTATACTGGTTTCTAATCATACCTGGAATTATCTTTTCCAAAGAATTTTAAAAAGAGGCAGAGAGTATCCAATCAGATCAAGGTTATCCACAAAAGAAAAAAAAACTTTGAGAAAAATATCACTATGAAATTATTTTTCTCTCTTGTTGACTAGAAAGAATATCCGCAGTCCTCACAATAGCACTGTGGGCCATTCACAGACGGATCATTCCCTTCGATGAGCATCTCCTTCTGATCTTGTCTCCCTCACTTTCCCTCTTATTCCAATCACTCGGCCATTCTGACCACCCTGGTATTATTTCGATGTGCAACAGACACTCTCTGGCTGTCTCCTCTGCCTGGAACTCTATTTTCCAGATAGCGTCATGGTTAATGCCCTCACCTCCTTGAAGGGTCCGGCCCTGACCTTACTATTTAAAATTCAAGTTTGCAACCTCACTCCCACCCCAGCACTCCTAATCCTACCTTCCCTGCTTTATGTTTATTCATAACGCTACCATCGTCTATCACACTATATACTACATGTATCTACCATGTTTGCTCTTTGTCTATTCCCCCCTCAAGCCCCCCGCCTATCCTAAATTGAATATAAGCTCAAATGAAGGCACAGATTTTTTGTTTTTATCCATCGGTTCACTGATGCACCCTGAGTGTATATAAACAGTGCCTGGTATAAACAAAGAAAAAGTGTTTGTTCAATAAATTTTAAATGCCCATTTTTTTTTTCACACTTGCTCCAATGGACACAGGTGACACTTAACAAAGCAAAATAAATCAGCAAATCAGTCCTTGTGCATCTGGGTTGAGCATTCTTGAGAGAAAAGGAAAACTTATAGTCACTGTTATTTATGGGATTGAAATGTGAGATGAATCATAATCATTCTGATATTGTTTAAATCAAGTTTTAAATCATAGTCTCAAATAACAAACCAAATGCAAAAGGTAAAGAATAAGCCCAAAAGCCCAAGAACAATAATCAAACTTCAAATGCAAAGGACTCGAGAAAATAAATTTCTCCGCTGAAAATATGGCAGCCAAAATTTTTTTCAAAAATGTCATTTAATATGCTAAAAGCCACAAACTGCACAATGCCAAATAAAACTGTTAACATAATCAGGCCAAACTTAGTAGAGAATTATCCCATAATCTAAGTTCAATTTAAATAAATCAAAACCAAAAGAAGAACGTTGACCCCCTTCTTATGATTTCCTTAGCCTTGTGAATTATTTTCTTGGGACAAATTAATGATTAGTAAATAGACAGTAAATAGCATGTTTAGCACCATTTCCTCGTCACTCACTGGAGCAAAAAGTCCTCATCTATTACCACGTTGGTTAGGAAACAGGGTTGGGATGACAGGAGGAACAGGAGCACAAGAAAACGGTTCAAAATGATTACAAAGCATTTTAAAATCTGATATGCTACTTAAATGCTACATTTTAAAATAAATTTAAAAGGGCAAAAGAAAAAAAGATCCCCAAAAAATGCATGTGAGGAAATGAATGTTCCAGTGTCCTGGAGATTGTGCCTAAAAAGGAAAGGCCATAAAAGACCAAAATAGATAAACTATAGAATAAGAACAGAACAAAAAGTCAAGAAAATAATCCCAATTATTCCTCCACAGAAGGCAGACTTACAGAGAAGGTTCTGTTCAGCTCATGTGTTAAACCAGAATAATAGTTCAGTCTAGTATAGGATAAACCCAGCAAAAATCCAAAAATTCAAATTGAAAAAAAAAGTTAAATGGATAATTAGCTTCCAGCAACTGGGCTCACATCTCCAGGTGTCTTCATCAAAATACAATTGAAGAATGTCAGGTAATCACTTGCCACCTAGGAATGGCTCTCCAGTCCTCCAAAATTGCATGAACTATTTCAACTACCTATTTCTTCACTTTCAGTAACATTAATGAAATTTTTTTTAAAAAATCATGCATACAACCCTTCACGTTTGGGTGCCCTGTGATACATCTGTTAGGATCCAAAGGTTCAGACTATTCTGGCAGCGGAGGGGGCGGAGCCAGCACAGAGCAACAGAAAAGCACTTAAAAATCAACACTAGTAATTGATGGTTATCTCATCTAAGTTCTTGTATCAATCTACGATGCAGAGCAAAGTAGCCATTAAATTACTGAAAGATGCCTAGAACTCCAAATAGGTCCAGGTGGTCAAATCACTTCTGTAAATCTCTGTTATCTGGTAAAAGACAACTCTACTAACATCCTGAAAACAGAGGAGATAAAGAATGAACTCATTCCTAAAAAAAAAAAAAAAAAAAAAAAACTTCATAAGCAAAAGGCAGCATTAAGGGTATTGGAAGGGTCAACAAAAAGATTTAGAGCAAATACTAGAATGTGACCTAAGAATCTATAACCCAGGAGGACTCCTCTTCCCCTTCACGGGGAAAAAAACGAAAAAAGAGGACTAAGTTTCACAAGACTCCTCCATTTTCTCTCCAGAGCACACATGGCCTCCCCTCCTCCATTCTCCCTTCTGGAGTTCAAGGCAATGAAGTCCAACTGTTTCATCTTGTACTTGAGTTTTAACATAAACAAGAAGTGTTTACAACTAATTCAAGTTAATCATCTTGAAGGCTGAAGTCCTTCATAAGTATATTTATTATTTATCCATCCATTCGTTTATTGATCAAAAATACTTGAGCACATACTATATGTAAACATTGTGCTAAGTGCTATATAACTGCCCAGAAATCAAGTTCTTTACCCGCGGCTGTAAAATTGTGTTAATAATCTGATGAAAATGGGTGAAATTTGTCCTCTAGAAAGGATGTTCTCTCCTATATTTCTAGGAAAACTGACATCTAAATATGTCCCTATCTCCTCCATCTCCCCATATATATGACAGTTTTCTCTATAAACTCCTCAAAGAAAGGGACTCTATCCACCCATGGGCCTCCCACCTACTCCCTCACTTAAAGCACAAACGCAGAGCCTGGCACGTGGTAGATGCACGAGGGAAGAGATACACAGACAGCTAAAGGGGGGAAATCTGCAGCTCCACAGCTGAGTACTCTCGCAAATGAAGAAAATGAGTTCCTTAGCAGAAGTGTCTAGCAGAAACGAGCGTGTGCCCTAGCGCTGCTCATGTTCTCGGACTCAGAAGAGCATTCCAGATACGCTGGTGCTCAAGGGGCAACCCGCTCTCTGCAAGCCTCTGCACCAGCATTTTCAGGAAGAGGAGAATCCCAAAGCTCCACACGCTCTTGACCAACCTCCTTTCCTCCTCACCCCTCATCACACCCAGCCTCAGCACCGCTATCTGCCCAGCAAGCGTTGGCGCTCACTTGATTTTCCGCTTTGAAGTAGCCCAGGAGCTCCGGTCCATTCCACCCCCTCAGCCTACCATCCCGTCCAGCTCTTTACATCCTCCTCTCTGGCCCTGTCCACCGCGTCCCAGCTCTTCAAGTTCTTACACTGTGTCCGCCAAAGCCCATCCTCATCAGTACAACTCCTCCTTGCCCAGCCCCCTCTGTCTCCCCACTTCAGCTTCTTGCTCCGAGCCGAGACCTGGCTCTCCTCCGAGGACTCAGCTCCTTCTTGGCCCCGTGAGTGAAGGCTGCCTTCTTTTCCACACCACCAGGATGATGCGAGCCTGGTGTCCTCCTCCTCCTCCTCCTCCTCCTCCTCAGCAGGGGATTCTCCCTCCCTCCCTACTCCCAAAAGACCCACAGGTCCTCAGTCCCACTGGTGAGCAACGCTCACTGCGAGCAGACTGTTGTTCTTCCTTAAAACGCGCCAACAACTTGCTCCTTCCCGCGAGAATCCCTGACCTCTGGCCACAGCCACTCCCTTGTAGGAGTTCTTCCATCTTAGCTCATCGTCAATCTCTAGAAGAACCCCAACACAAGAACCCCAGCTCTTGGCGGCTTCCCTTTCCAGCGAATGGGTGATCTTTCAGGCCCTCCAGTGATCTCATCCTCTGGCCCCCTCAGCTGCTCAGACCTATGGTTACAGCCAAGAAGACTTCAGTCACCCAGAGTAACCTCATCATCAAGCATCCCACTCTCAGACCACCACCCCTGTTCTCCACCTCCGCCCCTGGCTCGTGGACCCTCCCAGGGCTCACAACCCATTGATCTCATCACATGTCCATGTTCCTCACCAGCCCCCATGTCCTCACTTCCCACCTGCCCAGCTTAAATTTCATGATTATTATCTCCTTACTACACTCTTCCGGCAAAACCCCTTCCACCTCCTCTGCACGTCCTGACCTGGTGTGGGAAGCACGCTCACCCCTCAGAAACTGAGCCCACGGTCACACCAACTGTCTCACTCTGAACACATGGCCACTAACCCCAAGTGGACCCTTAATGCTGGCAGACAATGAAACTGCGGAGATCTGTTCCAGCCACTCTATCACTCTTCCGGTGAAAATTCTGCACTGTTCCCTCCTCGGATTTCCAACACAGCCTCGCCCATCTGCACCCTCAGCCCCAGATCTGATTTTGCTTTTTCGATGAGAAAATCGGAGCAATCTGAAGAGAAGGCCCTCAACTCCCACAGGTGCATCTCTTGACCGACCTGCGCCGTGCGCCTACCCTCTGCCTTCCCTCCGATCTTGGTGAACCATTTTCCACGCTCCGAAGATCGAGCCCTCCACTTCTGCACTAGGTCCCATCCATCTCACCTCCTCTGAGACATTTTGGTACAATTCTCACGTCTCTCTTGTGCATTATCAATCAACTTTCCTTCTCCACTAGACCATTAGCACTTAGCACTTAACCATGCAATGAAATCTGAAATCTTAAAAAAAAAAGAAAAAAAATCCCATACTCTCCCGATCCAGGACCAGTTTTTGATACATGACTTCAAAGAGCTGTCTTTACTCTTTCTCTCTCCAACTCCTCTCTCTCTTCCCTTTCTCTTGAGCCCTTTCCAATATGTTTCAACCCCACCCCACTGCCGCTTCAATTATGCCTTCATTCATGCCCTTGTTCCGGCGTGATCTTCTCAGCAAGGCCTCCCTGACCACCTTACTCAAAACTGCAAGACCCACCTCCTTGCTCATCGCTCCCACTCCCTTCACTGCTTTACTGTTCTCCAAAGCTGCCATTACCATATGACATCCTGTACATTTTACCCATTTCTTCATTGACCGTCTTGCCTATAAGAATGATAGTTCCATGAGATCAGGATTATCTACCTATCTTGTTCTCTGTTTCCCCGGCATCAAAAGGAGTAACATGCCAATAAAAATGTGATTCGGGGAGAATCACAGCACAGTGATTAAGAGTATGGCTTTGGAATCGGACAGTCCTCAACTTGAATAGCAGCTTTGAGGGCTCAAGCATGCCGTTTAACCTTTCTGCAACTCAGTGTCTGTTTCTGTAAAGTGTGGACAATGAACTATGCCACAGAATTATTAGACTCACTAAACAAAATGCTATACGTAAAGCAGTCAGCAAAATCCTTAAAACACAGCAAACAGCCAACAAATGAATGGCCACTTGTACATTATCCCAGGTCAAAAGTTACAAAGCAGTTTAATGATTATATTCTGAACTGCTCCATTTTCTAATATTTTTAATATTCCAAGGCCCCAAAAGACTTAGTTCCAGCTTATGCCATTTACCACAGATTCCGGTACAATCCCAAAACTTTGGGCCCCAAATGGAAGTGATGTTCTGCTTCATCACATATGTGCATCCTCAGCCTGCATTTATTAGCTAAATTTTGGCCTCGTTATGATACATTCACAGTTTGCTAGGCCCTGGGCTCCACAGTTCACAGTGCTGTAACGTGGGTCTGCGCTTACCACCGGAAAAGGCAGGGAGAGTCAAGACAAGTGCTACAAAGCCCAGCTTGTTCACAACATAAGACCCAAAGCAAAATGTAACCAACTGTTTAAAATAACTGAACCCTTCGTTTGAGCGCTGTATCACCAAGGGGGCATTACAGCACTATTTCTCATGCCATCTTTGAGACAAGGTGACGTAAACATAAAACACAGCATGATGAATACAAGCTACGTGAAATGCACCATGAAGGATTTTCAGGGTTCAACAGCATTTTTCATGTGGAATTCATTAAAGGATGATAGAATCAAGAAAGTCTGGAGTTGGTAGTACAGCGTGCTCATTTCATAAATGAGGAAACTGAGGAGGTCCACTGAGTTTATGTGAAGAGAACGGCACTCAGAAAATTCTTCCCGTGGAAACAAAAGTAAACTTCCATAGAGCAAATCCCACACAGCAAAGATGGGCAGGCAGCATAATGGAATAGGAAGGGCACAGAAATAGCAACCAGCACAGCACCCAGCGCAAGACATATTTGTGCAAGAAATGAATTGCGAGTAAAACAAGTTACTTCACCTCTTTGGTCTCATTTTTCTCCTCTTTGTACTTACTTCTCAGTCGATAGTTTCCACCAACTTAAGGGCCTGTTAGGTGGTTGACTGTAAGTTGCAAGGGTAGGAAAAAGAAGAGAAACTTTTCAAAGTTTTCTTGTGCTAAGAGTCGTGGGGCTTCCCTGGGACATAAAGGCCTAAAGGTAACATTCTATTTCATACACTTGAACACAAGGATAAGTATGAACAAATAGCTGACTGCCCATTTCTCCAAAGAAAATGCATAAATGAAGCAACGGAAGTAAAATGGTTATTATTATGAGGTACCATTATATGTTAATATTTTTAAATATATCTTTAAGATAGCATTTTTAATGATCACAGATTTTATTGACTCTATGTGTGTGTGAAACATTAATAAGAATCCAAAAGTGCAAAATAGTGAGGATCCCTGCTGCCACATTTGTAAAGCTGAGGGAAAATTCCATTTTCCCAGAACTTAAGGCTGCAATCCATGACTTCTCCAAAAGGAGCTTTACCGACATCTTTTTTATAAATTCAACTGCTTTGCATCACGTCCTCAAATCCATCATCCACAGCGGATGACTAACTCACAGCAGACTTGTCGCCTCTCGAGGGCTGGCTGAAATGCTGCCATCTTTTCCTGACAGTTTAAGTATTTCAGTCATTAATAATTTTTACATCTGAGTGTCTTCACATTTATAAAGAACCCCTCCCAAAAGCCTTGCAAGTTAGACAGCTTTATTTTGCATACATATATTTTAAGCATCAGTGAAGAGACATGATAAGCAATATTTCTCAAGAAATAGTTATAAAGCTCAGTTATAAACCAAATCAGAAATAAGACCAGAAGTCCCACTTTTAATGCTCTGACCTGACTGTCCCATAATGCTTCTAGCTATCTAGTGCGACAACTTAAAGCAGATCACAAAGTAAAGGTCTTACGAAGATATTTCTATTTATGGTATTTCTAGAAACATTACCAGTTCTATGTGTCAAGCTATGTAAAATTTGGGAACTAGATTAACATACTGCACTAAGTAAGTCTTGGGATATCCAACATGCCACCCACAGGCCAGATGAAGCTTTCAAAATTGAAAAGCCTCAAATATATATATATATATATATATATATATATATATATATATAAAATCAGATTCATTCCAAAAAGTAGAACTTCCCTTCTACCTTAACCCCAACATAGCTCTCACATATGTGCATATGTGAAATGTTTACTGTTTGAAAACACATCAACGTCCATGACAACTAGAAAATCAGTCTGCATGTGTGAGAATATGACTCATAGATTTGTGAGCAAGGTTGGGGGGTCTTTATTCCAAATAAAGGGAAACTGGGTCATAAAACAGTCTAGTTCAAGGTCAACCTGTTAATATACTAATGATTAATCATGCAATGATTAATTAATCATGCAATGATATTTCAAATCTTAAAAAAGAAAAGATCCCACACTCTCCTGATCCAGGACCAATTTTTTTGACATGTGACTCCAAAAAGTTGCCAAGCTCAGGGTCAGCTTGTTAATATTGAAGATGAAACAAGAGTTAAAGCCACGGTATTGGTCTTACTTAAACGGAGTCTCTCGATTACAGTTTCCTCTGGACTCAGTGAAGTGGCAAGAATACGGATGTGACACAAGAAGAGGCCCCTCCGCTTCCGGTACAGTAGGAACA
Source organism: Physeter macrocephalus (assembly GCF_002837175.3). Lineage (NCBI taxonomy): Eukaryota > Metazoa > Chordata > Mammalia > Artiodactyla > Physeteridae > Physeter > Physeter macrocephalus. Next base: position 72,773,945 of record NC_041226.1, read on the forward strand.
CAAAGGCACTGCCAGAGAAATTGGGCAGGGTTCCTGTGTTCTGAGGATGGGAGATGTAAACAGTTACCAACCAGCTACCAAAAATCCTGAGCCCAGTCACGAAGGATGCAATACACCTGGGAGGGAATAAACAATGCTCCCTCGAAACCTGCTTCTGTCCATTCGGCGCCAACTTTTGGTCCTGATAAAAAAACGTCCCCTCTGAGGCATGAGCTGGTCATCTGCTACGTTCACCTCCAGTGTGTGAAGGGCTCCTTCTATCAGAGAAATCACCCAACAGCCACCACAGGATGTTTCTTGTTTTGATGACTGAAAGGTACATGCTGGGTCTGGAGGAAGGAGCCATTGATTTATTTTCACCGTTTTTCTCTGGGTGACAGCAATTTAAAAGAGAAGGAAGAAGCCAGATCACTCATCTGCCTGCCTGGAATGCCTGGTAGTCATGGGAGCCCAGATCAAGGCCATCTGTTCAGGTCCCAGCCTCTCCAAACGCACACAGAGAGATGATGTCAAAAGGGGTGTGCTCCAGCCCTCCTAGCAAGGCGCCTGAGGTAAACCAGAAGACCCAGCCTGAGCAGCCCGCGCACTCTGCTGGATTGGGGCTGACACAATTATTTTTAAGTCGATTTGCCTAAACAAATGTTAAGCTGATTTGAACATCCCCGGCTTAGTCCTACCTTCCAGACGTGTTGGTTGGTAGATCCAGTGAATCAACAGAAATGCGTGTTGCACACAACCTACAAAGTGAAACCCACCTCAGGGGACATCCTGCTCAGTGCTCGCCTGATGGCGCGGTACTGCATCTTCAGACTTAGCTCTCCGAATTCCTGCCCCTAAATTACTACAGCCAGGAAGGCTGCTTGCAGCAAAGCACACACACGGTAGCCACTCTTCAGAAAGAGCAGTGTCATGTAGCTCTACTCAGTGAAATAAAAGCAAACGAGACGTCCTCTCTTGCCTCAACATTGCCCTGTCACACCGAGATTCATGATCTATTACGAAGAACTGCCAATCATTACAGACGAGGTTGGGATAAAAGAATGCATTAGTACAAGGTTTCTGTGATTGGGATTCTAACTTCATGTTTCACACATGTTATAAACTCTACTGGAAATAATCTAGCTTTCTAAGATATTTTGAATTTTGCCTTTTGTACTCTAAAATGTGCTATGCTTTTTAGTTATCTTTGAGATGATCATGTGAAAGATGTCCTAGATTTTTCAAAAGAACCCACTATGATAAGAAGGGAAATTCTGGGATCTAGGGCCATTTTGGCAGTGTGTCAGTGACGCCCCCATCCCCAGGAAAGCACCTGTTTTCAACCCACACTGACACCAAGGCTACCAGGCAGCACCTTGGCTGACTAGAAGCCACAGTGTTAGAACCATCTCCTTTTTTTCCTCTCAATGACCGCTTCCACCTAAACCTACTTTCCCATCAATACACATCCACATCCCATTCCTTCAGAGGCCTTCCCATATCTCAATACAGGAAAAGTAATTCATGATCACATGTTAATATTTTAGGTCTCTCAGTTTATGGATCTGCATTTCCAATTAGGCTCCCTGTTTTACATAGCCCAATCTTGGAAGTAACCGGAAAGAGAGAGAACAACATCATCATAGATACACTAAAGTACCATAATGGTAGCCTTCATTTCATTATTCTTTGATAATTTCCACATAGATTACATTGTTTGGTTCTTCCTGATGAAATTTGCACAGTACTGGTTAGATTTTGGACCTTGTGGACTTTCTAAATTACTTTTAGCTGAGTTATCTATATACCTATAGCTATATACCAGTCTATTCCATACATAATGTAAGTCTTCTCAATAAGGCCAGCCTTTTTTTTTTTAACATCTTTATTGGAGTATAATTGCTTTACAATGGTGTGTTAGTTTCTGCTTTATAACAAAGTGAATCAGTTATACATATACATATGTCCCCATATCTCTTCCCTCTTGCGTCTCCCTCCCT
>NC_041226.1:72777223-72792865 GCF_002837175.3 Physeter macrocephalus
GGATTGCTGGGTCACATGGTAGTTCTATTTTTAGTTTTTTAAGGAACCTCCATACTGTTCTCCGTAGTAGGCCAGCCTTTTTTTTAAGATTTAGTCATTTTAGCAGACAGACCTCAAACCCGATTCCCACCAAGAAATGAGATACAGCCAAAAATGTTAGTAGGAATAAGGAAGGCGCCTACTGAGGAGGACACCAGTGACATTCACTTCAATTTACCCTTCAGAACCTAGAAAAGGCCTAGGAGTTGGAAGTACAGGAAGAGTGTAAGGGAAGAGTATATTGGACTAAGAAGTTTGAAAATAAGAGAATATTTTGAAAGTCTCTATAGAGAGCATTAATTTTCCTGCATCCCCACCTCCAACGCACTTATTACCTGATTACTCAACCCTCATTGCCACAGGAGTGTGGGGAAATATTCTACAGAGAAATTAAGCCTGAGAATATCAAGACTCAAGGACACCAGGGACAGTGGTGGGGGAGGGGTGCGAAAACACCGAGACACCCATCCCTTCTTCCCGCCAGCTCTAGGATGTCAACAGCCAGGCTCATGCTGCCTTCAAAGGAGACCGGAGAATCCCGCTCTAGAGAAACTGGGGGAAAATGTACTCAGACTGAATTTGGGGGTCCCCAGCCAAGAATGATCTGGCTGATCACAGAAAAGCTGATGAATGAACACACCCAACTTTCTCACAAAGCTTCTTATTGGTGTTTAAGCATGAACATGAGTAGAAAAGCAAGAATTACCAAACACTTGAGAAAAGCCTCCAACTGAAAGATAGAGAATGAAATCAGAGAAAAAAACAAAAGAAACAAAAATGGAAATTTCAAATAATTGACAATGATAGCATCATAGATCAAAGACATTGCATGCATGCATGAATTAGGAACAAAATGTCATACAAAGGATGATAAAGATACAAAAAAAGAGTTCTTTGAAATTAAAAGTATGTAAGTAGAAAATGTTTAAGTCCAATAAGAGAATTAGAAGATGCAAGCAAGAAAATATGTCCCAAAGAGGAACAAAACGACAAAGAAAGGGCTTACAAACAAACAACACCAAAAATACTAGTTTAGAAAATCCATATGGTCCAAAATCTAACTAACAGGAGTTTCAGCAGGAAAGACCAAACAGTCTATATAGAATTATCAAAGAAATAAAAGAACATTCCTCAAAACTGACTGATATGAGTGTCCAAATTGAAAAGTCCTTGAAAATGTCTAGAAAAATCAATAAAGATCCACACCATATACTTAAAAATTCTAGGCACTGGAGTGAGAGAGAAGGTTGCATACAAAGAATTAGGAAAAAGTGGTATCGGATTCTCAATATTAACATTGGAATCTAGAAGACAAGAGAGTGATGCCTTCAAAATTCTAATGAAAAATAACTTTCATCTAAAAGTCTGTAACTGGCAAAATTATCAGCACAGCATGAGCATAAAATAGAGACATTTTTAGACATGCAATGTCACACATTTCTCCTTTCTCAAGGAATCACCATAGTTGGGAGTGATATGAGATCTGTGAGATAGAGGGTCCCACATATAAAGAAATGAAGGACATTTCCAAAATGATAGCATGGACTACATAACTCATAGTACTCAAGAATAAAAAGGAACACACCATATGAAGTGTGTTGAGCATCTTATCACAAGTCATTTTTCATTTTTACTAGTTTGCTAGAAGGCAACTGGAGGTGAGAGTGGAGGTTAATGACACACTGAATAAGGAAGCTGTCTACTTGGATTAGGATAAAAGGTTAATAGATTTTCAAAGGCACTTTGATAAGTTCAGTTTACTTTAAAAAATAATAATAAAATAAAGTAATACTTAATATCTTCAGATTTTTGGCAGACTTACAAAAAATCAACCAAATTCAGTTTAACTGCAATTCTGTCCAATGAGGCATGGCTCTGAATTTCTTTTCAGTTGTATTGTTTTTACATTAAAATTGCTCCTACCCCCACCATTTTGTGCCATTTTGGCAAATCCCTTAGAGGGGAATCATGTAGTTTGGAATTGGAAGCAATTGTATTTCACATCAGAAAGCATTTTTCTTTAAGAGAAACTAAAAGAGGAAAGCATAATAGTAACATACAGTTAAAACCTTGATTCTCTTTCTAGTTAACATCTAGGATTACTGGCAATCCTTTGCCCTCTCATCCTTGCCCCAAACACACACACACTCCAAAGAAGACTGTTGATCAGTCCTAGAAGGTCTGCAAAATATGTAAGCCTTTTACCGTGAATTCTTGTTATGCATCCCAAAATATCTTTAGTTTACAATCAGAGATACTCTTTTACCTAGTCAGTGCTTTTGTCTACGAATCATGTTTCCTGATTCTGAAATAATAACTCACAACTATGATGAAAAGGAATACAGTAAAGTGTCCAACAAACCAACCTTAAAATCAATATATGGATCAAGACAGTAATAAAGATGCAAAGGGCTTCTTATTGTAGTAGCTAAAGTTCCTGCAAGAAGAAAAGGTAATCAATTAAATTACCATGATGGATGCACTTCTGTGGGCATTCAGAGTCCTTAACAAACTGGCAATCAGGTTTACTCAAAAGAGTGACTCCCCCATACATCTGTAATAGTTTAGTCAACTGAGAAGTATTTATTAATTACCTACTATGTGCTCAGCACTGAATTAGACGCTGAGAATTTTTTAAGTAAAATATGTGCTATTGCTTAGCCTCATGTAATTACCGTTAAGAAAACTAAATAAGCAAATAAGCATCAAGTAGAAACAGGAGTAAAGTTGAATAACCAATGAGGAGCTTCACAGAGGACGTGCTGCTGGAGGGAAAATTAAGGAAAATAAGGGGGAAAAGAAAGGCTCTCCAAGCCTGGGGAAAAAAAAGACTTTCCTTTGTGAGAACAACTGTCAACCCAAATCATCATGATTAGAGAAGCCACTTACCAATTACAAGTAGGCAGACAGTAAGCAAATATTAAAAACCACCTTGCCAGGGAGCACTACAGTTTCCATCTTAAGTGCGGGAATATTGATCCTCAAAGAGTTTGAGCTGAGCTGCAGAGAATTAAGAAGTAACTGGGAGGGAAAGCACTAGGTACCTACCACTCCTTTAAAGAGCTGAGTGTCGAACAAGGGGAAATGGTGTAGCAGAGAGTCAAGGCCTTCTGAAGGGGCAGACGTCACGGAAGCGAGCGGGACAATTAAGGGGTCAGGTCCCAAAGAAGGAGGATGGGAAGTAATCCAGAAGAAAGGTGGGTAGCTTTACAAAGAAGGCTCTTTTTTTTCATGTGAGACTAGAGAAGAATAAGAGGATAATTCTTTTATTCATGCAAATACAAAGGGAAGAAAAAGTATTCCATTAGGAGGAGACAAGTTTATTTTAGAGATCCCGTGTCATGCAAAATGACACAAAGTAAATGTAAAATATCCATATCCATTTATCCATCCATCATCCATCCAACATACCCATTCACTCATTCAGCAACCACCTTAAGGTGCAGACTGCACGTGTAGCACAATTGTAGGCATTAAAGGATACAAAAAATGTCGAGTTCCTTCCCTTAAAGTGCTCCTGATGTAGGTAGAATTAAAGGCTGTTCTTTCCCCCTCCTCCAACCCACGTACTGTCCCTATTATCAGCTCAAAGCAAGAAGGCTGACAAAGCTGCTATTTGAAATGTTTTCTGATTGAAAGGGCTACCTTCCTGCAAGTTTTCCAAGACAGGGCATTTTTCACGAACTTTTTATGTCCTCTTACTACGAATAAAAGGCAGAAAGCTGACACAAAGCTGTGGTATTACTTTTTCTTAACTTGAAATTGCAAAATGATTAAAGCCGCCTAGCAACAATAGTTGACCTCTTAAGGAAGAATGCCAGTCAGGTGCCAGGCGGGATTGGTGTGGAGGTATATTTAGAAAGGACTCCAAGACTATCTGCATTTTCCTCTGAGACTGTTTTCCCTCCCTTGCCTCTCCTGTTAGCTTATCCGGAGCTCCTCGAGGCCATCCGTGCTGACCCTGCTCAGCACGGAGTCTTGCAAAGCACAGGCAAGTAACAGGCACCCTTGTTAACAGGAGTAATTATAATTTGAGATCTTCACTCACTGGTCAAAGTTTCTGCTAATTCAAGTAGAAAATCAGCTTTTTAAAAAATATCAGCTTTTTGGATACTTTTAGGGCATCACCTAAAAGTATACAGTCACTTTGATAAAGCCAGGACTTATAAGGCAGCTTTGTGCTTCAATCTCTTAGCTCATTGAGAATTAATTTTTCATGTGGCGGTCTTCTACAAAGGGACAATGAAAACACCAATGGAAAGCGAGCTACACTGTAACTCCACGCCTGCTACCTCCTGAGTAGTCTGGAATGGTTTTCAGATCCAAAAGGCAGGGGAGGCATTTTGGAAATACTTTGCGTGGGGCTCAGTGCTTCTCTGAATTTGCCATGAAATCCTAGATAATCACTTAAGATTCTAGACTTCAGCTTTCTCCACTTCAAAAATAAAAGGAAGATAGACAAAATTAACTCAACACTCTATGCCCCAGTGACGGTGTCTACTTCAGAATTTACTTTTATGCCTACAGACAACAGCAATGACTAATTCTATAACTACATATAATACCTAACACGATAATCTCTGACTTTATATAACTAAGATAACTCAGACGTAACAATAATCCAGCAGCCAAGATTAGTGACAGCTCAAGGAACAAAATAACACAGAATCACTCTAAATGGTTAGGAATCTAGCTAAAAATGGTGATGGCTTGCCCATGTTTGCTCCCCAGAAAATCCTAAACCCATCCAAAAACACCAGTGGAGGGCAAAATGGATCAACGGGTACCTTTTGGAAGGCAAAATTTCTATGGGGAAAAAAGGTCAAAATTGAGCATTTTGCTGACTATGCTGGTTTTCTCAGCCTAAAGTATCTTCTTCTGTAGGAATCTAAGTATTTGAGTAAGAGTTGAAATTATAAACCAAAGCTACTCATCTCTAATGTTTTAAACTACAACATGAAAACCAAATCAGTAAGTATAATAATAACAGCTCAGGAAAACATCCCAAGCTGGAGACCATTTATTTTGAAATTGTTGGCAAAACTCCCATGAAAGCTATTGTTTTCAAGAGAGGGCACTCACGTTCAATACGCCTCTCAGGTATGGGTGAATCCATTCATAAATCTAGTCGACCAAGTGCCACACAGACATCATAAAAGCTTAGAGTCAAAGAGAGAAGAGTAATTGCATACATAAAACGTTAAGAGTGGCTTGAAAGAACAGTGGTGTAGCGGTAAACTATGGGTGCAAGAGAGGGTGTGATCAATTCCCCTGGGAGAATGGACCGAGAGCGTCCATTCCAGGCTGACCGAGATGGTTGCATTATAATAAGAAATAGTCCGTGGCTGAGGTGTTCTGCACACTGGGAGTTGCTCCTTAGGGCTCAAGCATGGATTTCAAGGGCAGTTATTTCCAAGACCTGCTTTCAGAGGACCTAGTCCGCCAACCTAATGTGTTTAGATTCCACAACTAAAGGGCTTGCAACAGATGAACCACATAATCAGATGTGCCTTTAGAAAGATAACCGTACCAGCTGCGTGAAGAATGGATTGGAGGGTGTGATATTAGACAGAGTCACAGGCGAGAGTGTTGGTTTTCAAACTAAATTTAAGTGACCCCTTTCTACAAATTCTATGGGTCAAACCTTCTACTAAACATAGCTCTCACAAGTCTCATAGTGCCTCTTTAGAAGCACAGCAGAATCTAAACCTATTTTGAAGGTTAATATGTTTTTTAATATCCTGTTAGATTTCCTTGGCTGGAAAAAGAAAAGCCACTTAAGGCTGACATTAAGATACATTCCTTGGGTGGCTGTTTGCTCACTCGAACCCAATCTTTATCTGACTGTAGTATTGAATATAACATCATTAAACTTTTGCAGGGAAGAAATTCTAATAAGCATATTCTCTGCCTTGTGTTTTTCGTGCTCTGTCACAGAATGAATATGGAGTGCTTTTTAAGCTGATTATATAACTCACAGCAAGATCTGTTCCATTCTTCGTTATCAGTAAAATTATTAAGTTAGCAGCTGCAATCCACTTTTTTCTATTTCTACCAGAAAAGGAGAGAGATTCATCCCTTACAAAATGATCCCCCATGAATAAATTATCCTGTGGGTATAATATTTTAAAATTCCCTCATACCTATGAAAAACTAAATTTAATCAAATCCCTTGGATGTCAGAATGTTTTAAAAAGAGAGATATTGTCAAAATGCTACAATCTCTGGTAAAGATTCCTCCAACCTCTTAGGGAACCTGAATGAAAATAGAACTGCTTCCTTAAAGAACCTTCCTAAATCCATTAGCCATTGAAATATAACACAGGTTGCTTCTGGATAAAAAATACTCATGTTTTGCCCACTTGGGCAAAACACTAATTAGATGTGTAACAATATAAACAATGGCTATCGATAGAGTAGCCATTTGAAAATTGTATTTTCAAAAATCACACTAAATTTCTTTCTAAACAGAATATGGTCTAAGGACATTTATTTATTCATTGATTTAGATTTACTCTCACATCCTATTTGGTACAGACAACCTGTCAGTTTAGCCCACTTGAACAATATTTGAGCAGTCACTACATGTTAGGTTCTGAGTGTGCTAAGAATTTATAGTAAAGTAAAGAAGAGGCACATAAAGAGATAAATGTAACATTAAGAACCTTACAATGTCAAGTGCTAGGACAGCCACACATGAGCCCTTGCTGGAGGTTCAATGAAGGCGACTTGGAGAAGAGGAGCTAAAGTTTGATACAGGCATAAGAATCTTCCAGGTATAGAAAGGTGTGAAGGGCACTTTATTTAGATGGACTTATGTTGCCTAAGACGCAAAGGCATGAAGCAGCCCTGGTGCAGGGCAGGGAAAACTACTGGCCGCTTGGTGCTCCTGGAACATGAGATATGCAGTAAGGAGCTATGGGAGAGGAGGCTGTCAAAGCAGGTGAGGGCTGGGTCCGGGATGTTCTTCTAGAACCTGCTACTTGAGCCTGACTCACGCTCCTAGAATAGAACAAAAGGAAATTTTACTGAATTCTTAGATGAGGATCCTGCTAATAGAACCTCCGGTTTATGCTTTTAATTCCGCTAATAACTTGCTGTGAACTCCTGGGGAAAATCACTTAGCCTTTCTGTCTCTTCTCCCTTTTGAGAGATCCCCTACCAACCTACTGCGGTGCACTGAAGAACTAAAACAAGATACTGAAAGGCTGCTTTTGATAGAGAGGTGGGATGGGAGGATGGGAGGGAGACGCAAGAGGGAGGAGATATGGGGACATATGTATATGTATATCTGATTCACTTTGTTATACAGCAGAAACTAACACACCATCGTAAAGCAATTATACTCCAAGAAAGATGTTAAAGAAAAAAGAGTGCTTTTGAGAGCATAACGACAATGTTATTTAAGAGTATTATGTTATTTTAATAATAATCATTATTATGCATAGAGTGAACCACCCCAGGTGAAAAAGAAATGGTAAACACGTACATTTCATAATATGCGTAGGCAGCATTTATCTATACGCATTTTGCTATGATGACTTCTTTTAAGCATGGCACTACTTCGGCATGTCCTTTCCTTTTCTTAACATAGAGTGCTGTGCCAAGAAAAAAGTAATGAAGCAAATAAAGATTCTCTCCATCCTCCAATCAATCTTCTTTCTCCTTTCTCCCTCTAAAGCATACCTTCCCTTCCCCCCATCTCTTTTTAAAGTAAAAAGCTGGAATGGATCTACCTTATATTTTTATGTTGGTATGGATGTGTTGCTATAGATTTTCCTTTTCCAGAGGTAGTTACATTTAAATCATATGCCCATTGCTCCTATATTATTAATAAAAATGTTAAAATTTCAAGGAGAGAGTAGGAGTTCACTAAAAATTCATCAGACTAATCTAACCTTATTTACTTTTATGACACTCTTACTGGAGAGGTAGATTATGAGAATGCTGAAAAGATAATATATTCATATTCAATCAGGGCTTCTGACAGCATTTCTTTCTCCTTTCCTTGGGACCAGAGAGGGAGATTGATCAGGAATATACCAATCTGTTGGATTGATTCAACACTCAATAGTCTTAACCAAAGTCTCTTGATCAGTGGATTCACAGCCCCAGGGCGATGGGGGAGGGGGTACTACTGTAATGATAACGACAATGGGACGTGCAGTTCTCTACGACATTGACTGTGCTTAACACTTCCATCTATCGATTGGATCAAATGTTGTCCGATTATCAAATTTATATATGATGTACAGATCCAAGAGATAAAGGTTGAAAAGTATTTTAAAATTATTCCAAAGCCTGAAATATTGGGTTGAAGTCAACAAGATAAAGTTTAACAAGTACAAAAATATAAAATCCAACTTTAGGATTCAAAAATTAAATTGTAGGATTGGGGGGACCTAATCTAAAGAGTCTATCAATTGGCATATCCATAAAATAGAATGCTATATGGCTGTATGAACTATGCAACTATTTTAAATAGTATATGTTATATAACTATATAACTGAAATTTGGAAAGGGTAAGTAACCTACCCAAGGTCATACAGCTAAGTAAGTGGTAATGGGATACAGAGCCCAGGTCCACCTGGATTCAAATCCTGGATTTTTAACTACTATACACATTACTTCCCAAGGCAGAAGAGAACTATATTTACTGACATGAAGAGACATCATAATATATGACAGTGTACAGAGCCATAAAATATATATAAAATGAACATATGAACTCATGATGCACAAACATGCGTGTATATATATATATATATACACATACACATACATACACATTAAGTATATACTTATGTCAATATAAACAGCTCATGGGAAAAGTCTTTAAGGTTATAAAATTTTAACACTGGATGTTTCTAGGTGACAGCATTATTTGGTGATTTTATTCTTTTTCATCTGAACTTTCTAGTTTTTTATAATGGTCATATATTGCTTTATTATTTAGATGTATCACGCAAATAGCTGAAGCACTGCAGTGGTCAGATTTTTTTGCATCTGTCAGCAGTGTGACTCAGGGGCTAAAATCATTAAAGCAGTCCTGATGTGTATTAGAGAAGGACCATGCTTGAATGGAGGAAAAGAACACTTCCATGTGTTTTGTGCTGATACCCAGAACATCCAAAAGTGGGTAGCCAGGATGGCAGGAGGTCTGGAGACCACATCCTATAAACAAAAGCTAAAGAATTTCGCCCTGTCAGCAGAGCTTAGAGAATGAAAACAAAGAGGGTAAAAATGAAGGGCAGTCATACGATCATGGACAGTCAAATGGGAAAGTTTAGAAGCAGGGTTCTTTATTATTATTATTTTTTTAATGTTATTCCAGATAGCAGGCACGAGGAAGGGAACCACTAGTCATTAAACATGGAGGCCCTTCAGGCACCAGGCCCTGTGGTTGACAGCATGGATTTACAGTGACCCCAAAATAGACACTGCCCTTAGAGAACTCACAGATGAGTGCGTCATTCATCGTATTATTACAAATAATTAAATAATTACACTGTGCACAGTGTCCTGAAGGAGAAGAACAGGTGCTCCAGGGCGGCTTGACCTGGGTGCCATGGAGGAGCTCTCTGAGGTCGTGAGGTGATCATGGGCAAGCTGGCAGCTGAAGGGTGACCAGGAGCTGTCTTGGCAAGGAGGGGCTGAGCTTTGTAAAAGTGGAAGGCAGCTTTAGAGAAGGTGCACGGGTGGGAGAGAGCAGGGCCTGTCGCAGAGATCAAGTGAAGTCCTCTCTCACTGCTGCTTAAGGAGCCATCGTTTCTAACAGTTTCTAACAGTGCGAGAATCCAAACTGCCCGCTGCCGTGAAGCACACCCAAAACGAGCGTGTTGTAAGATCCAGAGCGACGGAACTGTCACCTTATGACGATTCACTGGGGTCAGCTATGTAAGTAGAATCAGGACCAGGAAACCAGGTGGTCTTAGAGGCAACAGTCTACTCTGACCCCAAATTGGAGTAAGATGGAAGGGTAGCAGAATATGCCACCCCAAAATATGCCACTTTCCTTTACTGACTATTTTGAGCTGTAGGCACTTCAAAAGCAGCAAATGCAGAGAGCAGTTTTCTCTGAACTCCCCTTATCTGTTTAAAGACAGATTTTCCACGAGGAACTCAACTGTCATAAGTCCCCTCCCCTGGAATTTCACCAACCAGAGAGGACTGACTCGTCACAGGAGAGGAGACCAGAGGTTGACACTACAGTCAGCCAAACTTTGTCACATTGTCAGACCTCCACGGGTTCTTCTTAGGACCCATTCGTCGTTCCTAAAAATGATCTAGTCTCTCCCTTCTCCCCCTTCCCTTAGTAAGATGGTATTTAAGTCTGGATTCTGATCTACCTCTGGGAGTTACTCATTTTTCCCTGGGTATCTCCCATGTATACGTGAGATATACATGTTAATAGACGTGTTAATTGTTCTCTTGTTAGTCTCTTTTATTACAGGGGTCTCAGCTAAGAACTCCGAAGGGAAGAGGAAAATAATTTTTCCTCTCCTACAGGATCGTGTGATTCTGTTTCTTGTGGCTAGGGAGTTTGTTATCAACATGCAGCAAAGGGAACGCACCTGTAAAAATATAAACAGTGATGGTCTCCTCAGAGCCAATCTATATCTATTTAAGGCTTCCCTGGTGGCGCAGTGGTTGAGAGTCCGCCTGCCGATGCAGGGGACACGGGTTCGTGCCCGGGTCCGGGAGGATCCCACGTGCCGCGGAGCGGCTGGGCCCGTGAGCCACGGCCGCTGAGCCTGTGCGTCCGGAGCCTGTGCTCCGCAACGGGAGAGGCCACAGCAGTGAGAGGCCCGCGTACCGCAGAAAAAAACAGAAAGCATTTTAATGACTAAGAAAGGACAGGATACAGTGATATCTCCGAGAATGCATATGACCCTAAGTAATCTTTTCTGGGTAATAAAATGCAGTCTGATAGGGACATCTCAAGAGGATGTGTGAGTGGGCAGGAAATTCACAGATAAGCTTTGATGTGGGCAGGTGTAAAATTACACATTTATGCAAAAGAATTCAAATGTCCCTTGTAGAAAGATGAGTTCCAAGAAATCACTTGCAGCTTAGAAAAGGATCTAAAAGTCAGATACTTCCTTAAAATGTGTTACTACAGTCAAAATAGCATATCAGATGCTGAGTGACCCCAGATTTTTGACAACTGTGGTGTATGTTTGTAACCCATCCTTATGGCACAGATGTCCTGAAAGACGGGCAACCGTAGGAGATGGTACAGGATGTAGAATGAGGGAAACTGAATCTCACAGGGTTTGAAGCAAAGAAAAAAACATGCCCAGAGAGGGAAGAAAACTGAGGAGGCATTTTCCCTTCATCCCTCAGTGCAGAATGTGAATTAAGGAAGACAATTAAGAGCCACGGGAAGTAAACAACGCAAGGATTAAATAGAAAGAGCAAACTGTGAACAAGAAAACCTGAAGGTAGCAAGCCTGAGCACGAAGAAAATCGCAAAGGTAATCAAGAAAGATCTAACACTAGATAATGGCAACGGTAGTTTACTCTAGAAAACTGACCCTCAAAATGTGGTCTCTGTGATGCAACAGCACCATCTGGGAACGAGTTAGAAATGTAAAACCCCTCCCAGGCCCTCAGACCTATTGAATGAGCAACTCTGGGGGCCCAGTAATCTGTAATTTAATAAACCCTCCAGGTGATTCTGTTGCACAGTCAAATTTGGGAACCACTATGTCTGGGAGCTAACAGCCATGAAGATACCATGAAACTGAAGGAGACCCCCCCCCACCCCAGCTCTGGGTATTTACCTGGGAATTTGGGTTTGTAGGTGGCCTCACCAGTCAAAGGGCCTTTGACATTCCTTTAGCAAAAAGGTACTCCTTCCTCAGCAATCTCCTCTTACTGCAACCTTGAACACAGGCTGCTATCCTAATTCAGTGCTTCCCACAGGCATTATCTAGACCAGGGGTTCTCAACATGGGCTATTCTGCCTCTCAGGGAGCATATGGTAAAGTGAGGGGCAGCGGAGGTTGTCAAAACTGGGGAAATAGGGGGTTCCCTGGTAGCCCAGTGGTTAGGATTCGGGACTGTCACTGTGGAGGCCAGGGTCGGGGAACCACCCCGCATGCCACGTGGCGCAGCCAAAATATAGAAGAAAAAATTAAAAAAAAACAACAACAAACAACTGGGAAAATGGAGTGGCTCTACCATCATCTACTGGGTCAAGACCAGGGCCGCTGCTAAACACGCAGCAACGCGCAGGACAGCCACCGCAAGGAAGAACTGACCAGCCCAAAAAGTCCTTAGAGCTGCTGCTGAGAACTCTGATGTCGACCAGTGGCCCTGGACACTGAAGCCACACCAAACATCATCTACTTGCTCTTCCATTCCTCCAAGTTAGTTCCTCTGAAGCTTGTGAAATCCTGGCTCCACTGAGATAGTCAATTCTCCCTTTACACACAAACTTTTCCATTATCTGCCTTCCAACCCCTCATCTTAATTATACGTGGCTTTTCTCGGGCAACACAACCCTCTCAGCTGCACCCTCCGTGTCAATATTCATTCTACCATTTAAAAATCCCCAAAGAGAATGGATATCCTGTTTTCAGCACTTTGCCTTTTCTGACTCGAACATGGTGAATAAAAACGGAAAGATAGTTTCCACAATAAACTATAAGTAAACTATGAGTTACAGTCTGATTTTCAACTACAGGGAGGGTCGGCACCCCAACCCCTGTGTTGTTCAAGGGTCAAACTGTATACACACATGCATATCCAACACTTGAATCCAGTCATTTAATTTGACAATTAAAAATAACTATGGGGCTTCCCTGGTGGCGCAGTGGTTGCGCGTCCGCCTGCCGATGCAGGGGAGCCGGGTTCGCGTCCCGGTCTGGGAGGATCCCACGTGCCGCAGAGCGGCTGGGCCCGTGAGCCGTGGCCGCTGGGCCTGTGCGTCCGGAGGCTGTGCTCTGCAATGGGAGAGGCCGCAGCAGAGGGAGGCCCGCATACCACAAAAAAAAAAAAAAAAAAAAAAAATAACTATGGAATACCAATAGGGTTCTATAGAAAATAACAGGATTAGATGACTCACAGATGAAAATATGGGGGAAATTTTAACTACTAAGGAAACAAGTCATTTTATTGGCTCATAAACATTATCTACATTTACTCATACATTAGGACAAGTCCATCATTAGCTATCAGTGATCACATAATCTAGGTCTTCTTTTAAGATACAGGTAAGTAAAAGAACATTGCATCTTTAGGAATACGAGTTTTCCTCTCAAAATATTCTCCCTCATAACTGACTGCTCCAATTCCCACCTCCTTCCCACTACCTTTTTCTATTTCTCCTGTCCTTGAAAAAAGGTGTCTTGAACTGGAAGAGTGTGGATTTACTTTCCTCCTCCTCCACATGAAAGTATGGTCCAAATTCTGAAGTGTCTTGTCTAAAATAATTATAATTCAATGTCTAGTTCACAAGGAATCAAAAACCATTATATCTAAAAATAAAAGCAATATACCTGGTAAGAAGGTATACTTAACTCATATGAAAAAATATGACACACAGCCCATGAAAGCAAGAGCAATAATACATTTAGGTTACGAATAAAGTGCTTCTTTTTCTGTCTATGTACTCTTTCTCAATCTGTTTTGCTGGCTCTCCTTCACCATCCAGGTGTTCACTACTGGTGTTATTTAGGGTTCTGTGTATGGCCCCCTTATCTTCTCATCTAAAGTGCTTTCCCTGGTGGTCTTGTCAACCCCCATGGCTTCAAAAACCAGCTAAATACCAGGATCACTCCCAATGCTGAACCCCCAGCCTAGGAATCAACTAGTCATGGATCCTGTCACACTTCACTGTTTACTATTGAAAAAAATCCAACTGTAAGCGGCCCTGCACGGCTCAAACCCATGTTGTTCTAGGGTCAACCAGATGCACCACTGGCTGGAAGCTGAGAGTTCTGATATGGTGGGGATGCTTGCTTAAGGCCAATTTAAAGAGCCCCTCTTGTGTGAGACAGAATGTGTGACATCCCAGCACCTGAATTAACACAAACTGCACATGCTCCCAAATTTGGACAAACCTGAGTGTTCTAGAGAAGGAACAGAACTTTAAGTAGGTCCACTCCCTAATGGGACAAAGTCATTATTCAGTGACAGTATGTTCTCCATTTTGTCTGCAGTTTGTCTTCGGCATCAGAAAACCGTGTGCAGTACCCTTGAAATAAAATGTGAATATATTTATAACTCTTCCCTGAAATTAATTTTTATAAAAAATTACAGAAAACGCTCATACCAATTCAACAAAACGCAATACTAAGTTATCCTAAGACTAATTCAGTCCTTAGATTTTTTTTTTTTTTTTTAGTCCTTAGATTTTTGCTCCATCTCATTGCACTTTGCAGAGACAGCAGGTAACAGTTGAGTGAGCACAATGTTCCCATCCCTCAGACATCAATTTTATTGCCACGTAGAAGTCACTTGCTCAGGATTATTATTTTTGGAACTCATCACAAAACAGTTTTACCCCCTGAAGTGAAGTCATAACAGATTTTTAAGTAGAGGACTGGAGAAGAAGAAAGTGATGAACATTTCAACACAGAAAGAAGACGCTAATGAGTCCTTGCTGGGAAGCGATTGAAATGTATCACCCTTCTCAGCTGAAGGTAAAACCAGACCCAGAAATATGCCTCTTCCTTAATACAACCCTGTTACTTACTACAAGTGGAACATTTTTAGACCCAACCATGCAACTTTCAACAAGACGGAAGAGCTCCTTCCAGGACAGGAATAAGTGAAGCAGTTACACATATACCTAGATCTTCAGGTTTGAAACCCTTGTATTTGCCTGATCTTTAAAAACACAGTATTCAGAAAGCTAATACCTACGTCTCGCCCAACAAACGTCAACTGAGCATTAATGAGTCAGCCAGACACGGAGAGTTCCTTAAGCTTCCGCCCCACAGAGTGGTGTGCCACATAAAATGTGTCATTATTAGTGAGAAACCTTGAAAACCTGCTAGATGGAAAAATATCCAAGAAGCAAGAAACACATTAGACTCAACACCTGAACGCAAGATGATGTCCCTTTAGCCTGAATGTCCCACGTCCCACTGTCTGCTGATGCACTGAATCACAGAACTGGGACACAACTCAATTTCCATTAGCAGGGGACTGGTTACATAAATAATTTTATTACTTTAAATGTTACTTATTTTATTTACATTAAATAGATTCACATAACGGGACATTCGGCAAATATTTTTTAAAATGAACCAATTCTCAATATACTGACATGGATTTTTGAAATTGAAAGAATTATAATTTATTAAGCGAAAAAAGAAAACGTCAGAACACTATATATGTAAAGTATGATTTTATTCTATAAAATGCAAATATCTATATATTCATTATAAACTATATATAAACACAGAAGGAGATTCATATCTGTGCTACCTGTTAAATGTCTGGAAAGTTCTATTTCACACTGTTAAAAGTTACTACCTCTAAAGTGGTAGAGAAAACCAAAAGACATAGACTGGCTGAATGGATACAAAAACAAGACCCGTATAGATGCTGTCTACAAGAGACCCACTTCAGACCTAGGGACACATACA
>NC_041226.1:72793937-72794368 GCF_002837175.3 Physeter macrocephalus
AGACTGCACCAGGAAGAAATAGAAAATATGAACAGACCAATCACAAGCACTGAAATTGAAACTGTGATTAAAAATCTTCCAACAAACAAAAGCCCAGGACCAGATGGCTTCACAGGCGAATTCTATCAAACATTTAGAGAAGAGCTAACACCTATCCTTCTCACTCTTCCAAAATATAGCAGAGGGAGGAACACCCCCAAACTCATTCTATGACGCCACCATCACTCTGATACCAAAACCAGACAAAGATGTCACAAAGAAAGAAAACTACAGGTCAATATCACTGATGAACATAGATGCAAAAATCCTCAACAAAATACTAGCAAACAGAATCCAATGGCACATTAAAAGGATCAAACACTATGATCAAGTGGGGTTTACCCCAGGAATGCAAGGATTCTTCAATATACGCAAATCAATCAACGTGATAC
>NC_041226.1:72796204-72796859 GCF_002837175.3 Physeter macrocephalus
GTCAGAAAGAGAAAAACAAATACCATATGCAAACACATATATATAAAATCAAAAAAAAAAAAAAAAAAAAAGAAA
The DNA here is from genome assembly GCF_002837175.3 of Physeter macrocephalus. Lineage (NCBI taxonomy): Eukaryota > Metazoa > Chordata > Mammalia > Artiodactyla > Physeteridae > Physeter > Physeter macrocephalus. The sequence continues at coordinate 72,796,280 of NC_041226.1, forward strand.
AAAAAATGGTCAGAAGAACCTAAGGGCAAGACAGGAATAAAGATGCAGACCTACTAGAGAATGGACTTGAGGATACGGGGAGGGGGAATCGTAAGCTGGGATGAACTGACAGAGTGGCATGGACATATTACACTACCAAATGTAAAACAGATACCTAGTGGGAAGCAGTCACATAGCACAGGGAGATCAGCTCGGTGCTTTGTGACCACCTAGAGGGGTGGGATAGGGAGGGTGGGAGGGAGGGAGACACAAGAGGGAAAAGATATGGGGACATATGTGTATGTATAACTGATTCACTTTGTTATAAAGCAGAAACTAACACACCATTGTCAAGCAATTATACTCCAATAAAGATGTTAATAAATAAATAAATAAATTGGTAGAGAAGCAAGGACCAATGTTCACTTTACATAAAACCTGAGCTGTTTCATTTTAACAAGCTTGAACTACTTTCCATTATAATGTTTTTTTAAAAATAAGTGTCCTGGGCTTTCCTGGTGGTGCAGTGGTTGAGAGTCCGCCTGCCGATGCAGGGGACACGGGTTCGTGCCCCGGTCCGGGAAGATCCCACATGTCGCGG
>NC_041226.1:72798078-72838096 GCF_002837175.3 Physeter macrocephalus
CCAACACAGCAAAAATAAATAAATTAATTAATAAACTCCTACCCCCAACATTAAAAAAAAAAAACAGCCCGCTCTACGGACTGCCTAAATCTGAATCCTGAACCCGTCCGTTATCAGCTAGGGAACTTTGAGCAAATTGCTTCTCTGTGCCTTATTTCATGGCCTGTAAGTTGCGGATATTAATACGGAGATTGTGAGGTTTAAGTGACTTAGTGCAGAAAAAGTGCTTAGAACAGAGCCTGGAACGTAATACGTGTTCAATGAATGTCACTTTTTGATAGTGTTCTTGTCTCTACACCAACAAGCAGTGGGGGGGGGGGAGGAGGTGGCAGAGAAGGTACTAAAAATGGGGCTCACTGATTGCACCCACTTTATAAATGTCTCCAACCAGCCAAGCTCAGAGAGAAGCAGGCATAAGCCGTCAAGGTCTGGCTTATCATTCTCTAGAGCTAGATGTACATATCTTTGGGCATAAATAAATGACCAGCAGTTACATGCCAAAGAATTGTATGAGCAGCTTATTCATTTTGTTATACAGCAGAAACTAACACACCATTGTAAAGCAATTATACTCCAATAACGATGTTTAAAAAAAAAGAAAAGAATTGTATGAGCAGAGACATCAGAATGGAAAGATTTTTCACCAACAGCAACCAGATTATTTCCATTTTGACAGACTATCTCACACCAGGAAAATCTTATTTCTAATGGGCAAAACTTGAACTTTAAACAAAGAAAATTAGAGAGTTGCTCGCCTTTGAAAAATGATCATTAATTTTAAAAACCTTTGGTTTCTTCTAAATAGTGATTTCCCATAAAACAGTTGAAAGATGAATCATTAACACAAATATATCCACTGATACATGTTCAGTAATACATCAATTGTGTGGAACAAAGAATTCCTCCATCATGACTGTCTATGATCTTCACTGAGGCTTGATTTAAATTAGTTTTGGATACTCAGCAGACATTCACAACACCATCAGAAGGATTTTCTAGCATCAGGTGGGTATCCTGGTGGTTGTATGGGATTTCCTTACCTACAGGCTTTTAACCATATACCGTCTTGTTAGGAGGCCTGACTATGTACAGTCTGATGCTATCAAAGGTTCCAGGGTGCAGTGGAGAGAGTGCATGAGCTGTCAGGGCCCAGTTCAGCTTATGATTTGAGCATCTACGTGTTAACGTGGTGTGTGTGTGTGTGCGTGCAGGCACACGTGTGCGTTCTTAACTCGCTACCTGAAAACATGATAGGTATGTTTTGGTTCATGTTTGTTTTTACTTCCATGATACAAAACCATTCTCTTCGTAGGCCACAAAAATACATTTTTTACCACAAATTAGAGCTCCATAATGAATGCACGGAAAAGAAGGACTCAGATGACAAAATTTCCTTTTCCAAATGTTGTAAATGCTAATTTGAGATACGATTCTACAATGAATACCAGTTAAACCCTATAAAAATTTTCATTAGTCAATTCATATAAAATTTATAACCATCTAATATGTGCCACACATGTTCATTAGTCAATTCAGATAAAATTTATAACCACCTAATATGAGCCACACATAATGCAAAAAATGTGCTTTCACATACAGCAGAAGAGCAAATAAACTATTATTGTACCTCAACATTCCTCTCCATATTTGCATCATTTTTAAGACATAAAGTTCTTTCTACATTTTGATGTTTAAACCAAATACCAAGGACTCCTGCATTCTATACATCTTGCTAGTTTTCACTTTCTTTCTGTCTAATACCAGCTAAAAGGCAGCTCTTCCTTCACTCAGATTCCATAAAGCAAGAAGATATGATGAATTTTGAAGTTAGTAACAGTGCATCTGAAAATACACAGTGGTTTAAATAAAGTTACAAGTTTCTGTTTCAAATAAAGTTTCATTTTTAGCCCTTCATACCTCAGTGAAATTCTCCTCTTACGTTAAACTTTTGAATTAGATAAAGTAAAAAAAAAAAAAAAATCCACATCCTTTATGTGTTAACTTTCCGAAATTCTAAACAGAATTCCATAGGGAAACTGCTGCAGTGGCTTAGAAATTAACCAAAATTAACTTTATGTTAAAAAATAAGCAGTCCTCAGGGAGAATAATTTACTTTGCCACATTTACAATTTTTTTCTGGTACTTAAAATATAATGAAAGAAAATGTTATAGAATACAGAATACACATAGAATGAGTAGACTGGATTTTGAATAAAAATGTCATTTCAAATACTTTTCCCAATTAGGTTGTTACAGAATATGAAATTTGAAAAAGAATAGATATATGCATAGGTATAACTGAATCCCTTTGTTGTACACCTGAAACTAACATAACATTGTTAATCAACTATACTCCAATATAAAATAAAAAGTTTAAAAAAGTGTTATTTCAAACCAAAATATGATGATGTCTTTTAAAACAAAGCTGAAGAGCTAGAAAGATTAGAAAGAGCTATAAAACCTTCAAAGAGTGGACTGACTGTCCATTTGCACCTTCATTTCTACTCAGCAATAATTAATGCCACATAAAGCAATATCTTAGCATACACCCACAAAGGGGTGTGCCGTGTGTAAAAACCTGCTTTGATGAGGGATCAGGGTCACGCCTTTTGTCAGCTTGTGGCTACTTTAAAGCCATGGAACATCGTGTTCTTCATATCGAATTTACTAACTACATATGGACACAATTCCAAGAAGACCTTGTTAGGAACATTCTACAGATCTGAAAACTAACCTATCAAACAATTAAACTACTTGCCCCCAAATGTACACTGCTTGCACTACTTCAGGGCAGATAAACCCGTGCATTTTAGCCTAGATGGAAATATCTTGATTCAAAATGTTTAATGTCATGGATGAGATGCAGCAGTTAAAAAGGAATGACAGGGCTTCTCCACATCCTTTAAACACTAGGGACATAATTTTAAGAAAAAAATGGTATTCCATGCAGTGCTAGTTACTTAGTAAACTTATAACCTCAAGAGGTAGAACAAGATGAAAATATAAGTACTCACTTCAAGTTTACATAAACCATAGGTACTATCTCCACAGTAAGCTGAGAAAAATTGGAGATGTTAAGGGTGCAATTATCTTTGGAAGTCCCCGTCAAGGAGGAAAATGGCCACGCCCCATAGCTAATGGTTCACACCTGTCTGAGAAATTGCCTTAGATGGACTTTGCTCTCCCTTGAAATACTATTCTTCATGTTCTATCTTAGCCAAGCCAGTTCCCACCATACACTCCACTCTAAATGTGGCGAAGTACACACACACACACACACACACACACACACACACACACACACACACACACACCTGCATCAGCAGCAGACACATTCTTTCTGTTAGTGCACAGAGCCTGTCTGCTGAAGAAGTGATGCGTAAAATAGGCCATGACGCCAGGGTGTCTCTGCACCTAGGGCAGAACCTGCAAAGCAAAGAAGTTAGCAGTTTGCTGTTTCATTTGAAGGTAATTCTACAGTATCTCCTAGTCAAATTATATCATTGTCTGATTTGTAGAATTTATAATGGAAAAAAAGGAGGGTGGGTTAAGGTCCCCACGTCAAAATTACGTAACAGGTAATATCTCGGTGTCTTAATAAATTAAGAAGTAAATTATAAAACACTGCATTATTAACTGATACGCTCTTTTCAGGGCATCCCATTTCGAGACAGACAGCCAAATCAGAGCAGTCCCAAGTAAAAAGAAATGTTCCCATCAACAGCATGTCAAATGCCCAGCACTCTCATCCTGCAATTATCTGCCGCCCAGGAGGAGCATTAGCTTAAACATGATAGAATTTTTTTTATTTCTCAAATACCAGTCCAAGTGTAAGTGCCCAGGGCTGATACAGCAATATCACAGCATCAGGAACTCAGGCTCCATCAGGCTTCTTTGTCTCTTGAATTCACGTCCCCTTCTGCACTCCCAAGGCCGCTGTCTTAGTTCAAGACTCCATCTTCTCTTGTCTGGACTATTGTCATGGCCTTCTTTCTGGTGTCATTGCTTCTGGCAGCTTCCTCACTACTTCTAGAAGATTCTAAATTCATTACCACCAGAGTCAAGGCCCTTCAAACTATGGCCTGGGTTTACCATTCCATCTCCATTTCCAGCCACTCTATCGCCATTTTCCAAACACTTCACAAACTTTTGTTCCTTCATGATTTTTGCTGGACTGGAACTTCCCTTCTCACCTCTGTTCTTTCCTTTTTCTGCCTCATCACTCTTCAAGGCCCACCATGAATGTTATCTCATTTGCTGAGTGTTAGCTCCTCTGTGAGCTCTTCTGACTTCTGTCCACCAAACTGAATTCAATAAATATTTAATGAGCATAAAGAAAGGTAAAGACTAAATATACTGAGATACATAAGAGTGCTTCTGCCCAAAGTGGTTAAATTATTAGCAGATGAAACGGGAACTTTACTCATTATAATAAAACATTATCAACAGGATAATTGCAATATGAACAGAGAGATATGGAGGCACTTAATCTTGCCTGCAGACAAAAGCAACGGTTCTACCTCTATGTACAATCCTACTGTCTTAACTTAGTATTGTATGTTCAATAAATATGCTTGTATCTCTCTTCCTTGCCAATTTATGAGTTTGTGGAGAACAGAAACCATGCAACTTTTGGGGCCCAGGGCAAGCCACCCCAAAATATGCCTCAATGGCATATTGATTACTTTGAATTAAAGGAACTTAAGAAACAGCCAATGCAAGAGGGACACTTCTGACCCTCCTGTCTCCCTGAAAGCAGGAAATAAATCTCCCATGTGAAAGGTACCCTCCCTTATCTCCAGAGATAGGGAGTTTGGGGCCTGAGAAGCCTATATTATCAAACCTTGTTACTTCTTTACTAATTTACTACCCAAACTTTGCTTAAACTCCTTATTAATTAAGCACCCAAACCTAAATTTCTTTGTCTTGTCAATTCCTCTCAAATTGATTGTTTCTTTGTCTAAAATATATAAAAGTTGCCTGCGTTAGCCACTCCTTAGGTCCCATTTCTAAAAGACTCCAGGCTAACCAGTTAAATTTGTTTCTTTTTCCCCTGCTAACCTGTCGTGTCAATTTGAGCCACAAGAACTCAAGAGGTGTAAATGGGGAAGTTTCCCCCTCCCCAATGCTACCCACACCACTATTTCATTCATTGCCAAAACAAATAGGGAGGATTTCATTTTGACACTTATTTGTGAAGTCCGTACAAATACAGGAAAAAGAATTCAAACTTTAAACAACTATACTGCCGTATAAAAATTTTAAAACCTGATTAAAATAATACTGAGTTATCTTTAGCCATATTATGAAGAATAAAAAAATTACAGTCAATTAAATCCAAGTGGAAAAGGTTACTTTTTTGAGGTATTGAAAAAGATTGACGTTCCATAGGAAAAAATTAATTGAAAATAATGAGCCTGTTAAGAAAATTAAACCATTAAAGCATATGCTTTTTATTCTACTACAGACTGAGTTAACTTTATTATCACATGAAATACAATAAAAATTGGTTATTTTAAGATATATGCACATGAAAGAAAAACAATGAAATAGCAGAGATAACTGAGATGTAATTCTGCACCAAGCTCTTCTAATCATATGTAAAAATTAATGTACTCCAAAGCTCAAATTAAATAGTTGATTCGACTTCACATTTAGATCAGTTGATTGTGACCTTCGGTTACTGTGGTTGCTAATTTATTTATAGAGAAAACACACTCTTATTTAATCTATTTTTTTAAAAAGCCCACTCATTTAGGATGGCACTAATTTCCTCATTTTGCAAGTAAAAGAAAGTGAATCTTGGAGAGGTTTAGCAGTTTTCTGCATTTCACATGGTAGATCAGCTGGGAAATCAGAGATAGGACTCCAGCCTATTCAATGAGATAATAAATCTTCAAAGAGCTTTGTAAACTGTAAAGAGCTATAAAAATGTATGTTCTGTTACAAGCTGGATTAGAGCACGATGTGTTCAAAGACGCTTCAACTAAATTCTGTAACAAAAGACTCCTTTTCCCATGTCATGCAACTGCCATTAAGATGAATGTTTACTGTTATTCCAAAAGGGAAAACAAAAGGCATCTCCTCAAACTGAAGAAAACATGTAATATTTTATTTTTTTAAATATGATGCCACTATCAACTGCTGATAAAGGCTGCCGGAGTTCTCTGCCTTGGTGCCATTTTGAAGGGTTTGAGTGACTTCCTCTCTATCCATCCCCACAAATTTATAGCCGAGATTCTTTACCCTCATATTTACCATCAAACGGGGAAATATTTGAATTTTTCATAGGATCTTTTCTTGAAGAAAGGTCTTAACCGTGATTTAACTGCATTTGAATATCTTAGCCCCAAAACACACTTTCAACTTTCTTGTCTCTACCCGAGAGAGAGGCAGAGCCAAACGATTTTAGATCATTTGGATACCCTGGTTCATGGCAGCGGATCTGAAGGAAACTGTTATTGTTACCTTTCTATTAGAGAGAAGATGCTGTGTTACAGGATTTTTCTCTAATCCATATTAACGTGATAGCACTGATTTCCTTAGTAAACATTCGAAGGGTCAAGAGTGGTTGTGCTGTAAAACGTTTCAGGGGGCCACGCTTGAGGTTACGAGCCATCAGGGACGCTTTACCCCGACACTACTTTCATGTCAATTTGTTCTTACGGTTTCAAAGTTTTTATAACAGGCCAAAACCTCATGGTGGACTCAATTCAACATTAGGAAGTTGCTAGCATGTTCACAGTAACTCCTACCAAAGTATTCTTCTGTAGGCTACATTGGTTCACGCAGTTTCAGATTCCAGCCTCACCACTTTAGTTCTTCACTATTTCATGCTTAAGAATGTTTCCTGTTTACTACTGCTGAGGGAAAAAAAAAAGAATTGTGGCAACCAAAGAACTTCTCAATAGACTTTTTTTTTTTTTTTTTTTTTGCAGTACACGGGGCTCTCACTGCTGTGGCCTCTCCCGTTACGGAGCACAGGCTCCGGACACAGGCTCAGCGGCCATGGCTCACGGGCCCAGCCGCTCCGCGGCATGTGGGATCCTCCCAGACCGGGGCGCGAACCCGGTTCCCCTGCATTAGCAGGCGGACGCGCAACCACTGCGCCACCAGGGAAGCCCTAAAGTATGTCTTTTAATTAGAAACCTTGGAGTTATCTTTGAGTCTTTTTGTTTGTTTCCTAACATCTATTAGATGTTCCTTCAATGCATCTCTCATCAGCTCACTCACCTTGTTCAGGTCCTTATGCCTGAACCCCAATCTCTGCTTCCCAGCTGTTATACATATGCGTTGTTACATATGAATAAATAAACATAAATATACATATATAATGTCTATATCTATGGTTGTGTATGTAAACATACAAAATTTCATATGTGAATGTAATGTATATTCATTTATCTCTCTGCCTTTGCTATGCTGCTATGAGATAATCATGTTTCCAAAAAGAATGCCTTGTTTGATCTAAATGATGTTCTCTCTTCTGCACTGGTGCAAAGTAAGCCAAGATAGAAAATTTAGAGGAGAGAAAGAGAGAATTTGCTGATGGGGGGGGGGGCGGTGCGTGGAGAGAAATGGGCATGAATAGCCAATGAAGAGGCTTTCGTTAAGAAAATCTCTTCTCATCCAATGGAACAAAGATTTTGAAACAGATATCAGGAAGATGTTAAATAGAACAGTATAGCATCCTGTTGCCTTACAGGGCTTCAGACTCTGGCAAGAGCTGACTCATATCAACCTTCTCTCTCTTGGTACCCTGGGAAGCGCTGGGACGCCCAGCTTAAAGACCATTTCTGAAAGACTGTACAACATTCAAGAGTAAAACATGAGTGATTAAAAAACATAAAGGTACATGATATCAGTACATGTCATACTGGTGTTCCAGATTATAATATTTCTGAAAATAATTATATTTCTAAATATCACACGTTCCTTGATTAATAATCTAAGTATCAACAATACAGAATCACATGAAAATGACGAGGCATGGCATCCAGGACATAATTAAGTCTGTGATCCACGTGTGGATTTGGTGAACATTTTGGTTCATCAGTGGTGCCAGTAATAACAAGCCTCACACGTGGCTGGCTGCCCTCCACCGCAAGATTCTGTTTTTTATAAATTCTATCCTCCTCCTGCTCAGGCAGCACAGCACCGACCAAAACACTGAAAACACTCCTCCCTGCCAAGAAGCCAGCTTCTATAACCTGTCTCCCTCCCTACAATAAAGTGTTCATAAAAACGTCCTGGGGCTTCCCTGGCGGTGCAGTGGTTGAGAGTCCGCCCGCCGATGCAGGGGACACGGGTTCGTGCCCCGGTCCGGGAAGATCCCACGTGCCGCGGAGCGGCTGGGCCCGTGAGCCGTGGCCACTGAGCCTGCGCGTCCGGAGCCTGTGCTCCGCAACAGGAGAGGCCACAACAGTGAGAGGCCTGCATACCGCAAAAAAAAAAAAAAAAAAAAGGTCCTGGCTTGTTCTCTCTCCAAACTTCACAAAGTGATTTAAAATATAAAATAATCTCAAACAGATACTATCTTAAAGCAGAAAAACACATATTTGTTGGAAAACAGATTGCAAAAATTCTCTTCTGAACTAGCACAGTACATCATTTTTTAGTACAGATCTTTACAACACATTTGCTTACAACTACTAGATTAAGCCTTATTCAGCTACAATTTCCTTACATACTATTGTGTGACAATCACTGTGAAATGAACCACTTTGTAATTCAGCTACTTTTAAAACTCACGGTCATAAGCAGGAAGAATCCAGAGTTGAGGAAAAAACACAATGAAAGGAAGTAACCAAACGGGTCTGTATTGTTACCTATTGCTACGTAACAAATCACCCCAAAACTTATCAACTTGAAACAGCAGTAAGCATTTACCATCTCACGCAGCTTCTGTGGGTCAGGAACTACCTGGGAGCATCGCAGGGGGGTGGTTCTATCTTGGGGTCTCTCACGGCGCTGCCGTCCAGGTGCTGGCCTGGGCTCAGTTACCGAAAGGCTGACTCGCTGATGTATCCACTCGCAGATGGGCCACTCTCCCGGTTGGCCAGCTGGTTCTGGGTGTCGGCAGGAAGCCTCAGTTCCCGGCCACGTGGGAGATCCACAGAGCTGCGTTCGTTGCCCTCACACCATAGTGGCTGGCTTTCCCCAGAGCAAGCGATCCAAGAGAGAGCCAGCAGGAGGCCACTGTCTTTCATGATCTAGCCTCAGGCCATACTGCGTCATTTCTGCAGTAGCGTACTCATTACACAGGTCAGCCCTATTCACCGAGGGAGGAAACCACACGAGGGCATGAACGCAGGAGGCAAGGCTCACCAGGGCCATCTTGGAGGTTGGCTACCACAGACCCACACGTAACTTTCAACCACCAAAATATTCAGAGCGTGGGGTGGGGTGAGGGTAGAGGGCATGGAAGGGTTCCTTGGATCCAGAGAGACCTAGTTTCAAGAACTAAGTCTACCAATTACTAAGCGTGTAATTGGGGAACAGGCTCTGATTTCTCTGAACGTCGGTCTTCCGCCACTGTCTCCAGTGGCAGATGCAGCGATGGTCACCACTCCCCACCTGCTTCCTTACACTTCCATCCTCCAGTGGCAGATGCAGCGATGGTCACCACTCCCCACCTGCTTCCTTACACTTCCATCCTCCAGTGGCAGATGCAGCGATGGTCACCACTCCCCACCTGCTTCCTTACACTTCCATCCTCCAGTGGCAGATGCAGCGATGGTCACCACTCCCCACCTGCTTCCTTACACTTCCATCCTCCAGTGGCAGATGCAGCGATGGTCACCACTCCCCACCTGCTTCCTTACACTTCCATCCTCCAGTGGCAGATGCAGCGATGGTCACCACTCCCCACCTGCTTCCTTACACTTCCATCCTCCAGTGGCAGATGCAGCGATGGTCACCACTCCCCACCTGCTTCCTTACACTTCCATCCTCCAGTGGCAGATGCAGCGATGGTCACCACTCCCCACCTGCTTCCTTACACTTCCATCCTCCAGTGGCAGATGCAGCGATGGTCACCACTCCCCACCTGCTTCCTTACACTTCCATCCTCCAGTGGCAGATGCAGCGATGGTCACCACTCCCCACCTGCTTCCTTACACTTCCATCCTCCAGTGGCAGATGCAGCGATGGTCACCACTCCCCACCTGCTTCCTTACACTTCCATCCTCCAGTGGCAGATGCAGCGATGGTCACCACTCCCCACCTGCTTCCTTACACTTCCATCCTCCAGTGGCAGATGCAGCGATGGTCACCACTCCCCACCTGCTTCCTTACACTTCCATCCTCCAGTGGCAGATGCAGCGATGGTCACCACTCCCCACCTGCTTCCTTACACTTCCATCCTCCAGTGGCAGATGCAGCGATGGTCACCACTCCCCACCTGCTTCCTTACACTTCCATCCTCCAGTGGCAGATGCAGCGATGGTCACCACTCCCCACCTGCTTCCTTACACTTCCATCCTCCAGTGGCAGATGCAGCGATGGTCACCACTCCCCACCTGCTTCCTTACACTTCCATCCTCCAGTGGCAGATGCAGCGATGGTCACCACTCCCCACCTGCTTCCTTACACTTCCATCCTCCAGTGGCAGATGCAGCGATGGTCACCACTCCCCACCTGCTTCCTTACACTTACTGTCTCCAGTGGCAGATGCAGCGATGGTCACCACTCCCCACCTGCTTCCTTACACTTCCATCCTCCAGTGGCAGATGCAGCGATGGTCACCTCTCCCCACCTGCTTCCTTACACTTCCATCCTCTTACAGGGCGCTGAGACCATGTGACCAGCTCCGCCCAATGGGCGATGAGGGAAAGTAACGTGTGAAACCCCCATGCGTGTGTTTTCTGTTGCTTTTTCCCTGCCACAGCCGCAAGGCAGCCCCTCAACCTGGGCAGTGCAACTGCAGGGTGACTGCGCTTCCCCTGGCCTCAGCTGCCAAGTGGCTGCAAGGAGGAGTCACCCCGGAAAGTCACCTGGCACCACAGTCCATTTGGTGTGAGCAAAAAATAAACCTTTACATTATTAGGCCACTGACGTTTGGGGTCTGTCTGATACCACAGTATAATCTAGCCGAATCTAATTCACATACCTAAAAGGATGAAATTAATTTTGAGGGGTAAATGAGAGAACAGCTCCTAACACACCATCTAACACATGGCAGGTGTTTTAAACCAGCTCCTCCACTCTGAGCCTGTTTCCTCATTAGCAAAAAAAACCCGTGCGTGTGTGTGTGCGTGTGTGTGTGTGTGTGTACACCTCACAGCATAGCTTTCAAAATTAAAAGAAATAAAATACATGAAAATTTTACCACATACAAATAAGGTAATAAACATAGTTTTTCCCCTTTTTGCCTCTGAATTCTGATCAGGTGATCCAGAAGATCTTTTTCCTCCCGTCGGAGCTCCTCTTCCTCTGGATTCAAAGCTTCAGAGTCCCTGGGAAGCTAACATACTGAGTTTACTTGATAGTTCCAGCAAAAACATCCTGTTCTACTTAAGACATAAAATGCATGACAGAAATGATACTAGTTTAAAAGATTTATCAGTCCTGACAGTAACGCAATGACTCCATTTCAGAATTACTCTACATTAGCCATTGTTTCCTTACATGTAAAGAAAACGCTGTTCACTTGCTTTTTAATGCTGATATTAAAGGCTCACAAATGCCACCTTTCAGGGCTTTTGTCCCCACAAAAGAACTATGTAAGAAATAACTTGACCTGTCTCATCTCTAAACTCAATAACAGAAAAAGCTAAAGTATAATTGGATCCTCCAGACCTAAATGAATAGGAGGAAGAGCCAATAAGGAGAATTCTTTTCTTTAAGAGAATCCAGCCATTTGTGTGACAACAGTCATCGCACCGTTTCACAGGACTTGTTCCAGAGAGATTTCATCACGGATGTACTGTGAGCTCTCAATCAACAGACTAGTCAACTCACCTGTCTCCTCACTGACAAACTAACCACACGTGTCTCTGCAACCTAAGCCATGGGACCACTGGCCCATCTGTCACACAGCCTGACCCTGGAGCGCTGGTGTCAGTGGAATGTGGCTTTTCAGCCACATGGAGGCTCCGGACACCTCCATGTTCTCCTGTCACTGTCCTTCACGGAAAGGCCCCCGGGGGGTGGCCACCAGGGCACCGCAGCACAGAGAAAGGAGCACAGCATGTACCCTGCTGCACGCCCTCCCCTCCACAGAAGCTAGAAGAGAAACTGCCCAGATGCATTCTGCTTTCTCATGCTGTCGTCAGAGATACAGGGACGTGAGAGATGCACTGTTGAGAATGCAGGTGCAGTGTCTCAAACTAACCGCCATCTGACAGGCCAGCTCTGCTCTTCTGTGTGTTCCCTGTGCTGCGGAATCAATGTGTGAGTGGTGCTGAGTCATGGTGACACAGTATCTTGCCGCAGACGTTATCAGACAGGATGTCACAAGGTCACACTGTCTCCCTACTCTGTGGCCAGGTGGCTCTTTACCTGTTCGAGGTTAAGCTTTGCCACTTAGAGTCTGGGTGTCTGAGAACCTCGCTCAGGACCTCCTCAACTGGTGTGCTTCCCTTAATGTACCCATGTGAACCTACACTTACAATCAAATAGCATTAGATGTCAGCAAAGTAAAAAAAAATTACCCAGAAAAACAAAGAATTCTTATGTAATAATATTTAAATAGCACATTATTGTTCTGTATATAAAGTAATACACTTCTTGGAACACGGAAACCTTTCTATTAGCATCACTGCTCGCTGCTTCTTGGTCTCAGGATTTATGTCTTAAGCTTTGAGGCACAAAACTACAACTATGAATTCAAAGTTCATGATTTGGTCTGTCTCAGACTTCCCTAGCGGAATTCTTTAACTGTAAAATGAACAATTCTATTAACACATCAAAACTTAAAAGGATTAGAGACAATTACATTTAAAGTAAATGGTAACAATTACAAGACAAAGACATTATTAAATACAAAGAGTAATTTTAATGAGATCATTATGTTATCAGATACTGGATTATTTTATTTAACGAAAGCGGGTGAAGGATGAATTTTCCACTATGCATCCAGGGCTATTCCTGTAATACCCAATAGATTTATCAAAATAATAAGAAAGTACAGATATACAAATATGCCCCATCTTACACATTTTGTGTTTCTTGTTCAAATGTAACAAGAATTTTCTGAGTATTGTTTGACGTGTTGTGGGTACCAAACAGAAGTGTTAGGAGAGGGGCCCTGCCTCTAATGACCTTAAGGCCTTGGGGAGATCACACACACACACACGCGCACACACACACGCGCGCGAGAGAGAGTTAACCCTATCTTTTATACTCAAAACTTCTGTCCCTATACCAAAAACACAAAAATAAAAAACAAAACCAGCCAGAAAAATTGTTCAAATCCTAGTAGTTCTTAGCAATGCTTCCCACCCAAGATCTCTAAGTTCCTGCTACAACTGCTGTATTCCCATGTGATCGCGTTATCGCCCATCAACTATTGCAACGACAACTGGTCACCTGTCTTTCTATATTTCAGGTACATTCCTGAGACACAAACAGTTCGGTCTCACTGACTTAAAACTTTGGGTAATTCCCCGCTGACTAGACAATAAAATCAAAACTTATAACCGGATATAAAACACTCTTCATGGGCTCATCTTGCCTGTCCTTAAACCCAATCGCCAGCTCCACGGCATCTACCGCTTCCAGAGCACTCCCTCCCTGCACCTTCTTACAGTCAACCAGTTCTGCCAGCTTCTTTCATAGGCTGGGGTATTGGAGTGTTTTTCATTCTCTCTCTCTCTCCCTAAAATGGCCTTAAGTCTCTTCTCCAGCAAACTTTTATTCATCCTTGAAAACCCAGCTTCAATGCAAACTATTTGGTGAAGCTCCACCAAGCTACTTTTCGTGGATCTAGAAGCAATTTGTTCATTGTTATAACACTTGTCACACTGCATTATAATATCCACATTACCCCTCTCCTTCCAGAGCTATACTGTGAGCGCCACGTGGGCAGCCATTCAGTCTTATTTTTGTACCCCCAGCACCAAACACAATTCTTGGCACATTTCAGAAGATGCTTAGTAATGTTAAAAAGAATGAATGAATGAATGAATGTCAAAGTAAGTGCTTTAAAAGTTTACAGAAGGGACAATTCAATATGTTCTGGGGTGAACAGGAAATGCTACGTTAAAATATATGTAAATAAAATGTGTGTCCATAACATGTTTTAAATGCACTTGAGTAAGGAATTATTCAGCAGCATGAATAATCATACTTTAACCCTTTGTAACTTCAGGCTTTATTAAAATAGGATACACTTACACTATCACACACGCTCTTTTTTTTTTAGCCTCACCTCGCGGCATGTGGAACTTCCCCAAACAGGGGTTGAACCCGTGCCCCCTGCGATGGAACTGTGGAGTCTTAACCACTGGACCGCCAGGGAAGCCCGTATCATACATGCTCTTTAATGTGCTGTAAGTGTCAAGTTGGAGGAAACTTAGGTTCAGAATTAATTTAAATTCTTGGGATTAGAGAAACAGACATTCTTCTATCTGCATCATCGTTGTCTAATTTTACTTATTAGTATCAACCTGTAACAATTATAATATTTCAACAAATGAAGCCACCTTAATGCTATAATCTAGATTTTCACTTATATAAGCAGTATTTCCCTCCACTTCATTTGGAAATACTACCATTTTATTCCAGGATAAAACCTGCCTAGCATCTAATCCAAAATATTCTTACCTAGCATATAGGTAGGATTGCCCAATTTAGGGGAAAAAAATTAAAATAAGAAACCTACAGGATGCCCGGTTACAGGTGAATTTCAGATAAAGAATGATTTTTTTTCTTAGTTTAAATCTGTCCCAATTTGAGGCATACTTATAATAGTTACTTATTTACTTATTTATTTATCTGAAATTCACATTTAAACAGGTGTCCTTTATTTTATTTGACAACTCTACACGGAGCAGACAAGAAGACTAGCAATAAATTGATGCTAGGAGGGCCTCAGACGACCAAAGAGTGCCATCTTAAAGACTAGCTTTCCTGGTAGCCCAGAGGAAACCTAAGGACCTCAGCCACCTCCTAGGCTGTATGTATGGCCTTAGAGAGACCCGTCCTCACCCATGTGCTGTGAGCATTAGGGCTCCCAACAGGAAAGTCAGTTTGGTGAAGGCACAATCCAGGACTATGTCTGAGGGTAGTCTGTTGTTGTTTTTTTTTATAAAGGAGAGAAAAGATGATGCTCTTTACAGAACGAACCTCGGAATTTTGTGCTGCTACTGTCTTAAAAGATCTTATTTTACAACCGTTGCCGTCTGCCCGGCAATACTGATGACACACAAAAGGCCGACAGGTACATGAGAAGGTGCTCAACCTCACGAACCGTCAAAATGCAAATCAAAACCACAAGGAACTAGCACGTCACACCTGTTAGGATGGCAATTACAAAAAAAACAAAAGATAACAAGTGTTGGTGAGAATATGGAGCAAAGGGAGCCCTGGTAACACAGTTGGTGGGGATGTAAATTGAGGTGACCATTGTGGAAAACAGTATGGAGGTTCCTCAACGAATGAAAACTAGAACTACTATATGATCCAACAATCCTACTTCTGGGTATTTATCCAAAGGAATTAAAAGCAATATTTTGAAGAAATGTCTGTACTCCCATGTTTATTGCAGCATTATGCACAATAGCCAAGATATGGAAACAATCTAAATGTCCAACAATGGATGAATGGATAAAGAAAACATATACGATGGAATATCATTCAGCCTTTAAACAGTAGGAAATCCTACCCTTCGGGACAACATGCATGGACCTGGAAGACATCAGGCTAAATGAAATAAGCCAGACAAAGAAAGATAAATACTGTGTGATCGTACTTATATGTGGAATCTAGAAAAGTCAAACCCATAGAAGCAGAGAATAGAATGGTGATGGCCAGGGACTGAGGAGAGGTGGAAATAGGGAGGTAAATGTCACAGTGCACAAAGTTCCAGTTATGCAATATAAACAAGTTCTGGAGACCTGCTATACAGCATATGCTTATAGCTAGCAATACTCTATTATATACTTAAAATTTTCTAAGAAGATAGATTTTATGTTAGGTGTTCCTACCAATAACAATAATAATAATACTACTAGGGATGAGAGGAAACTTTGGGAAGCAATGGATATTCTGTGGCCTTGATGGTGGTGATAACACCATTAAATATGTATACATTAAACACGTACAGTTGTATACAACTGTATACAAACTCATCAGTTGTATACATTAAACTCATCAGTTGTATACATTAAACTCATCAGTTATATACATTAAATATGTACGGTTCTTTTACACGTCAATCATTCCTCAATAAGTGGTATAAAAAAATTTAAGTTCATGAGCATTTCCTATAACCCAGGGGCTATTATGAGATTTTATATGCATTATTAATACTAATCCTCACAACATCCCAACCAGATATGTGTCATTATCTCTACTTTACAAATAAACTGAGATTAAATAATAATTTTTGCCCTAGGCCTTACAGTGAGGAGAGGTGGGGAGGAGACTCGAACCCAGGTTTGCCTGACTCACAGCTAGCTGAGTATTTAACAATCGTGCTGTATACTGACTTTTAGTGCCTAGATCCTTCTAAAGGAGTAAAGGAAATGCAAAAGCACTCCAATGAGTTGATATACAGGTAAGTAGTCTCAGGATAGATAAGTTCCTAAGCAAGAATGCAGGTGTGTAGGTATCTATGTGGGGTCACATACAGCTTTCTCTAAAAATTCTTCTCTAAAATCAAAGAGCTTTACAAAACCAAACCCTCGCCATTCCCCTTTCAGTATATTTGAAGTTTCCTAGATGGCATATTACTCTCCTAAGAAGCTAGTACATTTCCAAAAGGGTCTACCTAACGGGTATGGGCAGGTAAATACAAAAATAATCTGTCCCTTTCTTCTCTGTTTCCCCAGGTACAAGAAATTGAAATGATCATGACACTCCAAGACAGAGCAGAATGTTCATCTGAGTCACACCAAGTAACTTGATTACTGCTAAAGTAAAATTTGAAAATGACTGAAGTGATGTTTATGATCCGCTTTTTGGAAGTCATTCAAAAGTGCTGCAGTACTACTTCAAAGAAGATAATTCAAATGTCACCCTCTCTTCAGTGCTGTTTATCGATAGTTGAGCATTGAATTGGGAAGCTTGATTTATGTTATGTAGTTGAACTAGTATATAACTTAAGCACGCATAGTTAGGTCACTATTTGAATAAATGGAATAAACCTAAGATTAAGTCTGGTAGTGAGGTGCGCATCTCCAGGGGAGTTCAATCAGGCTGGGAAAATGTCTGGTGGAGATTTTAGAGAACAATGGCTCTGAACCTTGACCGCTGCACACTGGAATCGTCTAAGGCGGCGGCCTCCAACCTTTCTGGCACCGGGGACCAGTTTTGGGGAAGACAGTTTTCCCGTGGGCCGGGGTGGGGGTGGAGACAGCTCAGGCGGTGATGCGAGCGCTGGGGAAGGGCAGATGACGCTTCGCTCGCTCGCCCCGCTTGCCCGCCGCTCACCTCCTGCCGTGCGGCCCAGGTCCCCGGGGCCTGGGGACCCCTAACCTAAGGAGTTTTTAAAAAGACTGATGCCCAGGTCCCACCCATGGAGATGCATATAAAACTGGACTGAGGCAAAACTTGAACACTGGGTTTTTGAAGCTCCTCAAGCCACTCAAATAGGTGGCCAAGGTTGACCTCCCTGCTACAGAAGGGACTCAAGCTCTGGATGGAAGGTTGAGACAGGTGACATATCAGGACCCTTCCAACCCTGACAGTCTAAGTCTGACTGTAGCATGACCCATGCTACAACATAGTACTAGATTAGACCTGAAGTTTCTTTGGACGTGCAAATTCGGAATAAACTGCTTCAGTAATATTGTTTCCTGCGTGTAGTTTCCAAATACAAAGAGGGTGCTACAATTATTTACACCTCCTCCTTATAGTATCCTATCTTCTCTAGATTACACATTGAAGAGATATTAAATATGAATAATTCAATCAAGTCAATTATTAAGCATCTTCTGAGGATCCACTATCCGCACGACACTCCTCCAGGTACTGAACATTAAATAATGAGTTACTGATCTCACTGGAGTCTCAGATCTTACCGGAATTTACAATTTAATAGACACAAATGGCTGTAATACAAAAATAAGGTAAGTATGTTTGAAGTTTAAGTACACGACAGTTCATTTAAGAGATGATGTCCAGTTGTGAAGGAGGGGTAATGCAGGCAGAAGTATTTTCTTATCAGTGCAAAATCCATACCTTATGTATTTTATTGAAGGAGAATAAATATCAAAGTAAAATTTTAAAGCTGTAGGTCAGACTTCAGGTATATCAACAAGCAGGTGTGTCAGACTCTTTCACCTCCCTAAACATTTACTGAAAGGGATTTTGTTATGCAAAACCTTCTAGAGGTTTTTTAAATCAAGGGCCACAGTGAAATCTTCTAAAGTAACACAGATCTATTGGTAGTTTATGCAGTTTAAATTCCCAATAACTTGAAACAATTGCATAAAAATAGCCAGCTAGCTAGTGAAACATGCTGATCCCACAGTATAAAGAACACGTGAGATATGAGAGAATGTCAATTAACAGACATTGGCTGAATTCTATTGCAGAAAAGTAAACTTCCACACACGAGAGTCTAGGCAGGCAGAACAATGTACCAGAGCTGTAGTTAAAGGAAGACTTGGACTAAATAAATATATCGTAACTACTGGCCAGTCATTTCAGCTGACCATACCCAGCAGAACTGGAAATGCAGAGAATGCTAGGAAAGGTCACTCACTCTGATGAAAAATAATACCTCTGCTACCACAGTCACACCACCCAAGTGAAATCCATATCCACATGTGGTTTTGGTTAATCTTCACCGCTAGACCCAGGATCAATCTAGAGGCAGATGCTGGGCAGGAGACGGGAGGAAGCTGTGCTCCGTATCCCTAATTCCAGCACAGAGAACCAGTCACAGCTGTGATCAAATCAGAGCCAGCAGACAATGCAATACAGATAATAAAATGTTTTAGCTAAAGGGATAAGACTTTGGAGTATACTAATGACTGGAAAGTCAGCTCTTTGACACGAATTGTAATTCTTTAATGATAATGATGTATAAGACTAAGCAAGGTTTTATCAATTTTAAAAAATCAAGTTAAATCCATCACATAAAGTCTACCTTCTAAATGAAGCAAATTAAAGACCCGACCTTCAGATGATAAGACTGTTTATATGGGAAGCTATATTTGGAAGTATAAACTGTAGTTTCTATTTTAAGACTGTCCTCCAAATTCCAGTAATGAAAAATATTCACCTGAATTCCGTTCCATACAAGATAACCACTTCTTAGTTTAAGAAAACCCAACCTCAACTCAGCAAATAAAGTATCAATAAAAGGCCTCTGCTTTCCTTTTTCAATCCTGCTCCTTAAAAAGATCAGCAACAGACTGAAAACTATACACGTAAAACAAAAAAATCGTAACCAAAGGAACAGTGTGCCCTAATGAATCTTCTTTCTTTATTGAGTTCAAACCCTACGGAAAAGAAAAAAACTATTAATTCAGAAGCTATAGTATCTAGAGTCCATTTTTCACATTGATTTGCTAATTCTAAGCAATAAGTCAGCTGGTTCTGCCGTCAATAAAAATGCCTGGCTGGCTTATTATTTTATGCAGCATTGGAGTCTGTAAGGACCCTGTTCTAGGTTGTCTTCTCCTTTCCCTCTTTCTCTCCTCCGTCCTTCATTCATTCCTAAGTTTTCAGTTACCAGCCACACACTGATGACGCCAGCCTGTCTTTATGTGGCCCAGGCCTCTCTTCCGAGGAGTAGCTACAACTGCCTACAGTCTACAGTGCTCTTAAAGATGTATTTTCCTCCTGCACAGCGTCTTCTGGAAAGAACTCCCATTACCATATAATTCTAAATAAATAAAGTAAGTAAACACTAAAGGAAGCACAAAGTAACTTTTAGTGAAATTTCGTTGCTCCTCGTATCATATTAAATATTCAATAGGAAACCAGTTAAATAATTAGTAGTTGATTGACATTTTGAATCAGGTCATTTTCACTTGCTAGGTTCTCTAAACCATATTTTCCCAGCACGTTGAAATTTTGTGTTGTCCAGTGGTATTCCCAAGAAAAAGAGAAGTCTGTTTTTTGTTGTCACTCCCAAGTAATAAGTAGCCATCACAAGCCCAGTGGCTCCAGGTCTTAGAAACAGCCCCTGTCACCTGAGTCCTGGAGTGGGAAGTATGTGCATGGGGTCCAACCTCTCTCCCAACCACTAAGACGGGATTCTCATTTACAAGCAGAGCGTTTCCTACAAGGCCCCTGAAAGAGGCAAATTCAAGCTAGACTTTAAATATTAGGTTATTTTTACTCCTAAAGAAAATAAATGAATGACAGAGCCTAAAGTAGTCAGGTAGGAACAAAGAAAGGGGCTACAATTTTCACAGATAATACAAAATTGGCAGGACAAGCTATTTATAGTTTTCATGGTGTAAGCAGCATGTCCAGTAGCAAAACTAAGACTTAAATACACAATGGTGGGGGGATGGGTAGTGAAATGAAATGAAAGCTCAGGAGCAAAATAAAGAGTTCAAAACTACAAATGAGATTCTTAAATCCAAAGAAGTTAAAAAAAAAAGTTGGGCAGTCACTCTTAGCAGAACAATGATAGGAGAGGTTGCTTTAAAATATGTTTCATTCATTTATAACTAAGGTAAAAAGCCTCAGAATGGGAACAACCCACAAAAGTTACCTCAAAATTTTTTAGGGAATTATTGTTAGGTATAAGCAATTAAGAAAGATAACAATAAAAAATAAACTATACCTATTAGAAAAGCATATAAAATATTTTAAAATACTCATTTTGGTATATACAGATGACTAAGACTCAACTCTGTAAGATACACAGGAAAGGCAGATACTGAAATATCTATCACAGATATTTGACAATGTTCTTTAGCTCAAGAAAAATATATGAACTCCAAAAGTGTCTGTTTGCAGCCAGTCCCACTCTGGGCAAAATACAAAATGTTTCAGGCTCCTTTAGGCCCTGAAGGCTTGTGAGTAAAGACCTGGTTAGGCCCATAAAGTACAAAAGGAGGCTCAGCAAGAACATGGATCTTACTGGGCCTCTAAATCTGTCTTCGTTCAACCTTTACTTGGACACTTTTTAAGAATTCATTTACGTATCCTGTAGTATTAACTATAGATAAAACTTTAAAATATTATATTAATTAACAAAAAATAATAATTTTAGCATAGGTCACCCACTGGAAAACGTAGGAAAGAAATTAAAATTGTTTCTGAAAAGGAAATGGGGTGGAAGGAACTGATAAATAAATAAATGTCCATGTGGTGGGTATTTTGTTAGGTGCTTTATTTATATATTCTCCTTTAGTCACTACAAACACATAAGGGAAGTATTCTCCCTCTACTACCCAAAACAAAATAAGCTAACAAACAAAAACAACTCTGAGGTACAGAGAAATTACAGCTACGATTCCAATCTTTATCTAACTCCAAAGTTTGCACACACACTGCTGTCCTTGTCAGTAAAAAAAAATACATAACAGCAACCAAAATTAGTTTTAAAATATACACCTATCTAACAGGAGTTGTCAAAGGAAGACAATAAGAACACAGAGGCACTGAGTGGTCTTTAGACAGGGGTCACAGAACTAGCCATCTCAATCAATAGGGCTGGGGACACCTTGGCCAGCGCAAGCCAAAAGAAGATAAAATCATCTGACTTGGACTTGTACCAGAAGATCCTTCTATAATATGGAGGAGGACATAAAAAACTGAGGTTTTTCTATGCTTCCTATTAAAGGGAAATACCCAGGCAAATCAAAATCCAGATTTTTAAATGTTTCATTTTTTAACACTATAATAATATCATCAAAAACCTCTATTAAAGTGGTTATTTGTACTCAGAGCTCTACTCCCCAGTTTAGATTGGAGATATCTAAATTAACGACATTAAGAAAAATATTATTTTCAAGTAAATCAAACTTATTCTGAAGGCATTCATTCAGCAAACCCACAAGGCATCTGGAAGTATGTTTCACACCAGAGAATAAGGGAATGGCAAAGAGATATGCCTATGTCTGATTCATTTGTATATCACATGTACACCTACATAATGTGGAGATATATACACACATATGCATATGCACACACACACACATGCACAGAGAATTCAATGGGCAAAAATTTACTATATGTTTCTGGATGTTAAATGTGCATATAGATTAAGGCAAAAGAACGCCAGCATGCTAACATGCTGTTAACAATTCCACCTGTTCTTAAAGTTTGGGGGTCCAAATAAACAAGTTAGGAAGGTGAAGTAAAAATCATCTCATAACTGCACTCTTCCCTGGCAATGTAATTAAAAATAAAACATTTTTTTGATATCAGAGAACAAGAAATTTAGCTTTGAAGGAAAAATGTATTATATCCCTTAAGATAATAAAACCGAGATCTTCCAAAGTTTTCAAGCCAGGCCTTTTAGAGCCTTAGCTATGTCTCCTGAGCTGTATCTCCCCTCTGGGTATCTCACTAATGACGGCTACAAGAGAGGGAATATTGGCACTGCTCTGAGTTTAATACTCTGGTTCAAGTAAAGGTGAAGGGCCCTTCTCTTAATTCTCTAGTGCACAGCCAAGGCAGGGCTGCAATACTTAAATGTAAGGTAATTAAATATTTGGATATCACACAAAGGAAATCAACACAGAATATCACGGAACTGGATAATCTAGCATACAGTTTACCTGTTTTCAGCTTGGAGTTCAGTACATGGATGCCTCCCTACTCAGCATCCAACCTGCCAAAAATGCCTAATTACATCGAGCAACCTAATATCCAAACCCAAGAGAAGTATTACGGAGAGCATGAAGTTTCTTTTCCTATACAGTTAACTCCCACTTTCAGGGTTCAAGTTCATGTCTGAACCTTTCCACGTATGATTGACCCTGAGAACGTCCACCTGCTGTAGGAAAGCCTCTGCACATTTACAGTGACAGGACTTTACTGGAGAATAGGGTGATTTTTTTTTTTTAACAAAGCACAGTAAGATATAACAGGAGGGGTTGTTCTCTTACAACTTTAGATGACATTCATATCAAGGAATGTTTAAGTTTTGCATGAGATATTTAAGAGGTGAACCAGAGTAAATTTAAATATCAATAAAAGTAAAGTGTGTATCTCACAGTGAATTGTGAGCTTCAGGGCATTAACGTTAAAGCTAAGCAAACAAATTATATGTAAATACAGTATCATATTGTCAGTATATTACTGAAATGCCCGTGCTTTGAACATAGATAAACATAGGTAAGAAGAGTCAGAGCAATATTTTAATCAGAGATAAATATATAAAAATTGCTCATTCCCTATATCTGTAGTGTTTTATTTTCACAATGGTATTAATTTCCTTAAAGTGCTTATAAGTTTTATAAGGATATTAATTTTTTTAAGTGCTTATAGGCTAAACTACGGTAAAAGTAGGCATTATTCATTAAATAAGTATACCCAGGGACTTCCCTGGTGGTGCAGTGGTTAAGAATCCACCTGCCAATGCAGGGGACACGGGTTCAAGCCCTGGTCCGGGAAGATCCCACATGCCACGGGGCAACTAAGCCCAAGCGCCAAAAGTACTGAGCTGGTGCTCTAGAGCCCACCAGCCGCAACTACTGAGCCCACGCGCCACAACTACTGAAGCCCGCGCATCTCGAGCCCGTGCTCCGCAACAAGAGAAGCCACTGCAAAGAGAAGCCCGCGCACCGCAACGAAAAGTAGCCCCTGCTCGCTGCAGCTAGAGAAAGCCCACGCGCAGCAACGAAGACCCAATGCAGCCAAAAATTAAAAATAAATAAATTTACACACACAAAAAAGATAAGTATGCCCACTGAGAGCCAAGTAAACAAATTTAAAAGTACAAAAAATGCACAAAGACCCCAAGGGTATTGCTAGTCGGTTTTGTGGGAAAATAAACCAATTTCCAGTCATAACCTATTTTACAGTTGTTGCTACCTTCACTGTATTTTGCAACTTAAAAATGTACCCATAGAGTCTGTCATACAGAGTGAAGTAAGTCAGAAAGAGAAAAACAAATACCGTATGCTAACACATATATATGGAATCTAAAAAAAAAAAAAAAAATGGTTCTGAAAAACCTAGGGGCAGGACAGCAATAAAGATGCAGGCATAGAGAATGGACTTGAGGACACGGGGAGGGGGAAGGGTAAGCTGGGACAAAGTGAGAGAGTGGCATGGACATATATACACTACCAAACGCAGGGTGGATAGCTAGTGGGAAGCAGCCGCATAGCACAGGGACGTAAGCTCGGTGCTTTGTGACCACCTAGAGGGGTGGGATAGGGAGGGTGGGAGGGAGACGCAAGAGGGAGGAGATATGGGGATATATGTATATGTACAGCTGATCCACTTTGTTATAAAGCAGAAACTAACACACCACTGTAAAGCAACTATACTCGAATAAAGATGTTAAAAAGAAATGTACCCCATTTATCATGAAATGCTATCTAAGGACAGCTATGGACTCTTCATTCTGTTTGGAATACTCCAGCCCAAATCCGTCCCTCATTTGGTCCAACAAGCAGAATCTCCTGACATAACTGGCAGTGGCAAAGGGAAAACGAAATGGGAGAGAAACGGGGAAGGAGGGTGGATGAGTCTGCCCCGTCCATCTCTGTCAATATCGCTTCCTCAGCCCCAGGACCGACCGTGCCCAGCAACTCTTCCACCTTTATCTAACCTTCCAAATCCCCTCTACTCCGCCTAGAAAGACTAAGATACCATATATTTGGAGGTAACAAAACTAACTTCTAAGTTGCCTAAATGGCCTACTTATTTGAGAGAAGTTTAAAGTGCTAGTTAGACTGTACCAATCCACAAAGTCCAACGCCAAGTTGCCTGACTAATAAGCCTGATATCGAAAGGAGACACACCTTACTGTTCAGCCATTCCATCCTATGCTGCAGATCTCAGCATCTAATTTTATTTCTTTTTTTTTAATCTAATGGCGTTTACTGAGACAAGTTCCCAAGTTTTACATCACTTGATAAAAGGAACTGACACAGCAGAAAGGTTTCCCTGATAGACCCCGTGGGGCTCAGTGCTTAACACAGAGGAAGAGACTTCCTTCCTTGGACTGTATCTAGGCCCCTGCTGTGACCAGAGAGACAACAGTAGAATCATTATGTGTACCTAGGATTAGTCCTAACTCATGAAGCTGCCACATGAAAGGCCTTTGCCTTGGCTATTGTTTCTTCATGTTTGAGCTGACCTCTAACAAGGATGGTGCTAGTTAAACTTAACACTGGTTGATGTGGCCAGGTAGGTGGAACACTGTTCCAAGAGACGCAATGCACTAAGCGGTGGTCTCAGAAGTAGACACCGTCACAGACACGTTGAACCGTATCGCTTGTTAGCGCTCATTACAGCCCGTGAGGCTGCAGTGGCGCTGGGCCATGACCTTTAAAGTAAGAATGTATTTGTGGTAGGTCTCCTTATTCTAATTTACTATGATTTCATTATTTTGGTATAAAAAGTTATGCTGGTGATAACCTACACACATGGACCCGAGGGTGTTTTTCAGTTCAAGGAACTGGAAAATGAGTGAAGTTTCTGTGTAATGGAACGGGAGGTGTATGTTGGCATGAATGAAGGAGAAGCCTTCATTCGTACCTTTTCTGAGAAGCGTACGGCCACAGAAGTTACTGCTGACGCTCTGGGTGAAGAATGGAAGGGTTACGCGGTCCGAATCAGTGGTGGAAATGACAAACAGGGTTTCCCCATGAAGCAGGGTGTCTTGACCCATGGATGAGTCCGCCTGCTACTGAGTAAGGGGCATTCCTGTTACAGACCAAGGAGGACTGGAGAAAGAAAGCGCAAATCTGTACAGGGTTGCATTGTGGAGGCCAATCTGAGCATTCTCAGTTTGGTCATCATAAAAAAAAGGGGAGAAGGATATTCCTGGGCTCACGGATACTACTGTGCCTCGTCGCCTGGGGCCCAAAAGAGCTAGCAGAATCCACAAAGTTTTCAATCTCTCTAAGGAACAGGATGTCCACCAGTATGTTGTGAGAAAGCCCCTAAACAAAGAACGTAAGAAACCTAGGACCAAAGCACCCAAGATTCAGCGTCTTGTTACTCCACGCGTTCTGCAACGCAAACGTTGGCGTATTGCTCTGAAGAAACAGTGTACTAAGAAAAATAAAGAAGAGGCTGCAGAATATGCTAAACTTTTGGCCAAGAGAATGAAGGAGGACAAAGAAAAACACCAGGAACAGACTGCCAAGAGACGGAGGCTGTCCCCTCTGAGAGCTTCTACTTCTAAGTCCGAGTCCAGTCAAAAATGAGATGTTCTAAGAGTAACAAATAAATAAGATCAGACATCACGAAAAAAATATATATATACAACAATACTTAAAAGTATTTCTACCAATTATAAATTTAAAAGAATACAAGAAAGAGTCAAAGATCCGTCTTATGTTAAAATTGTAACAGTGAAAGCAAAAGCATAGTTAGGCAAAAAACTGTTACCAAGATTCACAGAGGTAACTCCTCCTTCTGCTTTGAGTAATAAAAGTAAGGGAGCAAGATGAAGATGCACTGAGCGAGCTGAATGACCCTAATTTCCTTTCCTGAAGGCTCTCACAAATATTAGCGGTCACCAAGACACTGAGTAAGCAAGTGTATGTATAGCTGTGGCAATCCGTATGACGCAACTTGGACTGTGGCATCTTTAGATGCACATTTTAATTTTTTATCCAAAACTATGTTAATGCAACAACATTCAGACCCTTTACTTAACTCTGTAGCATTCAGACCTTTTGCATTGTGCGGCTGTCTATTGCTTTTACACTAATTGGCACCCCCCAAAAAGTTGTTAAATCACTCACTCACTACCCACTGAAATGACAGAATTCAGGTTTATGCTGTTAATTTGCTCCCAGCACAGGGTGTCTACAACTGTTATCACCACCTAAAATGAATCCCTTCCCTTACTTGTATGAATTATGCTTGTGACCCTATAAATGTGCATTTTATAAACTTATAAACTAGGATCTCTAACAAGGATCCCAGTTCTAAATCAAAAAAATGGAAACTGCTGCTTATAAAGCATTACTAGTTATGTATTTGTAAAGTTTAAATGGCCATTGAGAATTGAATAAGTGCTCTTGTTTTAACAAGTGATATTCCTTAAAATATTATTTTATAAATTGTGTGGCATTCTTAAGTGTTAAGATAACCGAGAAATAGATATTGACCCCCTAAAACACAATTCAAATTTTATAACAGAAAGGAGCAGAAAATCAAAATCCATTTCCAAAAGTTGTGCTTTTAGCAAATTGTTCCTTAACGCATCTCTCCACTAAGCAACGGTCATCAAGGGTTACTCAAACATAGATCTGCTGCTAGCGCCAGAGCAGTTTATCAGGATTCTCGTGTAAGAAACTGTGGTTCAAACTGCTGGAGATTTCCCTGTAGCCAAATAGCCTGTGACACTTTCAGTCCAGCGATGTTTCACTAGAAAACATCATCTTACTGGGAAATTAACTGCTGCCCCAAGTACCTTAGGTGCTACAAACAAAGTTGTTCTGTCTTCCCACTCCAGAAACATTCTCTAGTTCACTAATTTTTACCACATCCAGTCTAACTCCTCTACCAGGCTTTTGGACTCCAAATTATGATTCCTCTAATCCCCCAACATAAGATTCCATTAACATTCCCCAAATCCCCAGCCATGAACCTTTCAGCCTTTGACTTCCACTCACGTTGCTCCGGTTGCCAAGAATATACTTAGATCTCCTGCCAAATGAAACACGCTTTCAAAAGTCAGCTCAGGTCACACTTCTCGACAAGATTTCCCTTTCTTCCCGGCTCATCTTTGATGGGTCTCCGACAGTCGTCCCGCGGCCTTCCATCGTTCAAGACTCTCTCATGACTGGTGTTCTCTTGTACACTGAGCTTAAGTACTTTGGGGCCAGAGACCAAATCCTTATGGAATGTTTTCAATCTCTCCCAGTAACTAACATGGAACTTACCACAAATAGTTACTTAATAAATACTAATAGGTTTATTGTATAGATTGTATATTGTCTGTCTTCTCAAAACCTCAGGATCATTTTCTAGATAATTTCCAAATAAATTTTTCTCTATGTTAAGTGCATCTTTGGAACAACAAGAATGACAGTCCTGAAGAAACCAGAAAGGGAAGAAAAGGTTGCTGTGCAGAAACAGATTTAAAGAACAACTTATCCGTGGGATTTCTGCTCTACCTCCTAAGAGCTTCTGACTCAGACTATCTTCACGAGGATATCTGCATTGCAGACAACCTTGCACTCTAAAAGATAGTGCTTCCAGGTTAGAGGGCGATTTCCCCCCCACCCACCCCAGGATAATAAAGACCATGGCTCCCTGCTGGGCAAAGGTTGGGCAGTTTTGAAAGACGGTCCTTAAAAGAAGGGGGATTTCCTAAACTCAGAGGTCCTCAGCTGTGACACAAATCCATCGTGTGCTGGCATCCACCTCGGCTACTCAGCACTGCCCCTGGGAGACGTTAGGACAAGGGAAACAAGAACGTGGCGCCTGTTGTGCCCTGAGTGATCCAGTCCTTTATCTCTGACCCAGGAGCCTCCGTCCTCAGCCAGCATCTCTGTAACTGGGCCGGGTCGGCTTGCGAACCCTTTGTAGTTTCAGGCAACTCTTGAATGTTAACTAAAAGTGGGTGTATTCAATTAGGAGTTTGTAGTTTACAAAAGAAAACAGAAGTTACCGCATGGAAGTCTACACATCTCACGTGTGATGGTATAGGTGGATCTCAAAAACAACAACGTGTGGAGTGAAAAGGGCAAACTCAAGGACGTGAGGACTCCAGGATCTGATGATCTGAGGCTCTCGTACAGGCTAAGGTAAAGTCAGAGAGCAGAACGGTGGCTGCCTCTCACAGAAGCCACGGGTGGGAACTGAACCGAACTGAGAATGAGGTTTCTGGGTGATGCGAATACTCTATATCTTAAATGCGGTGTCTGGCACAAGGATACACACAATAGTCAAAAGACATCAAACTCTACGGTTAAGAGCTGTGCATTTTAATGTATGTAAATTACACTCAATAAAAAAGCATTACAAATTCTAAATATCTGAACATGTTGCAGACACTGAATATGTTGCATTTCCCTTTAGTTTCAGGATATAATGATTCACAGAAACACTGAGACAACACCAGCCACTTTCACATATACGTTTTGAACACAGTCTTTAGGGCGGTAGCTGCAATACAGGAATTTAAGAGGATGTCTCTGGAGAAAGACTGCTTGGGTTTCAACCACTGGCTGGGTGCCATCAGGCAAATTCCTTAACCTCTTCATGCCTGGTCATCATCCTTTTTCAGATAAATATAAGAAAAGCTCCTACATATGGTTTTTGAGGACTAAATTAGGTAATACAGATAAAGTATCTAGTACATAGAAAGCATCCTATAAAGCTAGTTTTTTTATTATTACTTAGAGCATAAATACTAATACAGGATTCAGAATAATTCCGGATATTTCTGTTCAAGTAGAAGAGCAATAAGTCTTTTAAAATCTAGTAAGTTTAAAGGCATTCATTAGTGGGACTATTAGGTAGAATAATTATAATAATATCCCCAAATTATTTAATTATATAACCTATTAAAGCAACAGATCCACATCACAGTTTTTTTAACATGTTGTTTGAAGCACAGAAAGAAAAAAATTATGTCAGGTAAATGCTACTTTGGGTAAGTGTCTCTAGTTCAGACAGATGTGTCCCATTTACTGTCTCACAACTGTATTGTGAGCATTTTTTGCCTTTTTCCCCGAATGTAATACACGTAAAAGTTGAAAAGCCAGTTGGATACTAATCCCAGCGTTGCCTGAAGAGTTAAATTGATGACAAACCTTTCGAAAGACACAACTAAAGGAAAGACGTGAAAGGACAAAATCTCGAGTATGACAGTACAAAGACAAGGAGAGCGGGACAAAGGGGGGCAACCCTCAGTGATGGAAAACAGAGTAGCCGGACTCCACAGCTCTGCAGATCAGGCCACACTCCACCTTTAGCACGCACGTCAGGGGTTCACGTCCCCCTGAAAAGGCACGTGTGCCACAGATGGACCAGAACCACCTGAGCACTGTGTCCTTTACGATGATTCCCAAGATTTTAAAAGGAAATATAATTAGGAAAGATAAACAATAAACAATCATGATCCCTCAACTTTCTATCTTTTTCCAATTTATTTATTTTTTAATTTGTTACTGTACCATTAAAATATTTCTAACATTTAGTATCCATTCTATTATTTCCAATATTTTATATCTATTATTATATATCTGATGTACGAGGAATTTTATGTCACTTAATTGGCATATGAGTGGAAAGTTTACATGTAAAAGAAAAAATAATTACGAAAATGTTGCGGCAGAATAATGGTAACTGCTGAGTGTTTAATTCAGAAAGTGACTCAGGCCTCCAAGCAAACAGAGCCCTTTCTTTGCTTACAAGCAATAACACCTGGGGTACAACAGAAACACAACCAAAAAACATGAGTTTCAGACTCTGAAATAAGTGGCTGTTTAAGAAAAAAACAGAAACCCTACAAATGTTTTAGTCTTTAAGCCTTCTTATTTTCACATTCCTTCTTTTTTTAAAGTACGACAGTAGTATGCCACGTGCTCCGCACAGGAAGTGGAAAGAATAGAGATTACAATCCGTCCCAAACTACACTTTATCTAAGTAAGAGGCAGCATTACAGAAGAGGCTAGCTACCACACGCTTCAGTGATCCACTGTAATTGCGCAGACAACAAAATGTTACAGGGGTTAAAAGGCATTTTAATTACAACTACATCCATTGCTACCCAAGAAGCAGGTGCACAAACTTACATATGTAAATTCAGTAAAGTTCACACTTCCTTCTCTTTCCTTGCCAGACCTGAATAATCTGAAAAATTGGCTTTTAATTGTATTATTTGACTCCTCAAATGGAACAAAGTATTGCACACAAATCATCGACTATCAACAAAGAACTGTATATCATTTAAAAAAAAAAAAACAAAAAACGTTTGACTTATCTTTATTGTAAGGCATTTTTTTTATCCCTAAGGACTTTCAGGTTTGGAGTCAAGAAAATGAACCCTTTATCCCAGAGCAATTCTCGTAGAACTGCCTATTTAAATTACGATCTAGAAGGAGAAATGTGTCAAAGTTTTCTACTTGCTATTAAAAGTTACCACAGCCCCTCGAATACAAACAGTCTGGAGAGAGGCAAGTTTTTGCTTCGTGCTTTGAGGAGACAGGAGTGGTCTGCTGGCGAATGGTCAGTGGCTCAGCACCAAAAGGAAGGGTCCAAGTCAAAACCCTGTGGTCAGAACTTCCTAGACACCTCCCTCTTTTCCCTTCCCAAATTCAAACTGGCCACTGAGATAGAGGGACTCCACTTCCTCTCCAGCCCCTGTCACTGCCTTACTTTTGACC
Source organism: Physeter macrocephalus (assembly GCF_002837175.3). NCBI lineage: Eukaryota > Metazoa > Chordata > Mammalia > Artiodactyla > Physeteridae > Physeter > Physeter macrocephalus. The sequence goes on from NC_041226.1 coordinate 72,829,686, forward strand.
TCACCACTTCCTCTGTGGCCTTTCTTACCTTCAAGCCCGCTCCACACAAAGATATTTTCCACACTGTTGCCATAATGATTATCTAAAGGGTAAAGCTGACCAAAAGGCTTCAAGATTCCAAAACAGCTTTACTGAAAGATTCACTGCAAATGGCTAATGAAAAATGAAGGACAAGGAGGCACCTAAAGCAGAAGACTCTAAGTAGTGACTTCTACTACTCCCCCTATCCGTCACCGCAGTCCTCACAGCCTGTTCGTCCTCTATCTGAATTGCCTTTCCACTCTGAAGAAACTACAGGACCATAAACAAATTGGTGACAGTACAGATGCGCCCACACCTACCCCTGAAGGGTGGCCCCCAAATGCACCCCTCTCAGAGTTCATGGGACTCCAAGGGATTCGCCAGGAAACCAGTAAACCACTACCAGTTATTCTCTTAAGCAGCCAATAGGAAACTCAAGTTAAAATCAGTCAAAAACCTTGCCAAATTCAGGTAGATGCCAGAGCTACCCTCTACTTTAAACCCCACTTGCTCTGGAGCCTAAGAAAACTGGCAGATGCCAGAGAATTCTTACCAGAGTCAGCTCTCCTGCATCTCTGTCTGTAGTGCCCAGTTGAGAGAGGAAGGGAAAATCTCACGCTGTTCCCTCCTTTCCAAGATGCACTGGTTGTGGATCCTTTCTCCCCAGGGACAGCTATTGCCTTCTTGTTTGTCTCATTTTGGGTCTTGAGAACTTGGCCTGGGAACCATCAGGCTGAGGGCCCTCAAAATACGGCCGGACAGAAGTGTGGACTGCACTCCACTTGCAGCTAGTGTCCTACTGATCGTTGCCAGCGCTCAGGGGAGCTAAGTCTTTCTTTGGCTACCTTTGGATGTGGCTCTGGATCTTGGGAGGGTAGGATCTTTTGCACATTCTTTGGGGACACCTCTTGAGTCCAACAGGTTGTTCAGTACTGCCAGGAATATTTACTGTTTGTCTCGGCTGAAACCTGACAAGATATTTGAAAACAAAACAAAAAAACAAAAAAACTTTTTTTTTAAGTAGCTCTACTGTGAGAAGTTGGCCAGACTGGAAGCTGATATTCAGAGCCTGACAGGAACATTTTTTGAGGCCTCCTCCCCTAAGCTAAGTGAATCTATGTATACCCAGAAGGAAAGACCTTCCAAAACAAAAAGTTCTAAATCTAGAACACAGAAATCTTTTTATTTCCATCTTAGTTGAAGACCTTCTCCCAGATCTAAAGGTGCAAACAGAAGATAATGTAGTTGGATGGGTGATCAGCCCTTTGATGTCATAAAGGTTGCAACTCAATTCTTTGAAGAATTAAAAACAACTATCCCTGTCTCAGGAACTGAGTCTTTGTAAGAACAGAAATGCAGCTACTGAAGCAATTCAAAGCCCATCTATCCTTTATACCAATCCCAAAACTTCCCCTATGCTGGCACATATTGTAAAATTCTGGATTTAGGAAACAAAAGTCCTTCTTGGAGGCACTTACTTTCTTTCCCTGTGCCTTGAGATGTAAATATTCTACCCAGTCTTCTTGAGGAACTGATGGCCAGTTCTTTGAAAAGCAAACTTCAGGGAGGTAATTCTTATCATAAGAGGAACAAAAAAAGGTAAAAAGACTATTTGGAAACTAGGCCAACAAAAAGTCTTTAAAAAGTGTAAAGCCATCTGAGCAGGTAACCTTAACCTACTCCATCCGCCGAAACACAATGTGGATCTAGCTGTTCCTTTATAAACTAGTGAGCCTGCCTTATCATACCCTCAAAATAGTCTTTTTCAACTTCTAAATATACAGTGAAGTTGTGTGTGTGTGTTTTCAGATGTGAAAAAGCTTGTGATTCTTCCCAACAGTCCAAGATAACAGAAGGAAAAACAAGCCAAGGTAGGTCGAGTCGCTCTCCAAAAAATGTTTAGACTGCAGGAAAAGACATCTGGGGAATACAACAAAAGCATGCCATCTGTTTCAGCACCAACCACACAACTCTGTAAAATGCATGAAGAGCTCTTGGTGGTGTCACCAGTAAAATACAACGCTTGTCTTCTTCCAGGGCTCAAAGCTGTGAACTGTGCTTTCCTTACCACTCAAAACCGGCTCTTGGAAGAGTCACCTCTGCACCGGGAAGGAGGTGCCACACCTCTAAAAGGTCGGCCATGAGCCCGCAGGTGACCTTCGATCTCTGATAGCCTCGGGTTTAAACTACAACTTAAATATACTCAACATAGTCCAGGAGAGATACACGGAAGAGGGAAAAGTTCATTCAGAATCCGGATCCGGTGGAAAGTTACAAGACGCTTGGAACATGAGAGCGGGGGCCGACGTGAGATTATTCTAATCAATGCCCTTGCACTGCAGTCGAAGAAGCTGAGGCCCAGAGAACTTCAGGAGCCCTCCTCGGCCTCCCAGTAGCTAGTGCGGGCTGGGCTCATGCTCTCCCAGTCCAGAACTTGGGCGCATCCGCCACCTAGCTAGCTCCTTCCTCCCGCCCAGTCCCTTTTCCTCTAAACCCTGCAGTGCGTCGCGGGGAGGCGGCCACCTGTGGGCTGGAACCAAACTCTTCCGCCGCCCTTCGGCCCGGGGACGCACTGGGGCGCGCGCGGGGTCGCCAACCCCGGTCCCGCCAAGGTGCGCCGCGTCAACCGCCGGCGCTGCCCGCGCACCCCGTCTAGCCAACCCCGCGGCTTCCGGCCACGTGGTTTCCATAGCAACGGCTGCGCCGGCCTCCAAACCCCCAGAGACGCTCCAGGGTCAGAGGTCATCCCTGTGGCAACGGAAACCTCCCGCGCTACGGCGGCTCGGACGGGCCGCTCCCGCCGCATTGCGCCGCAGGGCCCCAGACGCCCCGAAGCGTGGAGCGCGGGGTGGCCGGTGCCGGGAGTTCTGGCCGCGGGTCACAGCGGAGCAAGGCCACGCGTCGCCTGCGTGCCTCCTCTCTTCGGGGCTCCATTATGCAGACTCCGAGCCCGGCTTCGGCCAGATCCCCGAGGGGCCCGACTCCTGGAAGCAGATCCGACCCGCAGAGGTGGCCGGCTCGCGGCGAGCAGAAAACAGTCCACGTCCCGCTCGCTGCTCTGGCAAGCGGGTCTCTGCCCCAGTCGTGCGTCCGCCTTTGACGGTGGCTCCGGAGGGCGGCCGCTGAGTAGCTGAGTGTGGTTTTGGGAAAGCAGGGCGCCACCAAGTTTGCAGATGACTGCTTTAAAACGGAAAAGAACAAAATAGGAAGGGAGGGGGCACCTTCCTTTCAAAGCAAGTGAAACTCGAGGCTGTTTAGGTGCTGTCCCCTCTAGAACGGAAACCTGCCATATCGGATGACCCCAGTGACCATCTTCACAGAAAGGAGTTCAGACAGGAAGAGAGAAACAATTCAAATTCACTCCACTGTTTTTCGGAATGCCTTTCTTTTGGAGAACATTAAAGATCAGAAAAGAAAATGAAGGGGGGCTCTTGCAGAGGGAACCAAATGGTGCCCTAACACTTGTTATTTAAAGGCTGAGCGGGCCAGAAGGGGTGAATGCGCTCCTGTGTTTGAGGAAGGCCTGAGCCCAGGGAATGTTTGCAAACCATGTTTCAGGATGCCCTGGCGTGGAGCATAAAGAGAAAGAAGGCCGCTAACAGCTTTTTTTTTCCTTCTTGGTTTTACCATTTAGAAGCCACATTCTTGGTTGGCACTGCTGGAAAGGAGTAGGCGTTAAGTGAACTTGACCAAGTAAATTGTATGACAGTGGCAGTTGCAGTCCCACAGTTAACTTTCTCAGAGAACCCTATTTTTCACCATTAGTTAATTTAATACAAATGTATTGAAAACCTGAGACTTTGTCAGGGGACAGTGATAAAGGCAACAGTGCTAAACAATTGTTAGGTGACTTTCTTCGATGGTGTTAGTAGGTTAGATAAACAAAAACTTCAGTGTTCCCTGTAAAACATGTCTGCACCGTGCCTCCTTTTTTGCTTTCATGTTTAGGAAAGCCCTAAGAATTCCTTTCAACTCCTCTTCCCTTCATCATCCCACCTTTTACTTCTGGCCAAAGCAGAAAATTAGTTTGTACCAACTAGAGAAATATACAGGGAAAACATCAAGACATACTTGGTCCTTCAAAAGCAGAATAGCAAAAAAAAAAAAAGTTAGTGCATCTCTGGAGGCATATGGAGGAACTGAGAAGTCGCCCTCAGACAATTCCCTGCCGTTCTGTGCTCAAGTTCAACTCTTACAACTAAATGTAGTACACGGTACACAATCTAAAACCCTAAGAAACACCACACAGACTATGGCACCAGGCAGACAGACGTGTCAGCAGGTATTTCCCTGGCCCACTGTCCCTCCTGGAGGTGGTACTAAGTTGGGCTCAAAGGTTTTATTAAGAATATAGACATGATGCAATGTCTCATTTAAAACTTAGTAGAGGAGCTTCAAGTATACTGTTCAAACATCCCAACTGTTTCCCCATAAAGCATAAGAACCTATCTTGAATAAATGCTTCCATTTTGAGGCATCTACGTATTTAGAGAAAGCTTATGAGTCAATTGAGTGAGTTATCATGCCAAAATGTACAAAGGAGCAAAAACTTTGGTTGTTGTCCTTGTTACAATATATATAAAAACACTTCACAAAAGTCCTCAGTGTTTGTGTTGCTAAAACATGGAAGACTGGGTTTGAACATTTTTAAAGGAGTGGCTCCGCGTGGGAAATGTGAACTATAGAATTAGCTTTAGCACCTTCTGAAAGCAGTGCATCGTTTGAACGGATGTTCTCAGGGAGGCTGCCTAAGATGAGAACAGGCTGGATATGGGTACAACTAAAGTGATCTCCCATTAAAACCAAGTTTAGATGATCACTGATTGGATTTCACACTTGTTAACTTGGATATAAATTAAAACAAGCATAAAACAAAGCAGTCGACACTCCCAACAAGTCAATACTTGGAAGCCTACCTAACATGCCATCCTTTGGTTCAGGAAGTGCTACTGCCTGCAAAACTCATTTTGCTACTTCAGTAATGAAGCTTCCTAGATGGAATCCAAGGCCAACTCATATTACATGGAATCCCACGCTGAAGGCAAGCATATTAAAAAGAGAAGGACCTTACATCTGTTTGGTGTTCCAGCCATGCAGTCTGAATTTGATGTCTCCATTTTACATATGCTCAGTGTTTAGAAATGCACAGGTTATGGCCCATTTGTGGCTCACCCAGCTCTACAGGAACCCAAGATGAGTCGGCAGGCGGAGGAGAAGGGGTGAAAAATGCTTACTCTTTTTTCCTCTCCCTCGTCCTATTTTCTCACTTCTCAAAGCCATGACCGCCCCTAGATGTAAAGCAAGTAGCTTTAAAAGAATAACATATATTTAAATGAGTAACAGTGGCACACCAGATGTTTTTGGCACCTAAAACAGCTTAGTCAAAGGCAAAAGCAGAGCTGGAAGACACCCCAAAAAAGTAGGAAATAGAAAGTGACAGTGACTTCTACCAAGCCCTGCTTGTTTCATCTCAAAGTTTCATGGCAGAGAGGGAGACAGTTCAGAAGAGGAAACACTCAGGGCCACGAGTTTGTGGGATTTTCTAAATGTGCTCCGCAGAACTAGGTCTAGGGCATCTGCTTCGTCCTTGCCACAAACACTGGTACCCAATAAAATTACATCTGGTTACAATTTTTCTTAAAATCTCTGCTTTCCAAAATCCTATCAAGCTGTGGACGTTTGTATGTGTGAGTAGCTGTATATATTTGAGGGTCTGTGGCTTCCTTTGCCTGTTGGACATTATGTATCTGAAGAGACATCCATGATACGACCTTTGTATTTATCTTTAGTGTGGACTGGTTTTTTTTTTAATATTTATTTATTTATTTGATTGCGCTGGGCCTTAGTTATGGTAGGCGGGCTCCTTAGTTAGTTGTGGCATGCAAACTCCTAGTTGCGGCATGCGTGTGCGATCTAGTTCCCAACCCGGGCCCCCTGCATTGGAGGCACGGAGTCTTAACCACTGCGCCACCAGGGAAGTCTCCTATTGTGGACTTCTTTTTTCCAACCATATTTATTTCCTTAGCAGCCATTGCTCAGATTTCAGTGACCTAGATTATTTCCCAAACTGGCCTGTGACACACATTGGTCAGTCCAAACTCTCAGTACTAATTTAAAGAAACATATCAAGCCCTCCTCCAGGCAAAGTAAGTGCCTTGGACTCAGTATTCCCTATTTAATGATCTGCCTAAAATACAGTCACCTTGCATAACTCATGCAGTGAGAGTTGAAGCAGGTAACATCTATTCTAAACATATAGCTATTCCTCTACTGGGAAAATAACGGAAGGTAGGACATAAAGCGTGCGTGTGTGTGTGTGTGTGTGTGTGTGTGTGTGTGTGTGTGTGTTCTCTGATAATAGTTGTATTGTGAGATATTGGACATGTTTATGAAGACAGTAAATTTACTTTCTATCCAGGATTTCTAAGCTATTGCAATTTATTTTAAAAAGCATATATTGTGCAAATATATTCTTCATGCTCTTTTCCAGTTAACTTTTACATAAAAACAACTAAAAAGAACCTACTTAATTAACACCTCTTATTTAAACATGAATTAAGAACTTTTGGGTAGATGAGTAACTTTGCCCTTAAGTTCATGACTCTATTATTTGCTTATTTCTACACCAACCTGATTATATAGCAGTGCTCTGAAATTCCCCTCAGGAACCCCTGACAGAACTGCCTGTACTTCTTGACAACTTAAAGCAGTGGGAATAATCAGTAAATTATTTTATAACTTACAAAGATTGGGAAGAAAAATTCATCTGATAAGAAGTCGTTACACCAAATTCATGATCCTACTACTGGTACGTGCAGGTATTCTGACAAGCTTCTTAGTTTGAAACCAGTTAATTGTCCTCGTTTTAGATTTAAGATAACATAATAGGTAGTAGTCAATCTGTTCTTTTTGGTTTTAACAGTTAAGAGGATTTTAGTCTTTGTTTTATTTCAATTACCCAATTAACTTCTTAGTTATACTGCTATCTTGGGATCAAAAACCGGCAAACGATTTTAGGCTTCATGTTAATAGCAGAAGGAGAATGGAATTTACCAACTACAATCCTGAAAGGGAATGGCTACGCATGGGATGATTTAAGCTCAAAAGGCAAAACTTTTAGAAGGTGAGATACATAGTGTGACACATTAATGTCCCATTTAAAAAATAATTTACAAAATGCTCCAACTCCCAGGTTGGGATTCTCACCCCTGGCAATCTAAGACTTAGTGGAATAGTCAGAGCGGTTGTTACACAGAGTTTGAGTTAACCCATCAATTCACCCCCGAGTACTTTAGCATTCATAAGCTGCAAAATAAATTGCTCTAAAAATAAGTCGTCATTTGTTTGACACCTTCCAAATGCCTCGGAAGGAAAAAAAATCTACTTTATTCCAGAGAGATGAAAGTGGGTGGGGTGGGGGAGGTGTAATAAAAAGATCTTGAATCGTGTATGGGTGAAACTTAGTGTTTCCAGTAAAACTGTTTACAAAAAAAAAAAAAAAAAAGACATTATCAGAGGCAGTAAGGAAACTTACTGTTCCATGCTGAATTATTGCCCACTCTCCAGTACTATGGAGGGACTGACCTCAAGATCCCTAAACAAATGGCCAAGTCTAAAGAAGCTTTCCTAGTAGTCCTGTCTCAGAGGGAGCTAAATCTTTTCAAAGAAGAACACAAGAAGGCTTCAAAAACCAGTAATTTTACTGTGTGAGGGAGGAACCCCACCGCAGCCCTTGGCTTGTCCCACGTTAGGAAGTCTTGCCAAAAGGGTCTTCGCGTGAATGTGTGAGATGGTAGTGTTGCAGATCTAGCTATGACCAAGGCATCAGCAAGTGCTGGGCTGGATGCGGGGTTAGGGTACACCTGACAGCCCAACCGGAGACGTGGTTGGAAAGGTGACCACACTGCTTTCTCGTTGGGTAACGCTCAGGATGGTGGGATCATCTCACAGCTGCTAAACGCTAAGTTAGGAGAGAGAAGGGTCAAAGGACCGGGGATGGAGGGGGTGGGGATCAGGTGGGGGGGAGAAGAGGGGGACGGGAAGAAAGCGGGGAGAGCTAGAGCACAGCGATGAGAACTCCAGGACAGAGGCACGGAGCCCGCCGCAGCACCGCGCCCACAGACTCAACAGCCATCCGAAGGTCCCAGCTGACGGCAACTGCCAGGCGTCCGCCAGCACGCGAGCACCTGCCCTTCCGGACGGTCTCAGAACTCGCACTTTCCCTTCTGCCGCAGCAGAGGGGGCTGCAAGGGGTGCTCAGCCTCCACGCCCACAGCCTCCGTCCCCGCCCACCACACCTCTTCCCCCACCCCTCCCCCTCCTCCACCCCTCCCCCTCCCCCACCCCCTCCCTTCCCCCTCCTCCCCTCCTCCCCTTCCCCCTCCTCCCCT
>NC_041226.1:72838286-72874272 GCF_002837175.3 Physeter macrocephalus
CTCCCTCCCCCTCCTCCTCCCCCGTCCTCCCTCCCCCTCCTCCTCCGTCTCCTCCTCTCGATCCCCAGCACCCGCAGGCAGCAGCTCACTGGGAGCGCGCCGCCCAGCTAGGCTGCATCAGGCAGCTTCGGAGGCAGGGAGGCGGCAGCCACTTGCTGCCCGGCCGCTGGGGCTCCGGGTGCCAGCGCGGCCCCCGGCGGAGCTCGGGGTGTCAGGGCGCCCGCGGGGAGCCATGATCTACTACACCGCAGTGCCAGCGTCAGGAGCCTCGGACACCCGGGCTGCCACTGCAGGACGGCCAGGGCCCCGCCCCCAACAGGGCCCCAGACACAGAACACCCAGCCCGGGTCCCTCCCCGGCCTGAAGCGAACCGGGGGACACCACACACCCCCCGCCGCCGGCGCGCGCGGCTCCCGGACCCGCTGCGCCCAGCCTCCTCGCCCGTGCGCCGCCGCCGCCACGCAGCCCTCCGGCCTGGCCTCCCCGGGGTTGCTCGCCCACAGCTCCGCGGCCGCCCCCAAACGCCTCAGACTGAGATAGAGGGAAGTGAACCCCGGGGACCCCGACTCCCCCAATCACCTGCATTTGCATTTCTTATGTAATGTACTGCAAGTTTCCCGGTTGGAGCCTTTTGGAATGGGGGCGCACGATCACCAGGAGGCTGAAGCAGGGACCCGGGGCCAGGCTCATCCCACCCGGGGGACCCAGACGCCGGGCTAGGACACTGCTTTTTAAAGGGGGGGTTTCAACTGCATATACTAGAGAGACTGGGCTTGTCTGCTCCGTCTGGGGTTCCCTCCCGGCATGAGCCCTGCTCAAGTTTTCCCAGCGGCAGGAGTGTCGGAGGCAGACGGGGGAAGGAGTTCATACTTCGGCACGCGGAGCTAGACGGGGGCGGGAGGCGGGGGCTGACGGAGGAGCGGGGCCGCGACGGAGGGGGCCTCTTTTCCTTTGGTGAAGGTGATGGGGTGGCGAATATTGTGCAAGCTACTCAAAAAGTCTAGAGCAGGTTCTCGGCACCGAGCTACGTCCCCGGACCTGCAGCACGACTCAGGGGAGCTCGCGGTTCTTTCTCCTGGCAACTACCGAAGCTTCAACTGCCTCGGGCCAAACCTTAAGCCATAAACCCTTCAATATTCCACCAAACATAGTCAACCAGATACATTCCAAAAAAAGAAAAGAAAAAAAAAAGTTTCCTCCTCCCTCCTAGTGATGGATTGTGTCACAGCCAAGAGATGCTGGTAATGATTTGGGGCTCACAGACGCCGATCCAGCTGTTACTTGTTTATCCACGCAACACCTCTATACACAACACTGTCCTGGTCCTTCTCTGTTTCCCCTGCCTTCCTGCATAGCCGAACTGCAGATCTAGCTCAATGAGCAACAGACAGGTTATTATGAGGAAAAACATAACATGATGCACGTTTTGCTTACCAGTTGGGTTCTTGTTTTTCTTAAGACTCTTGCCACAAAGACACTGCAGCATATGCGTTCCTTTGCTGAAAATGTTCCAAAGAAACCACATTGATTTGGGCGAAAAGCAATCCAGCAGCTTAGACACCCTGAGAAAGAAGAGATCCTTGTGGTTGCATAATAATAATTTGAAATCAGTTCTCCTGAAGAGGGGCACCGGTTTTACCATAGGAAAAACGATAATATTCCGGATCTTCTCCCAGTTTTTTCCCCTCACGTGGTATATTTCTTTGAGACTTCTCAGTGATTGTTTTTTTTCGGCCAGGGTGAATGATTTATCCCCTTGATCACCACTGGATTATTACCAAAGGGTTGGCAAAAAAATCCTTTTTCAGCATGAAGCCAAACAAAAAAGCAAAGAAATCCCAACTGAGACCAGAACTAACCAGGGAGAACAGTAATGCACAAAAGATCCCCAAAGAGAAAACCATAGCCTTTTAGTTGATCGCTATGAGGCTGGGTGAGTCTGCAGGAGTCAAAGCAGGATTCATCTCACTGAGAGAAGACTGCCATTGTGTAGTCCCTAGGAGAGAAGGAAAGGAAAAAAAAAAAAAAAAAAAAGGAAAGAAAGAAAGAAAGAAAAAAGAAAAAGAGTCAAAGCAGGATTCATCTCACTGAGAGAAGACTGCCATTTGTTAGTCCCTAGGGAGAAAGGAAAGGAAAAAAAAAAAAAAAAAAAGGAAAGAAAGAAAGAAAGAAAAAAGAAAAAGAAAAAAAAACCACCAGCACACACACACACACACCAATACCACCTCCGAGTCTGACAGCCGAAGACACAGCCTCCCTTCTCCCAGTGTCGATTTTTTTTTTATAATCAATCGCCAGTGCTCAGGGGGATCGGATTGAACCTGCAGTTCTCAACCACCACGAAGAAAAGATGCAAATCTAGGTGACCCCTCCCCTGGTCAGGCTGGTAGTAGGTAGAGAGCGCCTCGGATCCCCTGCTGCCTTCCTCTCTCTCTCTCCCAGTTTCCAACAACGGTGAGCATGAGGGAAATCTCCCCTCCGGATTCCTCGCCCAGCCTTGGATGTGAGTTACCGGCATTAGAGGGAGGAGGAGGAGGAGTTGAAGTTTGCATTGAAAAGACTGGCTTTCCATGACGTAGCCACGTGCTTTCAGACCCGTCACCAGTGAGATGCTTCCACCCGCCCGGGGAGGGCAGTGTCACTGCAGTCTCTCCGCTGGTTCCCCTCTCGAAGTCCCCCACCACTAGCACCCAGCCACAGCCCCACTATTTGACCCTCTCCCTCGTCTGCCTAGCATGATTAGGCTTGCTGCTTGCTCTTGCAGCCAGCTAGCAGAGCCTTCTCTTAAAAGTGAATTTCGAAAAGGAACATTAATTATAATTAGTAAACCTTAAAAAATACACAGGGTGGAGGGGAGGCAGGGGTTTAAATAGAAACAGTAGTTTAGTACCACTCCTTGGCCAAAATTAGTTCCACCTTACATTTTCAAAAGCCGCCATCTACGGCATCTAAAACATTAAGGACAACTCAAGTTCCTTTAGTTATTATTTGAATCCTACTTAAAGCACTGTTTGAAAAATATACACTAGGCATATGACAAATATGTACTTGTAGAAACAAGTACTGTTCAAAGGGCAAGCACTAAAATCGGGGTGACAAACTCTACTTTGCTGAGGAGGGTCATATGTCAATGAGAACATTTATGCGTTTTCTAGACAGAAAACCTATTATCTTCAAATATTTTTTTGGTACAGAAAGTACTCTGCTTGATTCACACACTAATTCATTGCCTGTTTCTGCACCCATTAATGGAACTAACACTGAGTTTACCCCCGTTCACTTAGCTACACTAATATACAACATTGTCACCGGCCACCACGATCTAACCTAACAAAATGGACAAAATTTCTCTTTCATCAAGATGCAACCCAACTCCCTAATTTCCCAGAAAATCAAAAGATTTAGGGCAAAGCTATTGATGTCTCTTATTTAGGAAAAAATACAATGTACAAAATAGTACAAACTATTTCAAAGAATAATATAACAAACTCCAGTGTACTTGCTAGTGAAAATGAATAAATGTTAGCATTTCATATTTGTGAGCTGAGCCTTTTGGAAAAGTAAAATTGACCACTCTCACTGCTGTTAGGCAAATGAATTAACATTATGCCAGTCTATTTCCACTTTTATGGGAAAATTGACATAAAATGTTTAATTTTAAAAAATATATTTAGAAGCTCCATCTTAATTTCAAAAAAATTAAAACTACTACCTCTACTGCATGGAATATCAAACTATCCTATAAACAAATAGATGTAGATTTATGTTGTTGAGGACTGATTTTTTAAAAAAATAACTTCTTAATTATCAGTTATCAAAATATGAAAATGTAATAAACAACTTTCCCACTGCTAGTGTTTTCTAATATTTAGGAGGAATTTTGAGATGCCAAAATTTGTATCCAATATCTTGAACCCTTTGGGGAAATGTCAGTTGATTTTAAGCAAGATGGAAGAGGAATTTAACACAAGCAAGTTTTATGAAAGTTAAGAAACTTGAAAGTTAAATATGAATGTCCTCAATGTGCCTAAGGCATCATGTCATACAGCTTAAAGAAATTACTAAGATTAATTGCAGTCTAAATCAAGTTTGGGAAGTAAGGAAAGAGAGAATAATAAAAGTCCACGGATTTAACGTCAAATGACTTAGAATCAGGCTGAAAAAAAAATTGAAGAGCGGGATTCTTTTTTGAAAGAGGTAAAATGGAATAACATTGCCAATTCATTAGGAAAGAATTTTTGATATCAATCAATCAGGGTCACTTACCACATGCTGCTTTTATAACATTCTGGTGTCCTGTCAGGGGTTCCAGAATATCCCAATATATTACCACTGGACATATGCCAGAGAGACAGTTGGATAAAAAATATTCTCCAGCAAGGTCTTCTGAACTCACACAGCTCGAAGGTTCTGTAAAAGCTTGCTGAGTTCCCTGGGGTATTTCACAAGTAATATCTGGGGACCTGTTCGGTAACTATTGTATCTTTCCATATGCTAAGTTTGTGGAGACAGAGTATTTCTCAAACGAGCTCTTCTTGCATTTCCAAATTGGACTCTCTTCTCTACGTTGTGACAGTGAATTTGATCCCTATTAAAATAGAGAATGATTGAATGACTGCCAGAAAGCTATGATTTGTTTTCTATGGGTGGAAAACTTATTACTTCTTTGTCCTGTGACCTAAGGAACAACATAAAAGGTAATTAATTGTGACTACTATTTACAGAGAATCTATTACATCAGGCACTGTGTTGGTTGCTTCTCTTCTTTTATGCTATTTAAAGGAAGGAGAAATCTTTTCTTACAATGAACGAAATTTCTATAGTTTTTTTCTATATTTATTGATACATTATTTATTTACATTACATAGGCTATAAATCACATTATTAAACAAACAAAAAATACCAAGTACTTTTGTCTGAAAAAGATGGCCTAACACTGATTCAGGTCACCTTTGTTCCAAGGGAGTTATCATTTCTAATGAGCTCTGAGTAACCCAGTTTAATTATTCAACCAATATTTATTGAGCATTTACCCTCTGAAAGTAACTGTACAAGACTCCACAGTGCATGCTAATTTATAAAATTAAACCAGATTTCCAGTTACACAATAAAGAAGATCAAGGATGGTTTGCCTCCAGTTTAGGGATGATCCAAAGATACTCACACCAATCTGAGTTCAGACCCTTAAGTTTTGTTTTGGAAGACATCAAAATATTTACTTACCCTTTGCCATGCTACATTCAAATCAATAATAGATGATAAAAATGGAAATTATTAGAAAGTAAATGTAAGCTTTTACACTAAAGAAAATAAGGAAAACCTCATGGGAACTGTAAAATTGACAGTAACATCTGTAGTATAGGTAGAGAAAATCTTAAGAGTGTGTTGTCATAAGGCTCAAGTAAAATAAACCCAGTACTTACAATCAAGTTCACTTAAAAATTAAATTTACATTCAGCATATTAGAGTACGCAAACCTAAAGGTAAGTGTAATGACCATAACACAATAAAATATATATTTTATTTTAATATAGGACATATAAACTTTCATGAGATTAGTCATCAAAAATCTTTGTAACTTTCTTACCATGCTTTTTCTAATTGTTCCCAAGTTACTTTTCTACTTCATTCTTCCTTTTAGCCATAAAATCCCACCCCCGCCACACTTTCGGAAAGGCACATGGATATCCAAACAGACACTAATTCCCAGCTCCCTTGCAGTTCAGAAGGGTCATGTGACTAGATTCTGACCAATGAGCCGTGAGCAGAAGTGCCGTGTTCAACTTCCGGGTCACATTCTCCAAAGGAAGCTGTTCGTCTTCCACTTCTCTCTTTTCTCTTTGAGCTATGAGCTGAAAGGGATGGTGTGAGCGGCTCTGAGAGCATGGACAGGAACACACCCCAGGAATGAAGTACCGAGATAGGAGAAACCCAGGACCATGCACAGAGCAGCCAGCCTATCGGATTGGCCACCTGCCTCTGTTCTGTTAGATGACAGAAGAAGAAACTTTTATTTTGTTTGAGCCACTGTATTTTTGTGTGACTTTGTTACAGCAGCTTATCCTCCCTACCGTCTTATGGACTGGTCTGGTATTAGTAACAATACACCTAAATATTTGGCTTATTTACTTATATTAAAAGGATAAAGAACACAAGTACATGACTTATAACCTATGGATTGAGTCACAGTCTGCCACTCTCCTTTCCAATCACTGTCGCAGCTACTGATCTCTTAGCTGCCTCTTACAAGCCACTCCTGCTTATCTTCACCACCAGTGCAAACGTCCCATTGTCAGATCTTACTTCCCCTCGTCCCCTCTGCCCTGCTCCCTGCCCATCGGATGTAGCCTGTGACAGTTCAGAGCTTATGATCATGACAATAAAGCAGAAGAAAGGCAGAGGGAAAAGTGATTGGAAGAAGACTTGGTCAGAAGAGGAAAACGAAGACCAATGCGTAGACAAGGACCTCAGTGTCTTTACCGTGTAAACCTTTTTCGAAAAGATGGTGCCTTTTGTGATTTGCACACCTATTCCTTCTCTGTTGTTGATGTTAACAATTATTATCATGTTTTAAGGACTAATTCTCCATTTCACATCACTGAACTACTCAGTAGTACCACTTTCTTTTTTTTTTAACATCTTTATTGGAGTATAATTGCTTTACGATCGTGTGTTAGCTTCTGCTTTACAAAAATATGGAACGCTTCACGAATTTGCGTGTCATCCTTGCGCAGGGCCCATGCTAATCTTCTCTGTATCGTTCCAATTTTAGTATATGTGCTGCCGAAGCGAGCACACCACTTTCTTCTTCTCTCCGTGTTCCTCCATTGGCTCCTGGTAAGGGAACTGCAGTCCTTCTCTCTGCCACCTCCCAACCTCTCAATGAAAATGGAAAGACTTAAGTGGCCCAGCCTTCTCCCTCTCTCTCTCTCTCTCTCTCTCCCTCTCTCTCTCTCTCTTTGGATCTGCCTGCCTACAAAATGCTTTCAGACTACTCTGCTTCAGCTTCTCCTTGCAGGAAGCATTGGGTCAGCCTGGAAGCCCACAGCCGGTCTTCTAGAAGCAGGCCTGGAGACTGATTTCCCTCTGAACTCTTTATGGGGTCTCGTAGCCGCCAGCATCCGTGTCCCATGTACACCCCTTTCATTCTATCACATCAGGGTGCTCTGGTTGGCTTTCACCTTCCAGTATCTCCAGCTTTGAACCTGAGGAATTGTTTCAAACCACAGAAGTCCCCTGTGCCCAGGCACTTACAGAATTAGCACACCCTAGGAGAATTCCTCCATTACTAAACACTCAGCTCCCTTACCCCTTGGGAGGGATAATGATGAGGCATGTGTTTTACATTCTTTCCCAAAGTTTTCCTGTGGAATTAAGACACAGTCTCCCACCAGGATAGTTGGCTTAACACGTCACTGGCCCTCTCCCCTTCCTTACACCATCTGTCCCTTGCTCATCTACTGTGTTCTTTCATAAATAAACTACTTGTATTAGAATCTTCGTTCTCTGTGGAAACTCAAACCAAGACAGGGTTGCAGTGGGAAGGCAGGGGTTCTGGGTAAACGTGCCTCCTCTCCAGATCCAGACTCTTCCTTGCACAGTCAATGCAATATTCAGATGTGGGGGAAATGGTCAGAGAAACCAGTTTTTGCCCACAGGTTCAATTTCATTCCCCAAAACAACCTTATCAGTAATAAAACTAGTATTTTTATTTCCATCTTTCTAACTTGTGTGACCATATTTCTGAACTGAATCTGAACTCAGAAGCGGAGGGAAGACGGAGAATTAATTTTCACCTCTTAAGTCACCCCCCCCCCCACTGCTAGAAAGTAATATAAGAAAAAATCCTCTTTGTTCCTGGTATGCCAGTGAGTATAACAATAAAACTGTGGGGAACCAGCCAACAGATACAGGCCAAAGCAGGTTGAAACCCCTTGAGTCCTCAGAAATATGAGCTGCTCTTGGCAAAATGCCGCAAGGCTTCATTTCTCACCTACAGGAACTTTATCTCAGTCCACACAGATATGCCTGACAGTAAAGCCCTAATTTCCCGTACAGCCCGGTAAGAGTCCAGACGACCCTTATTTGCATCCTCTAAGGCAGGTAGGAGTTCACTTTATACAGGTAGGATTGGCCCTAAACCATTTGAGGACCTGTGCAGCCTGGCCCATTGTATCAAAGCCTCTGGACATTTATAACCCATGCTTTCTATTGCTACACATATTAAACCTTCTTTAATGTGATTTAAATTCAATATGAATTAAACATCTTTACTAAAACCAAATCAAAGCAATGGTAACTTTATACAACTACTTCAGACTACACTCTACTTTCTCCCACTAATCCCAAATTTTGTTATGCCTTATTCTAGGGAAGTATGCCCTCAGTTGAAAAGCATTGTCATCCATGATTTGAAATGTTCTAAGGGGAAACTACATCTTCTCTATGTGGAATCTGGTCCTTAATCTCTATAACTATTGAATAAGACAACTTTGAGGGTATCATTTTAAATTTACAGGAGAAATTTGTCCACTAAACTTTCTCATTTGGGCAGAGATTTGCATATTTCAAAATTCAGAATATTATTTGTCCTGGACAATAGTTCACTTTATAAAATGTAGATAACTGGCCCCCTCCGCCCGGGCGGCTGGACTCGGCGCCTGCCCGACTTCCCAGCGGCCCCGTGCGGCCTGGGCATGCCCAGTGTGGGCGCAGCGGCCCTGGCCCTGGGATCGCCCTGGCGGGAGCGGGTGACCGACTGCGGAGGGGCGTGGAGGAGCTGAGCGGGCCAGCGGTGGGCCAGGGGCCGGGCCGGAGCCGGAGACGCGGGGGCAAAGCTGCCGGGTGCTTCATGATGAGACATTTGGGGACACTTCTCTCTCCTTTGTGTAGTTGATAGTTTGGGCGGTGAAGAGATGGCTGACGGTGTCAAAACCTTTCTGCAGGACCTTGCCAGGGGAATCAAAGACTCCATCTGGGGAATTTGTACCATCTCAAAGCTAGATGCTCGAATTCAGCAAAAGAGAGAGGAGCAGCGTCGAAGAAGGGCAAGCAGTGTCCTGGCTCAGAGGAGAGCCCAGAGTATAGAGAGGAAGCAAGAGAGGTAAGGAGTGGAGGCTGATGTCAGAAAACACGTGAATTCCCTTCTGTGGGCACTTTAGGAAGTGATTAAACTTAGTATAGAATTCAGACACTACATAGTGACTTGGAGTTTCAATACCCCATTATTTCTCTTTTGTACTTTCTCCCCCAAAAAAGTTACAGGTGATTTCCCCCCACTCTCCTCACATTGAGTTAAACTCAATGTGTCTAGCAGTAATCCTTGTTCAAAATGTTGTGGTGTTTAAAAGAAATCAGGATGGTGAATAGAGAACCATAAAAAAATTGCTTGGATTGGTGGATACTTCTAGGACCGCCTGTGTGGATTTTGATAGAAGAACCTCAGACATCCTCTTCTAGTCTACAGTCTTGGATTTTAGAAAATATAGTTTTTTGTGTGTTTGTTTTTTTTAAGAAAAACTGCTTCTCTTGAAATATTTTTAGCCTTTTCTTATTGACATTAGGAGAGAACATTGGGAGAACAGTAGGTGCTGGAAAAATAATATGCCAACAAAAGATATAAAAAGGAGAGCTACTGAATGACACTATGGAAATCTCCAGTGGCTGCCTATTCTCTATCCTCTTTCCTTTATTCATTATCAGCGCCAATGAAACAAAGACCCCTGGCAAAGCATACCTTTTCCAATTGCGTCTCTTCTCCTTGGTGGTTTTCTTAAGCAACAGACTCTTCCACAAGACGGTCTACCTGCAGTCTGCCCTGAGTAGTTCAACTTCTGCAGAGAAGTTCCCCTCACCACACCCATCTCCTGCCAAACTGAAGGCTGCTGAGGGCCACTGAGTCGCTGCCACCCAGAGGGGATGGGTGGGATTGGAAGGATGCCGCGTCAGCTCTTTCTCTTGTTCACCTCCCCGACCAGGGAAGCCAGGACCCACTCTGCCAAGGGCCCTGTGCATATTCCCTTCTCTCTGAGGAATCGGGATTTTTGTCTCTGGTGCACGTAAGGCAGAATCGTCCTGACACCAGTATGGATTTTAAACACCAGTGAGTCTGAAAGGACCACAGGTTTTTCTGCAGCTCTTTTCTAGCATTTGCCAGCCCCCGTGCCTGGACTGATTTGAATACTTTTTCTCCCTGTGCCATTTATCCTCCCACCTCCCCTTCCTGCCTTCCACCCCCCCTTGGATGAATGGATTTTTGTAATTCTAGTTGTTGTATTTTGTGGACCTGTTTTGGTTTTTCTGTGAAGCACATATATTGGACGTGGGAAGTAAAGGAGGCTCTGCTGCTCCTGGTCACTCCCGTTATAGCCATCACTGTCTTGTTTCTTGTAACTCAGGCTAGATTTGGTCTCTTGCTCCATTGCAAAAAAAACAAGCCTGAAGAGATGGGACAGGAGGAAAGACCTCACAGCCAGATCTGCTGGGTTTTGAGGAGTGGTTTTCTTTCTTCCCCTTGAAGGGGAAAAAGCTTTTTTCACTGGTACATTTAAAGCTCCCCCAGCTATAGGGAGGTACCAATTTTGGACAAGTGCCACTGCAACACAGAATGCTCAGAGAACCTGAACTTTTAAACTCTGAAGGTCTGAACTTTCCTGTTGGCCACTGCTGGGTCTGTCTGGTATTTCAAAGGAATATTGGGTGCTGCAAATAGGAACTGAAGGGGTAAACTTATTAAACCCATTAAACCTGTGAAAAAAAAAAAAAAAAAAAAAAATGTAGATAACTGCAGAACAAGAATAACAGTATTGAATATGTGCCTGAAGAGAAGAGGTACATCCCTCATTCTCAGCTTTTCCATTAGCTCCAAGTCCCCAGTTCCCATATTAAAACACTTGGAAAGTCTAACATATCAGATGGTTTCAGTTTTCCTGACTGATCTCAGATGGATACATTGTTTTCTCTGCCTAGATTCCGGGTACCTGGTACCTCACTGATAAACAATTCCCTTTGAGTTTGGGATGGTAAACTTAATAATATCTAAACATCTGGTGTTATAATGCAACCTTCAATTCAGTATCCACATGTTTTATTACACGCGGTTAAACATGTAAACAGCATTCCCTCCTATAAATGTTTGCTGAGCACCCCACCCAACAATCCATTTTTTAGAGAAAATCAAGTTGAATCTGTAGCACATTTTACTTTGAATTGAACGAAAATGACTTTGTTGGGCTTATTTCTCATATCTCCTCAAAAAAGTGGTTTATAAAATCAAATTCAATGCTCACATAAGAAAATGTATGGAATTATTTTGCTTGTAAACCAAAATTTCCTGTCATTCAGTTAAAATATGTCATTCATAGAGCAATTTATCGGAATTAATGTGAAAATTGCAATTCAAAAAAAATGTGTCATAGGTTCTAACATTTAGGTTACAAAGTAAATGAAGAAAAATGCCAAGTCAGAGAGAATTTACATTCCCAAAAATAAATGGCACAAGTCTGTTGGATCATAAATTTCCAGAGGTCAAAAATTAAGGCTATTTAACTCACTTAACTACAGCACCCTAATAATCTCAGATGTATGCCTAGCTAATAATTCGTGTCCTGAATTTCCATGTAAACTTAGATTCTGACGATTATGAGAAGGAAGTCCCATTTCTTTGTTCATGTCAACAGACAGCCTCATGAACATTTACGATATTGCAGATTGAAGTGCACATAATTGAATTACTTTCCAAGCAGGTGTGAAAAATGTTAAAATATTGTGTTTGAACACTGATTTGGTTTAACGTATTACTGGCATCTGGACAATAATGCATTTTACTTTATTACTTGTTTGAATGACATAAATAATAGAATACACACAGGTATAAAGGCTCAGGATAATTACTACTTAACATTGAATTTGTTTTTTAAAAATAAACATGGCAATAAATAATATATAAGTAATTAGTCAAGCACATGAAGACCAATATTTTAGGTTATATTTAAAGAATTTACAATTAGGATAAAATCAGAAAAAAAATACAAAAATTATACTGTAACCTCAATATCAACCACTTTCTCTTAACAGATATTTCTCAAGCTCTGATACACATTAGGATATTTTTGTTTGTTTCTAGCTTTTTAAATTAGCATGTGTTTTATATAGGCATTCCCAAGTGTTTGGATGTCTTTATTTTAAAGTTCCTTTAGTAAACTGCGTTTACTATAATTCCATTAAGGCAATACTTTTAAGTGAGAAGATTTTCAAATATGTTTAGGTAATTGAAGGCAGGAAGTCCTGATATTCAAGGCAGAGCCACATGAAATATTGTTATAGGAAGCTTAAAGTTACTAAATATACTTTTCTGATAATAGTCATATCATCCTTATTACAGTATGAACATTAGCAACAGCAGGTACCAAAATCTGGGAGAAAAAAACAAAATTGAAAAGAAAATCCATCAATAATGTTTCAGCTTTATTTCCTACAATAGAGGGAAAAAAATACCTCTACTTGCAGCAAAACATGGTCGTTTAATTCCAGACATTGCAAGTTCAAAGGCAGCTAACCCAGGGGGTGTAATTCAGGACTAAAATGAAAGCTGGGCTCCGTTTGTCAAGCCAGTACCCCGGGCATCAGCCTAGAATCTTCTAATTGGTTCCCCCCCTAGGGGCTGCCTTTTTCTCATTTGTCCTCCAGAGGTAGTGCCTCTCTCTAATTGGTCAGACCAGAGGCTATGCTTTTTCTGACTGGTCAGCCTAGAAGGGGTGCCTTTTTTTGATTGGTCCATGCAGAGGAGACTTTTTTTTTCTGGTTTTCGAGGAGCACTGAAAGCTCGGCCTTCCTGCTAATGCACCCACCAGATCAAGGAGACCCGTGACAAGTGCCCATGACACCAAGGGCATCCATCTCTAAAGACAAAGTGTACAGACACGTAAGATTGATCAAAGAAGATAGATTCAGAAGGAATGGTAAGTTTTGAATACAGTACCAAGTTTGATGTTTAGATTAATTGCGGCTCATTTTCCACCTTTTTCTAATTGGTGAGCCCAGAGGATGCCTGATGATATTCTAAATAAATTGTTTGTCGTTCCTTGAAATCTGAGTACTCATCAGTGAACAAATGTCTTTGTACCAGAGTCCATTCTCAAGCACCATGTCTCTCCGACCTATTAAATGTCAATTTCTGCAGATGAAGAATATTTATCTCAAACATACAAAATCAGAATGGCATTCAACCAAAAGCAGAGTGGACCACTGGTCTGAATCTAATGTATTTGAGGATTAATAGTTCTATTGATTTAAAAAATATTTGCAAACCTATATCATGCATGCCTGCTGATATTAATTCTGGCATTTAGCCAGCCAATTCATGAGAAATTTGGCCAGCTTCTAGGAGTGCTAGAAAATCTGTTTCCAAGTCTCTAGAGGATTTCAGCTTTGTCTTTGTGAGACCAACCATTGAAAGTTTAAAAATTCAGACTATCTACATTAATTCTCTGTCCCCCTCTCTCAGTCCTCTCTTATTCCTCTCTCTTTCTCTCTCTAACATGGAACCTGCATGAACACACACATAATCACAACTCTGGGAACTTAATTTTTCCTAAATTGACCATTCATTTTTGTCATGTTTAAAAAAGAAAGGAGAGGGCTTCCCTGGTGGCGCAGTGGTTGAGAATCCGCCTGCCGATGCAGGGGACACGGGTTCATGCCCCGGTCCGGGAGGATCCCACATGCCGCGGAGCGGCTGGGCCCGTGAGCCACGGCCGCTGAGCCTGCGCGTCCGGAGCCTGCGCTCCGCAACGGGAGAGGCCACAGCAGTGAGAGGCCCGCGTACCGCAAAAAAAAATAAAAATAAAAATAAAAATAAATAAAAAAGAAAGGAGAAACATGGTGCTACCTGCAAAAAGGGCTTTTGTGGGCGTTTCTTTAAAAACACTGGCTTTAGGGACCTGAGCGTGTGCTACAGGTTTGGACCACTTTCACAAAGTGCGGCTGAGTAAACTCCTGTGAGGTTTTGCCAAGGCCAACACCTCCTCTTACCTCCTCTCCACCACTTCCATCCACACTGGAATTATAGATAATGAACAAGTTAACCAGCAAGCCATGAGCAAAAGACTTCCTTAACCCCGTACACTCCCCAGTGTTATGCTTGAATATCTAAAATTGGACTCATTTGTGAAATCATAAAATGTATTTTCTAAGCTATTCTTCACAATAACTTATAAGTGCTGTCTTTTAACTATACATCTATTATAATTTCTATCCTTTAAATTATTTTTCTGTCTTTGATTTTTGTATTATTTTCTTTTTATAATTATTCTCATTTAGAAGTGCTGTGCTCTCAGAATGTGGTGCATTGAGGCTTCCATAGGGCCTGGCACATGGTAAATTTTTACTCTAGGGTAACTCAAGATTTTTCTCCTTCTCTTGGATGATCTGCAGTTTCTCCATGGTGTGCTTATGGGTGGATTCATCTTTATTGACCCTGCATTCTAAGCAGTGGAGACGC
Organism: Physeter macrocephalus; assembly: GCF_002837175.3. NCBI lineage: Eukaryota > Metazoa > Chordata > Mammalia > Artiodactyla > Physeteridae > Physeter > Physeter macrocephalus. The sequence continues at coordinate 72,852,787 of NC_041226.1, forward strand.
TTCAAGTCCAAAATTCTCAGTCATTACCTCTTCAGATATTTATTCTTTGCCATTCTCTCCATTCTCTTTTCCTGGAAATTCTAACACAGAAATAACGATTCCTTATTACTTTATGTCTTGGGTTCATGATTTCTTGTTCATGCTCGATGTGAGTTGTGTTCTTGTTTCTCTGCTCAAGCATCTTAAGCATACATTAAAGTCTCTGTCAGATTGTTCTAGCACGTAAGTATAACATGGATTGAATTCACATTCTGGCGGTTGATTTTCTTAGTGGTGTTTCTTAGCGTGTGATTTGAATGCGTGTTGGAATTTTGGCTTTTAGAAGGTGCATAAGAAGATTTCTCTTTAGATTTTTTGTTTCTCTCTCTTTCCTATTCTCCCTCACTCTCCCTAGTGGTTGCCTCTATCCAGCACTTCCCAGAATCACAGTCCAGACCAGAACTGATGGCATTGCTGGTATTCACAAGCTTTAGTGATACTCAGGATACTGTACATCCAATCCCAAAGGTAGTACTTGACCATGCCATGGCTGCCTTTATCCTTTCTTTTCCTAAGCTCATAACTTCCCAGGTCCCAGGGGGTAGCAAGAACAATGGTGTTTCAGAGTCCATGTTCAGATGGGACGGGGAGTCCCATCCCAGCTCCTGACCTCCAGATGCCATTACCCATGAAGAACCAAACCCCCAGCTACTTCTGCCCTATCTGAGCCTCACTGTGGCTTTCACCTCCACCTGTGTTGAAAGTTTCTATTCTGTTTCTGGTTCATGAAAATATCAATCTTGATTTTTGACCCTAGATATGTAACTTTGGTTTCTGGTTTTTGTAGTATATGCCTTACTGCCATGTGATTGGAGTAGAAAGGGTAACTTAATACTGTGCCATATGTATTAACTATCTAAATATCACCAACTTTAATGATAAGTGTTTATCAACAAAGATTACATGGAAGAAGCAACAAGGGGTGTGCATCTATTTTTTTCTGATTACTATGGAAAGTAACAGCTCTTACTTCTCTATTGCCTTTTTTTTTTTTTAGTAATCTCTATGATTTTGCAAACTTTTCCTAATGCTCTGGCATCAATATTGGCCTTCTACAGACTAGCCATCACCACTGAGCAGTTTCACATGGTCTGAAATATTTTTTTCTTGTTAAAGACATTTTTGGTTGCAAGTGACAGAAACACAACTCTAACTCTTGACTCCATTAAGTATGAGAAGAGCAAAAATTTCACTGATTCTCCAGGATGAAAGGAAAATGGGTTTTCCATCTATTATCTCTGTTTCTCTCAGTGTGTCCTGTATATTCTATCAGAGCAGCTTCCTCTACAAGTTTGGAAAAAAATGATTCCTGGAAGCCCTGAGGCTTCAGGAATAGAGAAGGTTTGAAACTTTTTCTCCAGACCCAAGTTTAGAAATTCCAGGGAAATGTTCTGATTGATTCAGCTTGGGTCAGTTGACCACCTCCGGGCAAACTGAAAGTGGGTCATGGGTGTAGAGTGTGTAATAACATGGTAGCACTCATTCAAACCACATGGATAAAATGGGACAGCGCTGGCAGACCCATGGCAGACAAGAGAATAGATTTCCATTATGGCTTTTAAATAAACATAAAAGTAAAGATTATGTTTGAACTCTCAGGAAACAAAGATTGTTGCAGTTAGTGTTTGATTCAGGAAGGAGAAATCACGGTGTATTACATTAAGGATGTAATAGAGACAATTATTCATTTACAAAGTCACTGGAACCAGTGGAGCAGCCGAGGACACAGAGGCTGGTGCTGAACTAACTTTAGGGACAAAATAGGATGATGAATTATAAAAGTGTTAGGCAATCTAGCCTAAAATTTAGACAATAATTGTATAGCTCGTGAGTCATTTCTTTAGGTAATATAAAGATTAATAAATTATTATCAGAAACTCCCTTATTCTGTTTTTAAAAATTAAGAGGAAATGGGTGCAGTTAGGGAGTTATTCAGATAAGCACGATATGGAGTAATGTCTGGAATATGATCAAGGACTGCTGAAATTTTCTGAGCTATATTCTATGAGTTGGCCAAAAAATTCATTCGGGTTTTGCCGTAAGATGGTTTGGAAAAGCCCGAATGAACTTTTTGGCCAACCCAATACATGTTCTACTAATTTGTGTGATCTAGAAGTCTGCTTCCTCATGACTAAATACACTGTTTCCACTTTTGTGCGTGCCCTATGTTTTTTTGCGAGTTATCTGTGTCTGCCTCTTTCCCCCTTGTATGGAACAAAGTCACCCTATTACAACATACTTCCAAGAATACAGAACAATAGAATAAGTATAAAATCAACCCTCAATTTGATCAATGTGAGTAAGTTTCACATTTGCGTTTTCAGGCAGCCTGGGAAAAAAGAAAACACTATGAATTAGAAAAGTTTTACCATAGTAAATAATGAAGACAATCGGTCATCAAGGGAACAAATGCTGTCGGTACCTGGAAAACACAGTGACTGCCTCCATGAGAACCTGGAAATCTAGGGAATAAAATTTACTTTAGCTAAAAGTAATGGAAGAGTAGATACTTTGTTCTAACACTCCAGCTGAAGACATATTCCTCTTAAAACAAAAATACTATAGTATACTGTACTATACTATACTATATTAAAGGAACTTCTAGACTAAGGTTGGATATGAAAATAATTGGATATGAAAATAATTAAGAGATTTTAGCCCTGTATATGGCACTGCTTCTATCCTAGGGACACTTATCAATTAGGAGCTAACTACTGAAAGGCTGAATTATACTTGGGACAATATCCCAGAGCTTTGGGGGCAGCAGTCAGAGAGTCCAGAACCAGCCAAAGGTTGGATCCTGAAAGCTGTACCCCAGGAAAAAGGGTGACTCCAAGGATTTCATGATGGAAGTCCAGCTTCAAATCAACTGGACGGACAGCCCCAGGAGGAAAAAAAAAAAAAAAAAAAAAAAAAAAGATCTCTCCAGAGGAAGATAACATTACCCTGTCTTTCGAAATGTTTTTGCAAATAATTTCATCACCTGTGTATTCACTTAAGAACCTAGTATGGCAGGGCAGTTGCCATCTGGAATATTCCCTATGGCAGGGGGAGAGAAAGCATAGGAATCATGCACAAGCTTTAAGAGTTTCTTCTTAGAAGTGACACACATCACTTCTGCTCTGATTCCACTGCTTAGTGCAATTCTTATGACCACACCTGGGTTTGACGGAGTTGGGAAGCACAGTCTTCTTAAAAGGTGGGAGACCAGAGACTGGTCATTAGTAATACAACTGCTCAGGTCCTACCCTGCTAAAGACCAAATATTCGTTTCCCTCTCCTTTCTCAGTGCACAGTGCACTCAACCTGTCCCCGAGGGAGAAATCCAAAATTTCTATCCAATCATTGCTTTAAGCCAGGATCTCTGAGAGACACACAAGAGTTTCTACATCTAATCTAGATGTGGCTCTTCTTGATCTGGATACTCAGGGGCTAAAGAGACAAGGTATCTGCCCCTCACACTCCCAAAAGAAAGTGGGAGAGGGTGATACCAATACATTCTCCTTCACTGAAAGAGCGAAAACATGAGACCCACAGAAGTCACTGGTAATTAGCAATTCCAGAATCCCGTGAGCAGGTGCCATGAGAGACTCTGTGGTCTCGGAGCAGGATGTGCTCTGCTCTCTGGAGTACCTCCCCAGCCCATCGTTCTCCGTGCCCCTCGGCTCAACAACGCAGACATCCTCCTTTGCGCCACCAGCATCCTTGACCACAACCTGCGAGAGCATTGAACACTATGCCCTCCTTGAGGGCTGGGCTTCTCAGCCAGTCTCCTTCTGGTGGAACCGTGGATACCGACTTGGTCTGTTTGGGCTGCTGTAACAGAACACCAGAGACGGGGTGGCATATAAACAACAGAAATTTTATTTCTCACAGTTCTGGAAGCTGAGAGGTCCAAGATCAAGGCGCCAGCAGATTCTGTGTCTAGGGAGAACCCTCTTCCTGGTTCATAGATGCCCAACTTTGTGTTCTGTCCTCATATGGCAGAAGGACCAAGGGATCTCTCCGGGGTCTCTTTTATAAGAGCACTAATCCCACGCATGAGGTCTCTGTCCTCATGACCCAGTCGCCTTCCAGAAGCTTCTCCTCCAAATACCATCACATTGGGGGTTAGGTTTCAACATATGAATTAGGGGAGGACACAAACATTCCACGTATAGCAGGCATCTCCGTGGCCTCTTACGTATCAATTGTCATCTCTTTAAGTCCAAGCTGGTGGCTCTTTGTGCAGTACAGTTTGCAGTACAATTCTTTCAAAAACTTAGGCAGCTTAAGATCTATTTTATCCCAATCAGTTTGTTTTGTCCCGTGCCCTACACCCAGTATAAATGCAGCTATCTTGTATTTGTAAGACATTGATGGGAGAGCCACACACTTAGTCTCTTTTTCTTGAGGTGTTTTGCCCAGATAAAAGAATTTACTGGGAAAATCTTAATCTATTCAGAAATTTGAACAATCATGGTGACAACCATACTCTTCATTTGATCCTTACCCTAAAACTAAATTCGAATTGGCCTTCGATATTCAAATAATTCCTCAATTTCATCGTTCCATGTTTGAGTTTCAGAAACATTTCTCTTTTCAACCTACAAGTCCCTGAATTTATGGGCTGTCTCTTTTCTCTTTCATTCTTGCTGGCAAAACAGCCAGTATTGTTCTGATCTTGTCTCGTCCTTGTAATAAGCTTTCCAATGCAGCCAACACACGCTACTAAGAGGTTGTTTTCCCATTAAGCTACAAATTTATTAGACATAAAATTTTTCTTTAACTTAGCACAGGCAACAATTTTACTAAGTAATTTGCCACTCCAAAACATGGATCACCGTTCTTCTAACCTCTATTATCTGTTTCGTTGCAAACTAACGCCTCGCCCATAAACCAAAGCCACGTATTTTAGGTTGTTTGCTACAATATCACGTCAATCCTGATTCCAATTTCTGTTTCAATCAGATAGATCTGATTACACCGCAGTAATAAACGACCCTAGAATGTCAGTGGCTTAAAGCAACAGACGTTTATTTCTGTCTCATGTCGTTTGTCCATCACAAGAAGGATGGCAGCACTGATTCCCATCAATATTGTCCTCATGCTGGGTAGCAGGCTGATAGAAGAGTCACCCTCTGAAATATTACCAGTAACCGCAGCGAAAGAAAAGAAAAGCATGGTGAAGCATGTACGGGCTCGAAAAGCTTCTGCCTCAAAGTGATACTCATCACTTCTGCTCCCATGGTCACACAGACCCGAGTTTCACACGGTAGGTAAGTATAATCCTAAGGTAGGAAGTAGAGCTAGATATTGGTGGAAGATGTTAGAAATCTATCATTAAAATCTACCTAGTAAAAGTAACCTACTTACTACTACTAAAGGAGATAAAAGCCAAGCTTGAAAATTTCAGCTAATGGAAAATATGAAAAGAGACATAGGAAATCTATATCAAGTAAATGTACAGGATTCTAGAATTAAAACATGCAACTGAAATTATTAAAAACCAGAAGGACAGATTTAAGAGCAGTTCAAGCCAGGCTTAAAGCAGAATGTGTGAACTGGAAAAAAATAACTATGCAGCGTACCACTAGACAGACAAAGATATGGCTAAGAATCAAAGAGGATGTCGTAAATTCTCCATTCACAAACCTGTGTTAAAGGAAGCAATAAATACTCTCCAGGGAGAGAGAAAACGATCACATTTTTAAAGGTTAGAGATGCCGGAAGAGATGAAGAACAAATAAAAACCGGTAAGTAAAAGAGTTAAACTAAGTAAATACTGACTCTAAACCAGTAACAGTAGTGTCTTATGGGGTTCATTTTCTATACAAAGAGAAATGAAATACATCTTACCAATAGTATTCGAGCGGGTAGGGGATAAGTGGAGAAAAAGTCTTCTCAGATACTTGCATTTCCTGAGAGAAAAAAAGATATCAACTAACGTTAGACTTTGATAATTTAAGAATTCATGTTGTAATTTCCAGAGTAACAATGAAATAATAAAAATAGCATATGACTTCCAAAATAGTGGGAAAGATGATCATAAATAAAAATGATCAATCCTAAAGGAGGTAAAAAAAGAAAAAAACATAAAATAGATTCAACAAATAAACTACACATAATAAGATGGAGAATTTTAACCCAAATATATTAATTATATAGTAAGTGTAAATATAGAAAAAGATTCAGATAAAGACAAAGGCGTTCAGACTGGATACGGAACAATAACAACAATGACAACTATAAGTTGTTTTTAACATAGTTGCACACTATAACTTCTTTACGTTGCACACTTGCTACATAAAAAATCAGAAAGAGGGCTTCCCTGGTGGCGCAGTGGTTGCGCGTCCGCCTGCCGATGCAGGGGAACCGGGTTCGCGCCCCGGTCCGGGAGGATCCCACGTGCCGCGGAGCGGCTGGGCCCGTGAGCCGCGGCCGCTGGGCCTGCGCGTCCGGAGCCTGTGCTCAAAAAAAAAAAAAAAAAAATCAGAAAGAAAAAGTAATACTAAAAAAGGCACTATGTAGACATTAAATAAAAGAAGTTTTACTTCATAATGATAAAAAGTCGAACTTATCAGAAACATAAAACAAATTTTACATTTGTATGCACATATTAATGTGGCTCCAAAATATATTAAAATATGCACATATATAAGGAAAAGTAGAGAAACACACAATCATAATGGAAGATATTCATACTCTCAATAAAACAAGCAGACAAAATATCAATATGCATATAGAAGATTTAAACAGCATAATTAACGTTAACGAATGGATACAGATATATAAATATGTAATCCTGCACCCAACATTGAAGAATATATCTTCTTTTCAAGCAAGTCTGAAACATTTATAAAATTTGCGTGTATGATCAGGCATAAAGGAGGTCTTCACAAATTTCAAAGATATGAAATAGTACAGTTTTAGAGATACGAAGAATACGGAGCAGTTACACTAATCATGGTGTAATTAATCTAGAAATAAATTGCAAAAAAATAAGTATAATCCCCATATATTAGAATTAAGTAATATACATTTAAGTGACCCATGGTGAAAGAAGAAATCAGAGTGGAAATTGATTAAATTTGTTCAACTATTTAACAAATGAAAAATACTATTAAAATACTACATTAAAATATATGGGATACAGCTAAAGAAGAAATTCGAGGGAAGTTTACAATCTAAAATGTTTATATTGGAAAAGAAAGAAGGCTGAATTTTAATGAGCTGAGTTAATCACAAAAATTTAGTAAAAGAATAGCAAATTGCCGAAATAATGGGAAGAAAAACAAAGAAATGAAATCAACAAAATGAATATTAAAATAAAGAAGATCAACAAAGCCTTGAAAAACTTACAAAACTAATAAACTCTGCACCCCCGCAAAAAAAAAATAAATGGAGAAAGCGCGCACGTGCGCGCGCGCACACACACACACACACTGTTAGGAATGAAGAAAGGGGTTATCACTACAGATATTGCACGTATTAAAAGGACAGAAAGGAAATTATGAGGAACCTTGTGTAAGTTGTTTTTTTTTTTTTTTTTGCGGTACGCGGGCCTCCCTCTGCTGTGGCCTCTCCCGTTGCAGAGCACAGGCTCCGGACGCGCAGGCGCAGCGGCCACGGCTCACGGGCCCAGCCGCTCCGCGGCACGTGGGATCCTCCCAGACCGGGGCGCGAACCCGGTTCCCCTGCATCGGCAGGCGGACGCGCAACCACTGCGCCACCAGGGAAGCCCTTGTGTAAGTTTTTAATGCTACTTACTTGATTGCCATAGCTTTGTGAATTATTATGAGGTGCACACTATTGTATCCACTTCACAGATCAAGAAAAGCAAGCATACCAGTCCCACAGTAGCCCTTAGTCACAGTTATCTCCCTCCAAAAGCAATGACTCTCCTGGATTTTAAGACACTCACTTCCTTGCAGGAGATTCCAGGAAAGGAGCCTGAGGAAAAGCTGTCAATTAGGGAGAAGGAAATCATGGAGTGAAGTGTAACAAGCCAAGACAAAAGAAGTGAGTAGGGCCAAGACAAAAGAAGTGAGTATTCCTGTGGGAACGGTCCAGTTGAAAGAGAGAGAAGTACAGCTGGAGGGTGGAGAGTTCATCACAGAGTATGAGAAGGCTAAAAGAGATGGGATGCGGAACCCAAATGAAGGGTTGGAAGCTTTGAATTTTTAGAAAATGATCTCCCTCCCTCTGGAGGGAAGAAGTATGGGTAGGTTTCTGGACTTGGAAGTGAAAAGATGAAGAAATTCCTAGTTGATGATTCCAGTGTTTAAGTGAAAGAAGACTCAAAGTTAAGAGTAGGGATGAAAGTATAGGCAGGGGAAATAAGCAGTTTGTGGAGAAAGGAAAAGGAACAAAATAGTTAAAGAGTGAGAAACTTACAAGACAAAGCCTGTTGAGTTGTTAGGCCCGGCTGAGTGCCACCTTGGAGTTTAATTTATTTAAAGGGAAACCACTCTGCCTGGCTGCATTTCTCCTCTCCTCCTGCAACGTTCATCTGTGTGTAAGGACAGAACTCATGGTTGGATGGTTGAGTCATCACAGACTGGGGTTTGACCACGCAAAAATGACAAAAGGAAAGAGAAGAAGGCTAAGGAGATTGCAAGAGAGTAATAATAATGATAAGCCAAGGGCTCTGAGTTGCACAAGGAAGAAAGTGAAAACAGGTGTGTATGTGGGGCTGGGGGAGTGTTAGTGAGAAAGCACTGGGCTAGGTTAACTGGAGAGAGTTCATTGATAAGAATTTTTGCAGTAAGATTAATTGAGCCCATGAGCTGTTAGGAAAGGTGGTGGTTGCAGAATTGGGATAAATTGAAGATTTCAAAGGTGGTACACTTTCTCCAAATGACAAGTTTCAGGTAGGACTGTGAGAGTGGTAGTCTGAGGGGGAGGGGAGGAAAGGATGATTGGGGAAATATTGGTTAAGGGACCGAGAGGCCAGCATGTCAGATGGGACACGCGCTAGGACGTCGAAGTCTCTGGGAAGGATGGTGTGATTCAGGGAGAAGGGGAAGGCTGTAGCCAGAAAGCTTTCTGGAATGAAGGACAGAGCCTGGAGCCAGCGGATGAAGCAGTGAGGGAGAGAAGAGAGTGATTGCACTGGCTGGCATCTGCATACACCAGAGGCTCACAGGGAAAACCTCAAGGGGTTCCCTTTCCCTCTGGTTTCTGGTTCAGCCATTGGAGAGCCTCTCAGGAGTTTGGAGGCAGGGAGGCCTGAGTACTTTTTCCCCAGGTTGCATCAGGCTGACTGTGTCTCTTGGCTGAAGGTCACTAATAACTCAAGGCAGCCATTCCTACATGAGTGTCTTGTCCTGGGTTTTGATAACAATCCCCCCCTGTCTTTCTTGAGGCCACCAACGTTACTAGCTCCAGGTTTCTGCACTATTCCATGTGGTTTCTCTACATCCTATCTGCATCTTTGTAAATGCTCCCTTTTTAAAACCCTCTTTGAATTTTCCTACTTTGATGTGCCATCTGTTTCCTTGCTGGGTCTCTGAGTGCTACCACGATAGAATCCAATGGCGTGCCATGAAGTTTAAAAAGAAAGAAAGAAAGGAAGGAAGGAAAAGAAAGAGAAAGCTTAATGTTCCAGAAGTGGTGATGAGAATTAAGGAGGATGCCTACCCCACCAAGTGTCTTGGAATCTTGTGGTGCATGAGAGAGAAAAACAATGCCTCCAATTGGGAACAATGTCCTCAAAAACCTTCCAGGCATCCGTTAGGGCCACAAGTGGAAGGAATGACAAAAAAAAAAAAAAAAAAAAAAACCCTTGAGGATGGAGGGGAAGATGGGACAAAATGAAGGAAGGCGTCACACTTCTTAGATCCTGTAGATCTATGACCATAGACGTATTCAGCTGAGAATGTGCATGATTCTTCAAGACAAGGGAAGAATGACCCAGAAGGCAGTTCAGAGATCATCAGGGCTGTCTCTTCAGCTTCAAAGAGGGGGGGGCTCATCTCAGTTTCAACAGGCAAGATGGCAGTCCCCTGGAGCCTTGGGGATGTGACCTCTGCCCAGCAGAGCATCAGAGTCAGGACCTCCCCCTCAGTGGGTTTCAAAGGCAGAGCACTGAACCAAAGAGGATTATTCTTGAGGCTTAAGAGCGAATATTTACTTGCTCGGGACGCATCACCCCTTCCTTCTTCCCTGTTTCTCCCTTTTGGAGTGGGAACATCTATCCCAGGCCCATCCCACCAGGAAGCACATGACTTGCCTGGTCTCACAGGTTCACAGCTGCAGATGAATTTTGCCTCAAGTCTCACCCACTTCTGAGTTAGATAATATTTAGACTTTGGACTTAAGAGTGTAGAGTTGATGCTAGAAGGAGTTAAGACTTCAGCGCCATTGGGAAGGAATTAATGTATTTCACGTGAGAGGTGAACGTGAATTCGGGGGGCCAGAAGCAGGATGTTTGGGCCGAATGTTTGTGTCCCCCCCAAATTCAGGTTGAAGTCCTAATCCGCGGTGCGATGGTATTTGGAGGTGGAGCCTTTGGGAGCTAATTAAGTTTAGACGAGGTCACGAGCGCGGGGGTCCACGAGGTGGGATTCGTGTTTTTATAAGAGAAAACACTGGAGCTCATTCTTTCTTCCTTGTGAGGACACAGTGATAAGTCCACAAACCAGGAAGAGAGCCCTCACCAGGAACAGAATCTGCCAGCACCTTGATCTCGGTTCAGCCCCCAGAACTGTGAGATATGAATGTCTGTTGTTTAAGCCCCCCAGTACTTTTTGTTACAGCAGCCTGAGCTGACTAAGCCAGAGGGGATGTGGCCAATCACAGAGCAGGAACTTCAGAAAGCAGGGACAGGAAAGGAGGCAGGGTTGCAGATTGGGAGAGATTAGGGGTACACAGAGAATATAAGGGTGATTTGAAGTGGTAGCAAACGCCTGCAGAGGTTTGGAATTCTGGGGGTGACGGAAGCAGACAGGGAATCAGGCACAATAGGAGTCAAGGCAGATGGGCTTGGGGTTCCAGCATTGTATGATGGCCCCAAAACATTTCAAGTGTTGATACTGCAATTGGTTACTCAGGTCCTAGCAGTTTTTTATCTTAGCAGGCAACGAGTCAAAGCCACTCCTGTAGGCTATGGTTAGTGGTCCAGCTACAGATAAGAGGCACTACTCTCAGAGTACAAAGGTTAGGGAGCAAGTCATGGAAAGCTTTTTTAAGATGCAAGAGACTGGGATGTGTTTCACAGCTGATGGGCAAGAAATCAAGACAAAGCAAGAGGCTGAAGACACCAAAAGAGAGAGAGGGTAATCAAGGACGAGAAGTCTCAGAGGCAGCTGGATCCTGCCAGTGGGTGATGGGACTGGTCTCTTTCACTCTGATGAGAGGGAGGTATTTTGCTAAGATGCCACAAGGATCTGTCGAGAATGACATGTAAGGTATCATGCATATTAATTACTCACTATGAATTAGTAATGACACACTGACATAGCAAGCTCTGGGCTGAACAAGTCTGTATCCTCCACGTTCCCATGGTGACTTGCCCTGGGATATCTGCTTCTTTTTTTTTTTTTTTCTTTTTGGCCACTACGAGTGTGTCACCAGTGGCTCTCACCTGTGAGCAAAGCCGTGCAAGACTGCATGTCTTCTGTGTATCTGAACACTCCAGGTAAAACACAGGAGTCTCTTCTCTGCCCCCTTTTGGTCCAGCAGAAACATTCTCCATGCTGTGATGTTAAATATCTTAAAGCTCCTATGATAGGAGGAGCCCTTAACTGCTTGGAGTCCAAACATTTTGCTATGATGCTTCTGGTAGAATACCGTTACACATGCCCAGGCTTTAGTTTAGCGAGGTAACTAGTTACACTAGCCCCCGCGGAAGCAGTCGCCATATAGCACATTAAGAACAGAGACAAGAAGGTCAAAATCAAAAGATCAGAAGGATGAATAAAAGGAAATGGGAGACCTAGTGGTATTTGTGCAAATGATCTGAAAATCAGAAACCAAATCCGAAGTAAATCCAGACAGAGCCCATTTCCAAGTCTCAGCTCCAAAGGAGGCAGAGTTCAAGCCAAAGGGAATATGAACCGAGCAAGTCTGTAATGTACGGGGCAAGGACAATGAACTCATCCAAGGGTTGTGTTACGAAATAAGAGTGAAACATAAATGGGGAAGGGACCAGAAAAGTTTTATCAGCCAGTCTACTGCAGGCATTAGATCCATGAGGGGTAAAGAGAAAAGCCCCATATGCCCAGAAAAAAGGGAAAAGAAATATTCGTACTAGTTTGGGAAGGAAGAGTGGAGTGGGACGGGTCACCAGCTGAGAGCATAGGAAATTGCCCAGCACCCTGTCTTGGGCATAGACCAGAGACTATTTCCAAATAATTTCTGGGACAAATGCTATTAATATTCTACCAGTGGCTCAAGGGAAACTTATTGAATAGAGGCTCAGGGACAGGGCTGCTATTCCATAGGAATGGTTACATTCCCATACAATAATGACCTGAGTACAATAAATGCATATAGTAAAACTTTGATGTAACTTGGTTAATGTACATGACCAGGTGTATATTTCTTCTGAAGAAAATATCTCGCACTCAGGAGACAGAAAGTGAAGCTGATCTGAGAGAGGAAAAGGTTTCTTCCACACTTGAAACTCAGAGGTGCTAAGGTTGAAAAGATAAGACTCTGGTTCCCCGAGATGGTGAAACTGATCAGGCAGGAGAAGGCTTGAACCTGGATGGGTAGTTGTATGCGTGTGGGTAATTCTATTGAGGGTAATTCTATGGCGACTACTCTGCACTAGGATGCAATCTCACATCACTTTAATGTCTCCAAATTCAATTTAATCTGGCTTGGCACCCCAAGGCCAGATTGACATGAAGTCGGTCCATTCTCAACCTCTCGGGGGTTCTCTCCCTCTCTGTTGGATAGTCAAAGAAGCTGAATATCCTGTGTGTCCCCAAGGGTTCCCCACAAATGTCCATTCCTAAGAAAGGAAGCGGACATTTCCTTCTCACTTTGGTCTTCCAACTGGCCTTCCCCGCGTCAACAAAATAGAGCAGTCACCAGCTGCAGGCTCAGGCCCGTCAGATCCTGTGAAAGCTGTGCTTCAGGTGCCCTGACCCGGTTGGCCCAGTGGCAGGGCCTGGCCTTAGTTTTCCAGTTTGCACACCAGCATTTCCCAGAGCCTGGGGCCACAGCAGAGTTGTGCCAGAACACACATGTCACCTGCCCGTAATAAAGCCCACACCCACCTTCCCCTTTCCAGGCTGCGTTTCTTTTCCACCCCTGAAATATCAGCTCCTTCCCTCTAAAAGGAAAAACATGATTACTCAAAAGAAGGCCCCGGACTTTTGAGACACAAAGGAAATCTTCTTTCCCCTCTCTGAGAGAAAGACTCGGAGCTTAAAAACATGAAGGCTTTTATGCCCGATCTGAGAGCAGGGGGTAGAGGCAATAATCTCCATCCCTCCTCCTTCTAGTTGAGTAAACTGGCTCCCCACACACCCAACAGCAAGAAAGAATTTTTGGCGGCCGGGGGGTGGGGGGTCTGAAGGAGGAAAAGGAATGGGTGGAGCTGTCTTTATCAGATCGCCCCTACTGTGTCTAAACTCAAAAAGCTGTGTTACCAATGAGTGAAGCTGAACCGAGATCACTGCTATGGAAGGTCCAAGAGTCTGTGGGCTCCATTTGCACACCTGAGAGACAGGTAGCTCAAGCACCTGCGTGTCATGTAGGAACATGTAATCAATGATGGTGACTCCGCCCATGGAAAGAAGTGTCTGAGTGGAGGAGCAGCTGCAGAAAGCAGCCAGGGATCGAATCGGATTTCCAGGTCGTTTTGGGAGCGGGTACCGAGGTTGGGAGGCCCGGGCCCAGTTCTGGGGACAAAGGAGACAGCACTGGGGCAGCTGGTCGGCCTGTGTTTCACCAGTGACACCATGTGGCAGCGATGGCTGCGGGGACAGCGGAGGTCCATTAGACTTCTGGTTTTCTGTCTGACATTATTGACTGGTGACTCCCTGAGACTATTGACACTTCCACCGAGAAAAGCCCACTGGGCGCGGGTGCATGCGTGCTGCGGGTCGGGGAGCTGATGGGAGAAAATGGCCAGGGCCAAGGAAGGAAAACCTTCCCTTTCTTTCTTTCCAGATCTCTTACTGTTAGGTTATCCCCATGTTTTTTTTTTTTAAAAAAAAGTGAAACTCAGGAGTTTAGGAGTTTCTTGTACAGGTGATAGTCCTGGGCAAAGCTTTAAAGAGTTCTCCTCGTATCCCAGGTAGAGATATGGTTCTGCAACTTACAGTCTGACCCAGGAGCAGTTGTATGACCATTGACTGGAAAGTCATTCTCTTCGCCTACAAAGAGGGATGAATTAATGCCTTAGCTATAGAAGAGACCAGACCGCCCGTGGGCGTGAAGGGTTAGGCTCCATATATCCTGAAGATATTGTATTCAGTGTTGAAGTTGTGTGTTTGTTGCATTTGTAAGACCATTGTTACTTCTTGGTGAATCCTCATGCCATTTCCCTGTGCTACAAGGAAGACAGAGGATCTCAGAATGTCTGTATGAGAGTCTAGCACCAGTCTGTGTGAAGCCATCTCCTCTCCCTCCCCACTCCTGGAGTCCACACGTTCTCTGAAGATAAGCCAGGCGTATCTTCCCAGGCAAAACGAACAAAATAAAATCATTCTAAAGAAATTGTTTGAACTGGGAACACAAAGGCCTGTAGTCTGATGGTTGGTGCCTGTCCTTGAAGCTCTCCTCTTCCTTACACTTGAGGGCCCATGGTCCATGGTGGGCTATTGGCTCATCCTAAGAGCAGGGACCAAGATATGCAAAGGGCAGACCAGCTGACCCCACACCCGACACGCACTCACACACACACGCTCAGACACGTGAGGGCTTGACAGACTATTCCACACACAGTGGGTGCTTCACAGATTTGGTGGAGAGATGGGCACAACACTCACCAACAGCGGTGAGAAAGGTTAATTTGGGGTCAGGAAGAAGGAGTTGAGAAAAAAGCTACTATTTTAAGTGACAATTCAAACCCAAGCTGCCTTGGCTTCAGAATCCACAAGCCCACCAATCCTCTATACTGAGTCAAGTGTCATTTTATAAGAATAAGGGAGGGCTTCCCTGGTGGCGCAGTGGTTAAGAATCCACCTGCCGATGCAGGGGACACGGGTTCGTGCCCTGGTCCAGGAGGATCCCACGTGCCGCGGAGCAACTAAGCCCGTGAGCCATGGCCGCCGAGCCTGCGCTCTAGAGCCCACGAGCCACAACTACTGAGCCTGCGCTCTGGAGCCCGAGAGCCGCAACTACTGAAGCCCGTGCGCCTACAGCCCGTGCTCCACAACAAGAGAAGCCACCGCAATGAGAAGCCCGCGCACTGCAACGAAGACCCAACTCAGCCAAAAATAAATAAATAAATTTATTTTAAAAAGAAAAAAAAGAATAGGGGAAAAAAGTAAGAAATTTAGTTATAAGCCACTCACCTATGACTAGCCCAAACAACAAAGATTGTCACATCCTCCAGGCAACCCCAAGGGGTTCATACATAGAGATTTAGGGCCCAGTCTCAGAGTAAAACAAGTGCCTGTTTCCCTGGCAAGGTTCTCTGTTTATAGTTCATTCGGGAACCTCAAAGGAGAGAGTAGCTCACCTAGGACAGAAGTGTGTTCCTTTTTCCTCCACTCAAATGCCATCTTGAACTCAGCCCATTCGTTCTCTGAAAAGACCCCAAGGTACAGGCTGTGAAAGGGTGTATGTATGGAGACGGCAGGACGTGGAACAAAAGCACAGAGGACTTGGACTTCTTTCTAAATTCCAAGGTTAAGATTCTTTGCTGTGGGAGGAGTCGCAAAAGACAGGACTGAATGTGCATATGCGTCCAGGCACCAACACATTGAAATCCGGTCTTCAAATCTAACAGACGGCCACAGCCAAGAGCCCTCGAGTGTGTGTTCGAAGTACACATTGTGAGGAATTTGGCAAATAAAATGTTGCCTGAGCCCCGACACTTTATATAGGGCAGCCTGTGTTTTCAGAGTCACTTGCTCAAAAGCCAGTAAGGTTAACAGAAGTGATGAAACACTGTGTAAACATCAGAATTTCATGGCAGAAAGGGGAGGGCAAGCAGAACCGAACTCCTTTGGCTAGACTCAAAGAAAAGAGGTACTGGAGTTGTAGAAATCAAAGCATTTCAGGGCCAGAAGAAACCCTATGTTTCTAATTCTATTCTCTCACTTCCAGGAAAGACTGTTTTCTGTTTATCTGTTTGTTTGTTTCTTTTAATTTACACTTGGAATTTTCCAGAGAAGACTCTTCTAGTTTCTTTGTAAATGTATCATAGCTCCTCTCAAACTCCACCAGTTACCTGGGGGCTCTGAGGTTTTTAATCTTTGTTTGTATGCCTAGTTGCATACATTTCTACATCAAAAGAGATTTTTCTTTTTGCCCGAAGTATAAACTCAGCTACTGAAGTACACTCAGGAGATCACTGTAAATGTAAATCAGAACTGTTGATGATATAAACAATAATCCAAGGCTTTTAAAAGGCTTAGTTGAAACAGCACATATGGTTGATATGAACTTCTTCACCATGAACTAAACCCAGATCCATAGTTCTAAAAAGGTGGAACAATAAGCTAATACAACACGTTCAGTATCTGCATTCCTTATGCAATTTCCATGTCTGTGGCGGTCACTTGGCTCTTAGAGATTTTAACCACTTCATGCATCCAGAGGTATCTGCGGGTTAGAGTCTCATAATCACTTTTGCTGCTTTTGCTGGGGTTCCCTTCTTATCTGAACTTGCCTCTTATAGCTGCTCTCTTATCCTTGTGCTGACACACATAGGAAACAGAGCCCCTTTTCTTTTAAATGCTTTCCCCCAAACAATCCATGCAGTGCTTTGTGGGTGGAGCAGACTTTGCTGAAGACAAGAGGGCAAAAGAAGGGTTTACAGTGTGGGAGTGCGATCAACTTAACGTGGGAAACAAACATCCCTGTTGTGAAAGTGGCTTCCTGTTCCGGGGGTTACTCACCAGCTACATTCCCTGCGGGTCCGGCCTCTAGCCGGGCAGCAGCCCCCTCTCACCACTTCCGTTCCCACGTTTTCCCCTCTGTCTCTCTCTGCTCCTGAGCTCCCTAACTTTTGGACTATCTGCTCCTCTTACCTGGAAATTCAAGTGAAGACATTCATCACGCACTGTGAAACTCTGGGTCTACCTTTGCTTATCTTAAATGTTGTTAATATTTCTGCTCAAAGGAAGGGCTTTCTAACCTGGGGCTCATCCAACAGCAATACCAAGGAATTGGCCAGTTTTGAAATTTGGGTCTTTTCTTTCTATCTCTTTGTCTCCATCTTTACAAAAGGCGAAGAGCAGTAGAGAAACACATTTTCCCCCCAGCAATGCCTTATTCCTCCTTGTACTTATCTCCAACAGCTGTTATAACAACAGTCAATTTGAGTTTAGAATAACATTTTTCCTTCATTACATAGAAACTAAAACTGAAACAAAACAAGACAGAGTGAGGGAGCTGCAGGTAAGTTGACCCAGTTTAGGCCATTTTCAAGTATATCTCATATGGCTGTAAACCAACTCTCATTTTCCTAAAGCTGTCACACTCTATGCTGTTCAGTTGTCCAGGGTGGTAGACACTAGCCACGTGTGGCTATTTAGGTTTAAATTTTCATTAATTAGAATTAAACAAAATTTAAAATGTTATACCAGCCACCTTTCAAGTGTTCAAGAGCCACGTGCAGCTGGTGTCTATTCTATTAGGGCAGAATTAGAAAACATTTCCATCAATACAGAAATTTCTATTGTATGGTGCTATTCCAGGTGGAAAAAACATGTTGCACTCTCTTTTGGTAACCTGTTCCACAATTTCACAACACATAATCTAACCTGCGGTTAATCTGGTGGAAAAGGTATTGAATATACTGCAACTGAAGAGATTCAGGTTTTAAATCATGAGCTACATAATGAACAAAATACTATCTTTGAATTTTGGAATGCCCACCAGCAAAATTTGATTTCTTCTCACTGCTTCTGGAACTTTCAAAGGAATGCCAACTGATGACTTTGTTAGCTGACATAAATATGCTGATTAAAGCTGGGGGAGGTACAAGTAAACTCCATCACAGTGATCAAGGACATTCAAAACGAAGACGTCAGGCATTTACTGCTTAACTCACCTCTTTATCTGAGGCCAGGTGAAATATGGCAATCTCAGTCCACTCTTACTCCAGTTGGCGAAATGTAGATTACAAAGTAGCACATCAGTGCTAGATTTTTATCCTCTGATCAAAGTAATTCTAATGAGATAATTAAAATAAAATATTAATGTCTCCAAAGAAATCTTAGGAGTTTTTCTATAATTTATTCATAGATTTTAATGCAGGGACCTTCCTAGCTATGAAAAAAATCACACATTAAAGGAAAAATGTAAGTAATTAAAATAGATTTACAATAATGCCTACATGTATATGCATTGCACTTTTTCACATAGTATCTCATTTAAATTCTTAACAATTTCCTGGAGTAGGTATCATAATCCCATTTTACACATGAAGGCATTGGAAGATTGAGATCATTCTTTTTTTTTTTTTTTTTTTTCTTTTGTGGTATGCGGGCCTCCCTCTGCTGCGGCCTCTCCCGTTGCGGAGCACAGGCTCTGGACGCGCAGGCTCAGCGGCCATGGCTCACGGGCCCAGCCGCTCCGCGGCATGTGGGATCCTCCCAGACCGGGGCGCGAACCCGGTTCCCCTGCATCGGCAGGCGGACGCGCAACCACTGCGCCACCAGGGAAGCCCCATGATTTTCATATTATAATAATAAAGTTCATAATAAAATTCTTCTAATGATTTAATTTGAGGCTGAATTCAATTAGTTCGTTTTCACCCACAAATACTTTAAAAAGTTTATAATTAGTGTGACTACCAGAATGACAATGTATATCTGGTTGTGTACTTGAATGTTCATGAGTAAGATCTTATCTTTATTTTGTCATATCTTATTAAAGCTATTTTCAAATAGAGTTTTGTATTAACTATGGTCATTTATTAACTAAGCAATATTCTTATAGGTATTTTGTTATAATTTTCTGATTAGCCATTTGTTGGGTTGCTAGTCATTTTGTAATCTTTACATTTTGTTTTTGACTCTTTGTATTATTTTTATTTAGCTTATTCGTGGGGTAAAACTGTAAGATAATAGGGCTCATGAGCAAATTAAGTATATTTATCTGTTGGTGAGAAATCATTTATTATCCCTGTCAATAAGTATGCAAAATTTTAAAAACTCATCAGTTAGTTTTGTAATGTCAAACCAGATTTAAATTAAGAACAGAGAGAAGTAATACATTAATTATATGCTCATATTCTTCTGTTTCTTTTGTAAATCTGTCATCTATTGTTCTACTCCATTACTCAGAAACGAGAAACACCATCATGAATTTATGCTTTTTATTAAAGATAGAAAAAGAAGAAATTAAATGGTGGTGGCAGAGGGGGTGCTTACAAAGTGCTGGTAATGTTCTACTGTCTGACCTTGTTCATGGTTACATGGTAACTCAGTGACGTATATTTTATGATTTGTGTACTCTTCTCTAGGTATGTTCTACTTCAATTAAAAAGTAAAAAAAGAAAAAATTAAAACCACTATACCCAAACCCTAATCATGGCCCTACACATAGATTCCTGCCTTCCTCCTGACCTGTTGCTCACGTCCTATCATATTCCAGCATTTGCTGGTTAGCCTCTGATTTTACCTCCCATATTGAGATCTGCTCTCACCTCTGATTGCAGTCATTTTCACCAGCCCTTAGCCTTTCTCCTGGTCCACTTTCAGCAGCCACAACAAGCCCACATCACTCAACAATGTGAGAGACCACAGCTGGCCCTCTCCTCGAGGTGGAAGAAGACACACTTACAAGGCCAGTCTTACACACCTTGTACATGTCAGTCTCACTAAGGAGATCACAACCTCCTCATCTAAAGAAACTGTTTTCCTCCTGTTTGCATTCAGCAGAACACCTGGTGCGAGGCCTGGCATACAACAGATATTCTATAGATGAGGAATGATGTTGCCTTGACCATGTATTTGGTGAGATGTATGCCAGTGGCAAAAGAACAGAAGGGGTGGTAGAGACCAAGCTGGGGGGTGGGGTGGGGGATACTTTCATGCTTCTTGTTCTTAACAAGATGGATTTCATTACATATATCTGAAAGAGCTTAATGGTTTCTTTTGTTTCCCTTGATTTTCCCTAAACTTGACTCTGCTAAGTTCTAACGAAGGTACTCTTCGCTATAATTATCTGATTACCAGAGAGATTAATAAGCCTTTTCAGCTTGGCTCATAAATCACAAATTTCTACAAGTAGGAGATTTTCAAATAAGAGGCAAAATCTCATATTGCTTAGCCACTCTATTGTCCCCTTGAATCAGTTTTAAAATCTAACAGCAGTTCATGTTCACAGGCATATAAAAGTATTGACTTTCTTTGAGATGAATATTATGTTCTCATGACCCAAAGTGATAAATATTGTATTAAATGAAAATAAGACAAGCCCAATATCTCAAATGCCTATAAATCTTCATGTTCTCCCAAACGAAAATACATTCCTATTGTATTACCAGAGAAAAATTTGAAAGATTTAAACTACTAAAGAGACTAAGTAACATTATGTTCGGTAAAAGAACTTGGATCTTACTGAGACTTCGAGAAGTTGACATTAAAGAAACGTTGAGTAGGCACCAGATTCACTTTATGAACCAAGAGGAGAGGCTCTCAGGGGATGCCCAGGTTGGGAAGTTCTAGGGAGACTTCTAAGGACAGTAACCAAAGATTATTTACCTGAGAAAGCAGGTGTGTTTGGAACACAGAAAGCAGTGGTTGGTATTAATTAATTCTATTGTGTGAATCCTTTTTCAACAGTCGAGACCAAATGACATCTTACTACCTACTACCAGAACCACTTAGAAAGTTAAGTCTAGCTAGGAACCCCTAGCCTAGTTCACCCCACAATTTCCTTCCCTACTCTTAACACCTTTGGCGTTACTAAAGAAAAATCTATAAGAATATGCATTGGGATCTTCTGAACCAATTATTTCTCATTTCAGTTGGTACCAACAGAGGACCAATGGAGGAGGGCTTAGTCAATTACCTCTTCAATTTCCTACAGAGACCTTTTGAAATTTACAGCTAATTTTGCAGAAGGATGGCTGATCACGATCTTAAACTCTTTTGAAAAAGAGGTAAAATATAAAATACATCAGATAAACCCATGCACATACGGTCACCTTATCTTTAATAAAGGAGGCAAAAATATACAATGGAGAAAAGACAGCCTCTTCAATAAGTGGTGCTGGGAAAACTGGACAGCTACATGTAAAAGAATGAAATTAGAACACTCCCTAACACCATACACAAAAATAAACTCAAAATGGATTAAAGAACTAAATGTAAGGCCAGACACTAT
>NC_041226.1:72874675-72875488 GCF_002837175.3 Physeter macrocephalus
TAACACCATACACAAAAATAAACTCAAAATGGATTAAAGACCTAAATGTAAGGCCAGACACTATAAAACTCTTAGAGAAAAACACAGGAAAAACACTCTTTGACATAAATCACAGCAGGATCCTTTTTGACCCACCTCCTAGAGGAATGGAAATAAAAACAAAAATAAACAAATGGGACCTAATGAAACTTAAAAGCTTTTGCACAGCAAAGGAAACCATAAATAAGATGAAAAGACAACCCTCAGAATGGGAGAAAATATTTGCAAATGAAGCAACTGACAAAGGATTAATCTCCAAAATATACAAGCAGCTCATGCAGCTCAATATCACAAAAACGAACAACCCAATTCAAAAATGGGCAGAAGATCTAAACAGACATTTCTCCAAAGAGGATATACAGATTGTCAACAAACACATGAAAGGATGCTCAACATTACTAATCATTAGAGAAATGAAAATCAAAACTACAATGAGAGGGCTTCCCTGGTGGCGCAGTGGTTGAGAGTCCGCCTGCTGATGCAGGGGACACAGGTTTGTGCCCCAGTCTGGGAGGATCCCACATGCCGTGGAGCGGATGGGCCCATGAGCCCTGGCCGCTAAGGCTGCGTGTCAGGAGCCTATGCGCTGCAACGGGAGAGGCCACAACAGTGAGAGGCCCGCGCACCGCAAAAAAAAAAAAAAAAAAAAACAACTACAATGAGGTATCACCTCACACTGGTCAGAATGGCCATCATCAAAAATCTACAAACAATAAATGCTGGAGAGGGTGTGGAGAAAAGGGAACCCTCTTGCACTGTTGGTGGGAATGTAAA
>NC_041226.1:72875815-72901795 GCF_002837175.3 Physeter macrocephalus
CTTTGTGACCACCTAGAGGGCTGGGATAGGGAGGGTGGGAGGGAGACACAAGAGGGAGGGGATATGGGGATATATGTATACATATAGCTGATTCACTTTGTTTTAAAGCAGAAACTAACACAACATTGTAAAGCAATTATGCTCCAATAAAGATGTAAAATAAAATAAAATAAAATAAAATAAAATACATCAGAATGACACCAGAGAAGAACTGGCTCACCTTCCTTAGTCTCAACTCAAAAAAAATCCCTGGGAAGAACTCTGGCTTGGGTCACATGCCCATCTTTGAGGACAGAAAGGCTGAATATTATATGGTTGGCTGTTCCCCATAGAACAACATTTTCAAGTAGGGAGAGGAACTGGTTCTTTGCACCCACCCCCAAAGCATGTTATTACCAGAAAAGACCAAAGGTAGATTATGGAACAGGAACCATAAAACCCACAAATCTATGATTGACTTTATATAAACCATAGTGGTTAGAGGCCAGTAGCAGTTTTTCTGTATCAGCTGTAGCCCCTACTCCCTGTTCTCAAATCAAACCTTGGGTCCTTTGCCTTCTTTTCGTTCACCATGTTCTTCTTGCCCTGAGAATGACCTTACCATCTCTTTCCCGGCTACCCTCACCACACTACCACCACCTAACCTACCTTGATTCTTGCTGGGCTTATCACTTTCTAATTTTTATAGTATTTCTCATATGCATCTTACATCCTCTGCTATACTGGAACCTCTCTGAAGACAAGCACCAATTCTTATTTACCAAGGAATAAATTGCACATAGCAGAGACCCTAAGTAAGTGTGATGAAAAAATAGTGAATGAGTAACTGAAATAATTACTATAAATGATACATTTTAAACAGTGACTAAGATTTCAATAAAAAACTCAGAAAGCCCCTAAATAATTAATAGTAAGTCTCCTGCCAACTCAAGAGTTACATTTAAACTAACTTTAAGTTTGCAAAATTCCTTCCCTTCTTATGCAATATTAATGCTCCAATTGAATGATACTATTAATTTTTGATCAACTTTAAAAAAAGGAAAAGAAAGAAAAGACTGTAAGTAAAAGTAGTGCAAAATTAATTCAGAATAGTGACTTGCTTGTATACTTAGAAACAAATACATCACACCTTTCAAGGAAAATTTGGCAGCCATTTACCATTATTGGTACACTACTAATTTCTGTAGCAAATAACACAATTTCTTATTAAAGTTACCATTAAATCTATATTGAATTAAGTTTCGATTGTCAATCACACCCTCAAAACTGGCATCAGTGGGCACCCTTATTGCAAATGGAACAAGTTTGATTTTATTTTTCAAGAGCAAAGGTGCTTGTACATCTATTATACTTAAAGAAGATGGAAAATTAGAACAAGAAGAAGAGTAGCAAATACTCTTCCAAAATGACTTCCTTATGGGATTCCACATGACCTGAAACTCTCATTCTTCAACTCATTATTGGGACATGTATCTATAGAGTCACTGTATATTTTTATTATTTTCTTGATTATAAAATACTGCATACCAATTGTAGAAAATTTTGAAAACATAACAAAGATAAGAGTCAGTTTACCTCTCATGACCAACTTTCCCTTTTGTTCTATCCTGAAATTTGCCCTCAGCCACAAAGAGCTCTTTTTGCCCAAACACTGTTCCATCCCTTAAACAATCAAATGCATCTAAGTATTAACCATGAAGTTAAATAACTCTTTCCTGAAGGCTTGAGTGATGACAGGAGTAACTAATCCTCCTACTAGCAGTGGCCACGTTAAAAACCAGGGCCTACATATCTGAAGAAAAGTCTAATTCAAAAAGACACATGCACCTCAATGTTCATTGCAGCACTATTTACAATATAGCAAAGACATGGAAGCAACCTAAGTGTCCATCAACAGATGAATGGATAAAGAAGATGTGGTACATATATACAATGGAATACTACTCAGCCATAAAAAAGAATGGAATAATGCCATTCACAGCAACATGGATGGACCTGGAGATTATAATACTAAGTGAAGCAAGTCAGACAGAGAAAGACAAATATCATATGACATCACTTATATGTGGAATCTTAAAAAAAGGGTACAAATGAACTTATCTATAAAACAGAAATAGAGTTACATATGTAGAAAACAAACTTATGGTTACCCAAGGAGGAAGGGGAGGGAGGGATAAATTAGAAGTTTCGGATGAGCAGATACAAACTACTATGTATAAAATAGATAAACAACAAGGTCTTACATAAATATCACTGAATCACACAACATTGTAAATCAACTACACTTCAATTAAAAAACAAACAAACAAACAAAAAATAGCCAGGGCCACAAACCCAACCCTGTGTTTCTCTACCTTCCTACAGGCTCTCCCACCAGGTAGGAAGCAGCCCAACCCCACACCAGAGACATTTCTAGATTTAAATCCAGTTTACATTCATTCAGTTTCTATTAAACTTAATTTATATTAAAAGGTAAATCTTGGGCTTCCCTGGTGACGCAGTGGTTGAGAGTCCGCGTGCCGATGCGGGGGACACGGGTTCGTGCCCCGGTCCGGGAAGATCCCACGTGCCGCGGAGCGGCTGGGCCCGTGAGCCGTGGCCGCTGAGCCTGCGCGTCCGGAGCCTGTGCTCCGCAACGGGAGAGGCCACAGCAGTGAGAGGCCCGCGTACCGCAAAAAAAAAAAAATAAATAAATAAATAAAGGTAAATCTTGATTAAGAATAGAAACCCAGTATAAACTGATGGTTACCAGGGGGTAAGGCGCAAGGGGAGGAAGGAGAAATTGGGAGATTGGGATTGACATAAGCACACTACTGTATATAAAATAGATAACTAATAAGGACCTACTGTATAGCACAGGGAACTCTACTCAATACTCTGTAATGACCTATATGGGAAAGAATCTAAAAAAGAGTAGATATATGTATAACTGATTCACTTTGCTGTACACCTGAAACTAACACAACATAGTAAATCAACTATACCCCAATGAGTTAATGCCCTCTCCCAGGGCAGAGGCCATTGAACAATTTGCACATGTGAAAAAACATACCTGTTTTTTCAAGAGGCACCCTTTTTTCAGCCCAAACTCATAACTTTGGCACATTTCCACACCAAGGAGAGGCTTGGGCGAAGTATCTCTGTTTTGAAATATACACGCTAAATTGTTTTCCTTATAGTAATATGTTCTGACCTTGGGAGACTATGATTTCTCCAAATATATTCAAGTTACTTGGTGCAAAAATAATTAGCTTTCAGAGATGTCAGTGTTTACTTAAGCGGGAACATCACGCTTCTTTACCAGATGCTACAATTCAGAATCTTTCCAGTTTATCCTTCCTGATAAATTAGGTTGTATTTCAATAGTTTTAACTTTTCTCAGATGACTGTATATTTTACTTCTGCAGCAGTGTGCAGTAACCCCAGATTTAGCATGTTTTAATCCATTAAAATTTTTATATGTTTACACTAAAAAAAAAAAAAAAAAAGAATTGAAACCTAGAGAGTTCAAAAAAAAATAGAATATCAGTGGCCAGCATAGGGGTCTGGCTGCTTAGAAGGGTGGGGTCGCCTGAACTGGGCTGGTGGAAGGAAAAAAGTGGCACAGACAGGGAAGCCTTACCAAGAGGGAGGGTGGTAGGGAAATGCTGAAAATTGCGTTCCTGGGGAATTGTGTTGTGTGAGACCCTCCCTTATTTTGCCTGCCTGGGAATGGTCCGAAATGCCTTTGTGGCTCTATCTGACAGCCCTGTATTCCAGAACACAGAAATGGAAACCTTTAAAGAAAACAAAAAAAAAGTGCACCTGGACAGATGGGCTTTTATAACTTGTCTCCTGGGGGAGACTCTTACTCACTGGGTCAGCAGCCTGAGTCAACCCTGAAGAAAACGTGGCCTTAGGAAGTGAACAACAGATTGAGGGTAATCGCTCCCCTGGGGCCCCGCAGATTTTTAAGAATGACTAGGAGTCTGCATACCTCTAACTTGGGGAAATGAGCAGACAGAAAACTAAACACTGAAATTTCCCATTAAGAACACTGATAAGGACCAGCTTCATTAAACAAAAATTTTTTTTTTTAATTTTGAAACAATCTCAAACTTAAAGCAAAACTACAAGTACAATTTTTTTCCTGAAGTATTGAAATTGGGGAGTGGGTTGCTGACCTGATGCCCTATGACCACTGTATACTTTAGGGAATACTTCCTATAAAAAAGGACATTCTCTTACATAATCACAGTTCAGTCGGGAACTTAACATTGATATATATTACTACTTATTTTTTAGAGCAGTTTTAGGTTCACAGCAAAACTGATTGGAAGGTACAGAGTTCCCACACAGCCCCTGGTTCCCACACATGTGCATAGCCTCTCCTACTGACAGCATCCTGGC
Source organism: Physeter macrocephalus (assembly GCF_002837175.3). Lineage (NCBI taxonomy): Eukaryota > Metazoa > Chordata > Mammalia > Artiodactyla > Physeteridae > Physeter > Physeter macrocephalus. The sequence goes on from NC_041226.1 coordinate 72,880,205, forward strand.
ATTTGTTATAATCCATAAACCTACACTGACACATCATTATCACCCGAAGTCCATGGTTTACATTAGGGTTCACTCTTGCTGTTGTACAGTCTATGAGTTTTGACAAATGTGTAATGATATGTACCCACCATCACAGTATCCAACAGGATAGCTTCACTGCCCTAAAAATCCTCCATGCTCTGCCTATTCATCCCCCTACCAACCCCTAGAGCCCACTGATCTTTCTACTGTTTCCATCGTTTTGCCTTTTCTGAAACTGCCACATGGTTGGAATCATAGAGTATGCAGCCGTTTCAAACTGGCTTCTTTTCACTTAGTAATATGCATTTAAGCTTGTTTTCTCCATGTCTTTTCATAACTTGATAGCTCGTTTCTTTTTAATGCTGAATACTATTCCATTGCCTGGATGTACCACAGTTTATTTATCCATTCACCTATTGAAGGACACCTCGGTTGCTTCCAATTTTGGGCAATTATGAATAAAACTATAAACATGTGTGCACACATTTTTGTGCGGATGTAAGTTTTCAGCTCTTTGGGGTAAATACCAAGGAAAGCAATTGCTGGATCATATGGTAAGAGTATGTATAGTTTTTTTAAAGAAGTCGCCAAACTTTTTGCTTATCGTTGACCATTTATGTTGACTTCCTGTTTTGATTTTACATACAAGGTTGTAAAGAGAATTTTGACACCCAAGAGTTTCTCTAGAGTGTATTCTAAGAATGGAATTAATGTCACACAGGCTTTGTGAATATTTAACTGTACCAGATAGTACCTAATTGCATTCCAAAATGATTGTAGCAATTGACATTTTTTTATACCAGGAGTGTGTAAAAATCGCCCGTTACCCCACATTCTCACTAATGCATATTAACAGACTTCTTTGCTTTTTCCAATCTAGTGATATAAAATGGTATTGCATTGTTGACTTAATTGGCATTTTCTGATTACTCATAAGATTGAGCATCTTTCCATAAGTTTATTGGATATTTGTATTTCCTTTTCTGTACAATGTCTATTAATGCATGTTACTAATTTTTCTACTGAGTTGACATTTTCTTACTGGTTTGTAGCTCTTATGTGTCCTGATTACTGATGCTTTATTTGTTTTATATATTGTAAACATTTGCTGCCAGTATGAGTTTTTACTTTCATTTTCTTTGTAGTGTCTTGAACTGAAGTTCTTGTTTTAATTTCATCAAATTTATCAATCTTTTCTTCTATGTTGGTATTTTTTGTATCATGTTTAAGAAATTCTTCCCTACCTCTTCGTCCTAAAAAGATTTCTTATATTTTCTTCTAAAACTTTTCATACTTGAGTATTTAATTTTGTGAAAGGAATAAAGTAATAATCCAATTTGTTTTTCTTTAGATAACCAAGTGTCCAACACAATTTATTAATAGTCAGTTCTTTCCCCAGCAATTCAGAATGCCTGCACAATTATAAAGAAATTTGCATATATACCTTTTCTCATTAGGCCATTTGCCTATGCCTGACCATAATTACATGATACTGATTACCATGGCTTTACAGAAAGTCTTCAAATTTTGTAGAGTAAGCTTCTCTATCTTATTCCTCTTTAGAGGTATTTTAAGTATTCTTGGACCTATGAACTTGAATCTAAATTTTAGAATCAGTTTGTCACCATCCTCAACAAATCCCATTGGGATTATTATTGGAATTTTATTGGATTCTACCTCCATTAATATCTTTATGACAGTAAGTCTTTCCCTCCATGAATGTGAATTATCTTTCCATTTATTTAGTTCTTATCTAGTGTCTCCCAATACAGTTTAACAAATTTGTCCATACAGACCATGCATTAATTGTGTTAGATTTATGCCAATGTACTTTACATTTTTATTGCTTTAAAAATGACCTCTATATTTTGTTTTTAATTAACCTTTCAATTTGGAGATAATTGTACATTCACATGAAGTGAGAAGAAATAATACAGAGAAATATTGTATATACTTCATCTAGTGTCTCCTAATGGTCACATCTTGAATAACTATCTTTTTTTTTTGGCCGCACGGCTTGCGTGATTCCCCATCAGGGATCGAACCCATGCCCCCTGCAGGGGTAGTGCAGAGTCCTAACCACTGGACTGCCAGGGAAGTCCCTTGCATAACTGTTGTACGATAATACAACCAGGAAACTGATGTTGATAAAATCCATGCATCTTATTCAAATTTCGCAAATTTTACATGTGTGTGTATTTAATTCTAAAAAATTTTATCACCTGTGTAGATTCATGTGACCACTATCATATTCAAGACACAGAACAATTCCATCACCACAGGAACCCCTCGTGCTATCCTTTAGCAGCCACCACTGCCTCCTTCCTACCCACTCTCCAACCCCTCTCTAACCCCTGGCAACAACTAATCTGCTCTCTACAACGTTGCCGTGTCAAAAACGTTACCTGAATGGAATCATATACCATGTAAGCTTCAGGGATTGGTTATTTGACTCAACATAATTTCCTTGAGAGCCATCCAAGTTGTTGCACATATCAATAGTTTCTTCCTTTTCATTGCTGAGAAGTGTTCCATGGTATGAATATACATATATTCAACCATTCACCCATTGAAGGACATTTTCGTTGTTCCCAGGGTGGGGCTATTATGAATAAAGGTTTCATTTCTCTGGAGTGATGCCCAAGAGTGCAATTGTTAGGTTGTATTGTAAGCACACGTATGGCCTTATAAGAAATAGCCGAACTGTTGTCCATAGTATGTCTGCACTACTTTACATTGTGTTTGTGAGATTAACCGAACTTGATCATGTTGTATTCTCATATTTATACGTTACTGGTCATTTTGGATAACCTCTTATTGATTTTTAAAAAAAAATTTTTACCCTTCATTTTGTTAAACACATTCCAAATTGATATTTATATTCTGTCTCTGATGACGCCAAAATCCGAAATGTTGGAATCCTAACCTAATTTTTGTTGTTTCTGCTGAATTTCATTCATGGTGATTTATTTCCTGGTGTGTTTGATGTTTTTTTTTTTTTATTAGGAGCTCATATTTAGTTGATCTTAATCTGTGGGGAAACTGGAGGCCATACTTGAGGATGATTTCCCTCCAGAAGGATTGCGTTTGTCTCTGCTGGGAGTCAGAGGTACAACCTGCCTGGGACGCTTTTAGCTCCTTTCCAGTGCTCCAAGTTTAATTTAGGACTCAAATTCCATTCCCCCAAACTGCACTTATTTCACACCTTGGTCTCCCAATTAAAAGTAGATATTGATAGGATAAAGTAAGCAGGGAGACAGCAGAGTGGAACCAAGTGCTGAGTGGCTTGGGACCACGGCATGGCACCAAAAAAGGAGGTAGACCCAGTTGCAGTCCCTCAAAATGCACATTGAGCCCTGCATAGGAAGAGGCAGAATAAAAAAATAAGTATGAGGATTCAGTGTACAAAGGGTTCTGTAAGACCCAACTTGGGAATGAAAGGTTTTCAGAGGCAAACTAGTACCTTCTTTCAAATTTTACCTAAGACCAACCCTGGAAAAAGCCCTATTTGGCAACTTTCAGATATTTGAAAATCTCCTTTCCAATCTTACTAAGAGTATTAAAATAATGAGACCTCGTTTTGCTAGAATCCCAGCCCATCTAAACTGAGTCATGTCAGTTAAACTGCTACTTTAGGTAGTGAAGCTGTAAGTAATGTTCCCTGAGACCAGTGTGAACTAGAGCAGTCTCCATTTATGGGGTTTGTAGCCCAACTTTTCAACGAGGCCACAGTTACTTATCCTGAGCTAGGGGATATTTCCATGCACACAGAGTTAGCCAAACCTGGATACTATATTAAGTGGCCTATTTCCATGTCTAACAATCCTTTTTATTGCATAAGGATACTGAAACATAAACAAAAATGTAAACTCTTGGTTATATATCCCTCACCAAGTGGCAGAAGCCTGGGTCTACCAGTGTTTAAATATTTCTATTTTGAATATTTTCAAACATACAGAAAAATAGAGAGAACAACATCATAAACTCCCATAGACCCACCACTCAGAGTTAAAAATTTATCAAGATTTCTGTCATACTTAGTTTACCCCTTTTGAGGTTCTCTTGTTTGTTGTGTTGTGTTGTTTTTTTGAAATGGGTTGTTGTTTTTGTTTTAGCTAAAAACTTTTAAAGTTACAGATGCGATATTTCAACACTAAATTGTGCAATATTTATTATTAATATTATGAGTCAATAAAATTATCTCCCATAAGCACAATACCATTATTGTACCTAAAAACTTTAACACAATGCAGGCTGCATAGTAAGGATTTTTCATAATTTTTTCAACCCGTCCTCTATAGAGGATCATTTGGGCTATTTCTAGTCTTCTGCTTTTATAAGTAATTATCAGACCTTTCATGACTAAATAATTCCTAAAAGAACACAGGTTTAATTTTGCTTTGAGGCTCCTCCTTCAAATATATGCTTGTTTTGCACATTCAAGTCCCCCTCTATGTAACCTGCTCTGGATTTTGGCAGGAAGAGTAAATATGTTTATTGAGAGGATTTCTTGAAATGTGCTAATGTGTTTTGGTTTCATTGTGTGAAGATGACTGAAGTCAATGTCAGACAGACAAATGTGGCCAAAAAAAACATGTACTTTACAAATAGAAAGCAAACCCAGCCTCTGGTCATCCTAAAAGAAAATGTAGTTTGGATTCCTTCCCACTGATTTGTAAAAGAACAAATTTTGGAATGTTCTCAATTTCCTTACAATCTAACATTTATTGGCTTCCATTTCCGTGAGTTCTTTTTAATCAAATGAATCTTTTGAATATCTGAGTCAGTGTGAGGTCAAGTGGCAAATTTTTATATTCACCATTTGTTCAGTGAAATGGAACTTCTAAAAGACAGTAAATCACTCTGTCATTTGAAAAGTGAGCTAGAAGAAAGATAATGGGAGTGGTAAGAAAAATTATAAAATACCAAATATATTCACTGCAATTCATTCATGAAACAGAAGAGAACCAATTTCAATCTTTGAAGCATAATTCCAATATAACCTTGCTTTTCTTTCACTCGAGCTCAGAGAACCAACCTCAGCTCAAATGTCTCTAAATATAGAAAATCAGTTTAACTTGGGAATATCGGCCTGTAAAATGTTAGCAGCCTTTTTTTAAGTTTCTGAAGTCCCAGTTTTCACATGTACACTCCATGTCTAGTAAAAAAAAAGGTGACTATCATCGACTAAGGTGACTATCATCGACTCTCATTTACCCAGGGCAGGGCCTCCTTGCTCTCCCTGCCCTGTTTTCTAACAGAATCCATCAGAGAGCAGAACAGCCTGAGTTGAAAAGCCCAGGGCCTGGAGTTGGGCAGAGCAGCATTCCAGCCCTTACTTTGACACTTACTGGCTGCATGACTTTGGATAATTTATTTACCTTCTCAATATTACTTGTGCCACTATATAAATTTGGATTATAATACCTGCCTTCTAAGGTGTGGGGAGAACAGAATTGAGTGATTCTCAAACTTCATTGTAATTTAGCATCACCTGGGAAGCTTTTAAAAACCCAGATGCTCAAGCCTCATCCTAGACCAATAAAATCAGAATCTCTGGGGGACACCCAGGTATCAGTATTCTTTGTTAAGCTCCCCCAGTGATTGTATTGTGCAGTCAAGTTCAAGAACCCTATTGCTCTGGTATATATAAATATCTAGTATACTACCTGTCCCTCAGCAGACTTTGTATGTGGTGACTATTACTATTATGGCCTATCAAATTTCAAAACGCCTTCTTTCTTTCCATTTTCTCATCTGGGATGTCTCCAGACTGTTAAAGTGGGTAAAACTTGATATTAGAGCTTCCGTGCTCTCACCTTCATCCTGTTTTTCCCTTTGAGATTTCCCTTTCCTTTCTTATCACCCATTGTCTCCTTTAATAAAATAGCCATCTAAGGAACAATATTCAATATCCTGTGATAAACCATAATGGAAAAGAATATGAAAAAGAATGTAGGTATATGTATAACTGAATCACATTGCTGTACAGTAGAAATTAACACAACATTGTAAATCAACTATATTTCAATAAAATAATTTTTTTAAGGCAAAAAAAAAAAAATAGCCATCTAATACCCCCAAAATTAAACATGCCAAGAGAGGGCAGAAAGTTAACCTCTCCAAGTAGAATTTCATACTGCCTGGCCTCAAAAAGTGAGATGAAGATCAAGGGGTCATCTTGGTGATATCTCAATAATAATCCTTGTCACTGCTTACTGTACTAGGATAACCATGGGGTTAAAATTTATGATTCACCATTTCCAACTCTATTCAGTGACACAGTATGGCTGTTTCGGTTCCTTTTTCATACAATTCCATATTTTTATTCCAGTTCTTCTTTGTGCAGGGCAGTAAAAATTGTCGTGGTTAATTTCACATCACCATTGTCATGGGCACCATGGCACGTGGCCAAACCAACACTGCAAGCATCTGACTTGAGACACACATCCATTCCCAGGGTTGCCAGACTGTGATTTGTTTGCTTTTAACTGAAATGAAAATATAAGTTAATTAAGATGAGATGATAAGTGATGAGCCTGTCCTTAGAGAATTATTGCTTCGAGAAAACAAGTTGTAGTATTGCTGCATGCATGAACCAACTCGTTTTTATACTGACGGGCTTTATAAATGTGTGTCAACCATCCTCAGTAGATTTCTCACACAAAGATGAATAATTTTCTGCAAGGCTTATTAAATCAAGGCAACGATTGAAAATTGACAGATGAAAAGCTGAACCTCCCAAGCAAGCCAAACATTCGAACTGAGCAATATGAAATTTCAATCTCTGCCTCTTTAACATCTACAAAGTCTTCTATCAGTTTGTAGCTCAGACTAATAACACAAATCGATGACAAAGTTTCCTTCTTGTTGAGCCATCTCCAAGTCCACGAAGATAAGGTTTTGAGGGAAGGTGTGTACAGCAGCATTTAGTTTCCATTGTTCTGTGTTTGCTGGTCAACTGCTTCAAAGAGTAGTCGACATGTACACACTGCTATATTTAAAATAGATAACCAACAAGGACCGACTGTATAGCGCAGGGAACTCTACTCAATACTCTGTAATAGCCTAAATGGGAAAAGAATTTGAAAAAGAATAGATACATGTATATGTATAACTGAATCACTCTGCTATGCACCTGAAACTAACACAACATTGTTAGTCAACTATACTCCAAATTAAAATAAAAATTTTTTAAAAACACAAAAAACCATTAAAGTTGCAACATATCTAAAAAAAAAAAAAAAGAGTAGTCGACATTCATATCAACCATTTCACAGCTCAGCTCCCTGCAGTAAGTGGATATAAGAGGAAACCAAATTTTAACTCAATGTCTAAGTACCTTTGTTTTGATTGTCTCCTCTTTACTCCATGGGTGAGGGAGGGAATCTCACCCAACGATTTCAACCCAACTTGCAACACCCAAACTGGACAGATGGGACCGGCAGTAGTTTATTAGTCACATATACCCCCAGCCCAAAAGAAAAGGACACCGTGCCATGCAGGGCCACCCTGGAGGTGTGCTCTGGAACAGGGTGATCAACCAGAGGCTGGGAGAGGCAGGTTTTGTAGTAACAAGAGGGCGGGTGACCCTGGTTCCAGGGGGAGGATGAGATTGGCTTGTTTCAATAATTCTGGGGGTTGTCAGAAACCTGCTCCTCAGGGATAAACAAGCCCTGTGCCTGGCTCCCGCAAGGAGTGAAGTTGTTTGGCTGGGGGGACCCCATCCGGGGGAGCAGAGTAGGAAACTTGCAGTTCTGTCACTCAAGGTCCTTCCAGTTTTCCCCACGTCAAGCGCACAATACTGAGCTATAACTTAAGGTCATATTCCAGGACCTTATACATTGAGGGCTGTCCAGTCACTTGATGGGATAATGAGAGGGCGAGGTGACCAGTGGTTACCATGCTCAATGGGCACTTCCTTGTTTAACTGTGTGTCTTTCCCATTAAGTGGGAAACTTCCTGTGGACAAGGGCTGTGTCTATTCATTAGTTGATTAATGTCTTCATCAGCTCTCGAAGATCCTCTGCACGTCATCATTTTATAAATCTTGTTCGAGGGGGCTAGTTCAGCTTCACATTGACAGAGAGAAAACATATTAACTTCACCACCTTGTCATCTTCAATCCTGCAGCATTGCCTAACCCTATCCTACTTCATAGAGCTCCCGGGAAAACAAATACTAAGTTTCAATCTCTTAATATTGTTTTTTGACATGCCTGTTGAGAGGCTAAGGGCTACGAAAATGAAAACATAACCTCGGCAGAAACAGAGAACAAAAAGAGCCAGTCTCTAGCCAGTGAAAGTGAGAGTGATTGTGTTGGCTGATATATGCCAAGAACCCTTTCCTTCAGTGCTCACTGCAGATGTCAGGAGTGGTACACTCCTCTGTGCCGCTCTCTTCAATGTGTATAATTCTGGAAAATGAGTCAGCCTGTTTGCTTCCCCCTTACTCCCTCTTTAAAATTCAAAGGCAAGGCCCAATCCCAAATACTGTTTCTTAAATGTCGACTCAAGAACAAAATATACTGAGAGACCATTGTTTAAAGTGAATCTAGCAAGAGCTGCCCAGAAAAGAAGTAAAATAATGGACACCAATATCCAGATGGCTTTTCTGGTGAATTAATTGGATTAAATCCTATCTAGTATCCACAAGCTTCCTTCTCATATATTGTAATTTTTCACTATTTTGGCTGATACAATTTCAATTAATAAAGTACACATGACATAGCAGCCACTTGAAAGTGATTTCAGTGAGAAAATGATCTGTAATGAACTGTTTCAACCGAGATTAGAAAATATTTCACTCTTCACAATTTTCCCCCTACTAATTAATCCTTCATGGAAAGAATTCTGAAGACTTGAATCTCCATTTTATAAGCTATCTGGGCTTGGAGATCACAATCTCTCCAAGCTTCAATTTCCTCATCTGTGTAAAGTGGGGACAATAATACTTGTCTTGCCAAGTCATCTTGCAAAATAAATGAGATAGTACCCCTGAAAACACTTTGCAAAGTACAGAATGTTATATATAAATGTAAGACACTATCAGACCAAAAGTTCTTTGGGATTTTCATTTCATGCTTTTTTCCCCCTGAATCCTCCAGTTATTTTTCTGTCAATAAGTGAAATAAAAACTAAAGTGTTGCTATTACTACTGAAGCTGATCTCTGTAATTTCACTACTCCTACATGGGCAGCCCAAATGCAATCTCAAACTCCAAACCCAGACTCCAAACAGAACTCGTCTATGGAATAATGATTAGAAGCCTGGTCTCCAGACCCAAGTACCTGGATTAGATTCTTGTTCTTGTTCTGCTGCCTCCTTGCTGTGTAGCCTAGGACACATCATTTAATCTCTCTGAGCCTCCACTCCCTTTACCACAATATTGGAATCATAATGGCTTCTCCTTCATAGTTCTGATGAGCATTAAATGGATTCACATATGTTGTGTGTCTGGACAGTGCCAGACACGTGGTAAGCCCTCAGCAGATCTGGTTGTTATTAGCTGTATTACCTCCAGACCCTTTCCACCTGCTTCTCCCCCGACCTGGTGCCCTACTATCCAGCAGGTTTCCTGTTTCCTTGGGGACCCGAGGGCTAGAGCCTCCTATGCCGCCATCTTTCTGATATCATTCCTCATTTCCTCGATTTCTAATCCATTTTCACTTCCGTCTCCTCTCTCTTCTTTTCTTTCTTTTTTCTTTTTTTTTTGTAATCCCCTCTTCTCTAATCAGTGTCACCTGGCCCCAAGTACTTTTCAATTTAACAATGCTTTGTAAAGATACTCAGACACTTTGGGTGCACAAAAATATTGCTAGTCAAGGTTAAATGGTATTTAGAATTGATATGAAATGAAGGTAGTCAAACTTAAAAGAGAATTAAACTCTTCCAGGGTAGTCTCTTACTATTAGGAATCAATATTTAGACAAACAGCATCTCTTACTGAATGCTTAGCTAGATTTGGAAAGAAACTCTTAGTTTCTTTATGGTTTAATCCAGAGATTAAACTGTATAACCAGAATACTCAGTAAGTAGTACACGAATAATGACACTGAAGCCAGGGCCAGCTATGTAATCTGCCAGGTCCAATGCACATTGAAAACGCAGAGTCCCAGCTGAATGGGGGAATCAATCTTCCCTTCCCACCAGCTCCTCTGCCCCGACCCACAGCCGGCCACCGACCCTCAGGGACAGCAGCCTCCTCCCGGGACACACTCGGGACCTACATGGGCAGTAGGCAGTACCTGGAGGGGGTGGACCAGAGCACCCAGTGCTGCTGGCCTCCCAGACTCCTCAGGTGCGTGCGGACACTGCCCACTCAGGTGCCCACATCCAGGCCCCCAGCCAGGGAGAAGGCGATGGCAAAATGGGGGCTTCCTCCCAACCAAGCCGTCCTGTCAGTTGCTGCCTCGACTGAGAGTGGGCAGGTAAGAGGTAACCAAGAACCCATCCCAGGAAGGGGGAAGGAGGTGAGACAGGCAGAAGCACGTGGGAGCCAGTCTCGAAGCCCCCAGCACGTGCTCCCTTCAGAACACAGGTTCAAGGATAAAAGTATTAAGAATTTCAAGACAGCAATTACCGAGCATTATACCCCAAGCACGGAGCTCTTCTGAGTGAGTTCAGTGCAACTGCACTTGTCACTGCTGAGGCAATGTAGTTAAATGTCAACTGAAAAGGAAAATAAGTATATTATCCATCAAAGCTAAGGTTCTCACTACTCAGCCATAAAAAAAAAGAATGAAAGAAGGCCATTTGAAGCAACATGGATGCACCTAGAGATTATCATAGTAAGTGAAGTAAATCAGACAGAGAAGGACAAATGTCGCATGCTATCACTTATACGGGGAATCTAAAATATGACACAAGCTGACTTATTTACAAAACAGAAACAGACTCACAGACATAGAAAACAAACTTACAGTTTCTACAGGGGAAAGAGCGGGGGGGGATAAATGAGGAGGTCAGGATTAGCAGATACACACGACTACATATAAAATAGATAACCAACAAGGACCTACTGTAGAGCACAGGGAACTATATTCAAACCATAATGGAAAAGAATGTGAAAAAGAATATATAAAAGAAATGTATGAAAGAAACTGAATCACTTTGCTGTACACCTGAAACTAACACAACATTGTAAATCAACTATCCTTCAATAAAAAATTAAAATTAAAATTTTTAAAAAGTTAAGATTCTATTTCTATTCTTATCAGTCATTAACTAGTGTTACTCGGTACCTACTGAGCCTTGTATTGGAATTAACTAGGATTTCTGCATTTTAGAAAGATGGAATCCAGGTACATACTTAATTGCATGAAACAACCTTTCTCGAATAATATTGGATTATTAGGATACTGATGATGAGAAAAAGGAGGAAGAAGAGGAGGTGGGAGAAGAAGGAGGGGAAGAGGAAGAAAGAGGAGGGAAAATAAGAGGAAGAGGAGGGGAAAGAGGGAGGGAGGAGAGAAAAGTGGAATAAGGTGGAAAGACCAAACAGAGCTCATATTTTTAGTAAATCCCAACAATTCCTACTAATTTCTTCTTGCTGATAAAAAAAATCATATAATATGTCAATTAGGCATGATTAGACAGAATTCAGACAGAATCATGTCAATTGTTTATGTCATTAGTCACATAACTAGTTTAACTTGCTCTGAGTTTTCCTATTATAAAGCAAATATAACACAATTTACTGAAAGCATTTTACCAGGCTTTAAGAACACCACGAGCTATTACTTTTGTTTCCTAGGCATATGTTTATGCAATTTTACTTGCATAGTGTGTTTAGCTTGTTTTTTTAAAAAAAAAATACTTAACAATGATGTTTCTGCAAATGTTCTTATTTACAGGTTGAGCTGTAGTTATAAAAACTCATTTTGTTTGCATCTGACTTTCAGAGATTGTAGAATGACATTTATATTAGCTACCCCCCAAAATGAGTTATGTTTTACTGCTGCTATTACTCTTATTGGCTCTAAGCAAGACAGAAAATCAAAGTTAATCTAAAGAAGCTAATAATGTTGTGTTAGTTTCAGGTGCACAGCAAAGTGAATCAGTTATCCGTATACATATATCCACTCTTCTTTAGACTCTTTTCCCATCTAGGTCATTACAGAGTATTGAGTAGAGTCCCCTGTGCTATACAGTAGGTCCTTATTAGTTCTCTATTTTATATATAGTAGTGTGTATTTTTAAGGATGTCCATTTTATGTGTTACTTGTAATGATCTTCTTGAATACTATTAAAGTACCAGTCCAGTAGTCTGCTCTGCCTTTCCAGTTTTGATATTAATTTATGACACATAAACACATTTTTAAAAAACTTTTTTCCTTACCCTACAAAGAACCGTGACTGTTGGGTATATGAGATGAGCTCTGATGACTGTTTGTTGAGTGCCTACCATGAGCTGTATATCTTCTAAATATCATGTAATAATATGACACTCACAAGAGCCATGTGATGTAAATGTTACTCATCCCCACATTGTCTTGTTTAACAGATGAAAAAACTGAGGTTCAGGTAGATTAAGCAATTTGACCAAGGACGAAACAATCCCTAAGTGGATTCAATCCATTCCTGAACGACTCCAAAACTGTTGCTATTTCCTGTCTGCGAGGCTGCCTTCCTTCTCATGGTGGATAACTTTATATTTCATCCTGTGCGACAGTTGTCAAATTTTTAGTGTGAAAAGAGGTGCGGTACACGTTTAATAAGCCTCAGTGTTTTCCAAAATAAGCTTCCTAATATCCCTGATTACATAGGCATAAGTTTTGACGTTCTTTCATTGAGCTTGAATTTAGGAGCTCTAATAATCAGTACCCTCAACTCAAAAACAACAGTAGTTTAAGCCTTTGAAGTCTCTGACGTTGGTTCTACTTGAGTCACAGTGGGGGTAGGGTGGAGGGGGTGTTGGCCTAGGTTCATCGTAGCCATCTGAGGGACTAGGACCCTGAAGAGGGGAAGCTTGCCTGGCAAATGAGAGTGTCCTGCTTTATGACGAAGAATTCGAAAAAGATGGGTGGTGCCGCTTCCACTGTTATCCACCAACAGGACAGTTGGATCTTTTCCCCTTGTTCCATAAGTGCCTGGGAGTGAGTCTTCAGATCTGTCGGAGCATGGGAGCCAGTTAAAAGGAACCAAAACGGGTGGTTTCTGATTCCTTTAGCTAACATAGGAGCCATCCAGAAGAGTTGAAGTTTCTTCATGTATAAAATAAATAATTTGGACTGTGATGCCTTTAATTTTCTCTAGCGTACGGTGCCTAATACAGCACCCAACAATACACCAGGAATTAGAATTTTGAGGAAGTAAATGTCTGAGATTTTCAATGTTTTGAAACGAGAAATTTTACCTCCCTGTGACTGTTTTTAAATGTTAGAAATGATCAGTATGTTCTACAAATATCTACTCTACTAAAAAGCTCGGGGAAAAAAATTCTTTTCAGAAAAATCACTTCTATAGTTTATGTATTAAGAAAATCTATTTTGAGGAAAAATTTGCCAGTCTTCCATTCCTGGCAATGTGAATGACAGAACCAGATAAATTGCATATACACTCTGACAAATTTTTCAGAGATCTATCACTGTATTATTTAATACAGTTAAACAACAAGGAACCTACCAGGAAATTGTGCAGTCAAAGCTATGAAAGGTGTGGATGCAAACCCAGTCAGTTTTAGAGGAAATCTTGAGCTACGAAACTCCAAGTCCTGATCTATAAAACTCAACCACACGCCATGAATACACAGAGGTACCAAAACTGCCAGAAGACAAAGGATGAAAACGTCCAACAAGATTTTTTCATTGTATAAGTGTTTATTACAACACAGATTTTAGAGGAAGACACTTTGTTTTTTTAGCAGGAAAAACACATTTTTCTTAATTATAATAATTCCTCTTAGCATTGTCTGGTAGGTCTCAAGGCATTTAAATACGCTCTGTCAGTGTAAAGACTATATAAGCTGTATTACATATTTATTTAATATAGTCATTAATAATATTTTTTGAATCACAGATCCTTTGAGGGAGGTGATGAAAGCTCTGGATCCAATTTTCAGGAAAATAAGCCAGTTGTGCCCCAAATTGCAGGTGATGCATGGACCTCCGGTTAACAATCGTGTAGCTGCAAATATCCAGGAGCTACTCAGATCTTTAAACATATGGATATTTACTATATATTATTTCACGTAGTATAATATAATATATATTTATCTTCTGCAACAGAATAGTTTGAGACTATTTTGCAAAGGGAATCACATTATATAATAATTTATTACAAAACTAAAATTACAGGAAATAAAAATGATTTAGACTTTATTATCTAACTAGCAGGGTTTCACTGATCTCTGATGGATAGTGTAATAATATAATAAAAACCAGTAAACAAAGAGAAGAACATTTTCATAATGAGCAAATTTAGAATATATTAGGATTTGAGGAAACTTCTTTTCATAATATATCAAATTACCATGAAACAAGGGAATATAAAAATTTTTAAAAATTCAGTTTGCTTACTTCAGCAAAAATGACTTCAAGATGGTCACTAGTTGTCCACCCTTTGCTTGACTGTGACATTTGTCAAATTTTAGGGGCAAGGAACCATTTTTTCATTCGTTCACTTTGTCAAAAACATCCCGTTATCGCCCATGAAAATATGGACCGTCCAGGCTCAAAACTCTCTTCAAAACCCGACCTTTACCTTAGTGCCATGTGCTGCTGCAGAAGAGCAAGAATTCCTTCCAAGAAGAAGAAGCTTCGAGAAAGGAGGATCACCGTATCTGGCACGCTTGTGGGTGGAAATACAGGTTCTTCAAGGAGCTGCTTTATCTGCTTCATCTTTCTGTTTTTCCCCCATGACAACTCCATGGTGACTCACTCAGCAAGGAGGCTGACTGAAGACACACGCGCGCGCGCACACACACACACACACACACTCACTATAAGGTTCCGGAACGTCAGCCTTGCACACAGTGCACACTGTGTATAATGGTCTACAGAAGCCAGTGCTTTTTCCTGCAAAGAGCAGCTGCTCCATGTTTTTGCAGGGAAATGAAATTCTTTTCTTGTTGCTTTTTCCCCTGTAAGTTAGAAGCAAACACTTGCCACCTGGACTCTTTCTGGTCTTCAGCTTCTGTCTGATGCTAAAGCAAGCCTGGTAGGCCAATGGATAAAAAAATATGCTTCTAAGACCCAGACTAAAAATAAGAGTTAGGCTTGTTCATGTTTTACTCATATTACTGAAACAAAGCCTTAACCACATTACAGCTTTACAATTTCAGGACCAGCCTTTCAAAATCAGGGAGGACAGCCAATCGAATTGCCTAATCCTGGATGCATATTTCTCTCTTTGAATTCTTCCAGTAATTGTACATATAGCACTTTAAGGTGCCCTATAACATCAGCGTGTTTGTAGCTGTGTGACTTATTAACCAGATTATATAACACCTCTCTGATCATTATACACATCCTTTCCTTCCTCATACATCCAAGGTCCTTAGGAATGTGTCCATCCTTTTGTTGAAATGAGCGTCAAATATGTGATTTGCTTTCAAATCTATTTACAAACAGCACGTAGATCATAGACTCTAATTTCTCAAGCTGGTTGAGCAGAATTAAGAATATACAATTCTTTATGATGAGTAAATGAAAGGTCACGTAAGACACTCAGCGTAGTGCATGCAGGTACCCTGCAGGGCCTTGATCAGTTGCTATTTTGGTTGTTATAGCCTACTCATCAAGCTCAGCAATTTGTAAGTTATAGGAGTTCAGTAAGTATTTGGCTGGATAGCTGAGTCAATGATTGAACAGAGAGTTATCTCAGCCCTGCAAACAGAGTTTTTGAAAATAATTGCCTCGCATCAATAAATTAATTAAGGTTTGCTTGAGAGTTTTCCATACACATTAATATTAGAACAGAGGAAGATTTTATGGACTATACACTCCACTCCAGCGAGGTTTAAAAGTTCACACTAGTCCTGGGACTTCCCTGGTGGTGCAGTGCTTGGGAGTCGCCTGCCAATTCAGGGCACATGGGTTTGAGCCCTGGTCCGGGAAGATCCCACATGCTGCAGAGTAGCTAGGCCCGTGCGCCACAACTGCTGAGCCTGCGCTCTGAAGCCCGCGAGCCACAACTACTGAGCCCACGTGCCGCAACTACTGAGGCCCCCGCGCCTAGAGCCCATGCTCTGCAACGGGAGAGGCCACCGCGGTAAGAAGCCCGCGCACCGCAAGAAAGAGTAGCCCCCGCTCGCTGCAACTAGAGAGAGCCCGAGTGCGGCGGTGAAGACACAACGCAGCCAAAAATAAATACATTAATTAATTTTTTTTAAAAAGTTCACACTAGTCCTGATAGCTGCGTGTCTTCTATTAATCCAGACCAAGACCTACTCTTTAAAAAATCATTGATTAATATGATAGATGACTCAGTAGGAAATGTGATCAATGGAAACTTCACTCCACATTCTCAAGGGACCATAAGAAGCTCATTCACTAAAGGTGAGGTGACCCTAGACCCTAGTACACTATTTTCTCCAACTGACGAGAACCTGATTTTTAACACAAAAATACATAATATGCCTATGTCTGCATTCATTTAAGTGCAAGAATAAGGAAATATAGAACATATTAAGTATATATTGCTTACATTATAAGGAAAGTTAAGTATAAGAATAAGGAAATAAATGCAACCTGGGTTGATGTAGGTCGTGACTAGAGACCAAGCAGTCGATTGGGAAGACGGTGAAAACTTAATTGCTATTATAAATAAATATTGTTAGTTTTCTACTTCATTTGAGAAGGGCAAGCTTTTACCTCACCTCAGGTATTAAAATAATATTGAGTGGGCCTTGATGTCTAGAGGAAAAGATGTTTTCATTTCACTACCATGTGAAATTATAGGTTATTTTCCTTTATTCCCTGATCTATTTATTCGATCGATATTTACTGAGTACCTACTAGTTGATGGGAGGGTAGCTTGTAACCAGCCCCTTATATGTGTGGTTCTTATGTGCTGTGATTATTGAATTGGCAAGATCTTGTTATACCATGGGGGCAGAGAGATGAACAGTACGTAAAAGGTAATATTTCACAGGAAACAGGAAGTCATTCATTTTAAGAAAAGGGATCTTTCTGAGCCCAGAAATCAGAAACAAACAGGAGGCTATAGCTGGGCAGAATTCAGTATAAAATACTATGCCTGGAAGACTAGAAAGGTCCCTTGGCCTGAATGTGCTACAAATCAATACAAAGGGAGAATCTACTTTCTTTCTGCAGATTCGTTGGTCCTGGTTCTACATAAGAAGGATTCAGAATAAATGTTAGGGTCCCGTGTTGTTGTATATGTCTCCTTCGAGACCTCAGCTTATCACGAGCAATCATCAGTGTGTAGGCAATAAGAGGAGACAATGTCTTGCATACAATTTGACCAGTTATATTTGGAATGCTGCTGGAACTCAGAGGAAAAGTAAGTGATACATTGGGTTATGTCGGGATGTCATTACTGAGATGGGATTTGAAGACTGAACAGAAGAAAGTAGAGACATGCTAGGAAGCAGGAACAGCATCAGTAAAGGTACAGAGGCGTAAAAATATTTGTTTTATTCAGGGACCGATAGTGAGTAGTCTGATGTGGCTAGGAAACAAGGAGAAGAAGTAATAGATTAGCAAAACAGTTGTTAATGCCTTTAATAGTGGAAAAGCACCTTCCTTAAAACAGAAGTTTTAGATGTGGAACCTTGAACGAGCATCCTAACCATTTAGGACCTCAGCATCCTCAACTACGACGGAAACAAAGGAAGGTAGATAATCTCCAAGACTCTTCTCGGTGTGAAACACTCAATGAGTTAGGAGACAATCAAGTGAAAAATGTACCTTAATGTAGTGCAGATATTTATTCAACAAGTTTTTGTTATGTCATGAACTACACAGCACAGTGGGGAGAAAAGAAATGAAACCAACACCGAGGATTTTTAGGGCAGTGAAAATGTTCTGTATGATTCTATAATGATGGATACAGGTCATTCATTACACATTTGTCCGAATCCATAGAAGGTACAACACCAAGAGTGAACCCCAGTGTAAACTACGGACTTTCGGGGGATAATCACGTGTTAGTGTAGGTTCATCAGTGTTCTTTGAGGGGCCAATGGTAGGAAGCACCTATTGTGCCATTTTGCTGATGTCACCCTGTCCAGAGCCCTGCATGGCGCCTTCTCAGGGTCCTTCTACAGCAACTAACATTTGAGTGCCCTTGCTTCTGGAATGGGGCCCATGAAACTGCCTTTTAAGCAAATATCTCAATTTCCTCTGAGGCAAATAGCCTGTGAGCCACACGGTGAAAAACATTTCAAACACAAAGCCTTCAAGTCAGACATGTCCCTTCATTTTTGTGTATTTGCTTTTTGGATAGTACAATAATTCCTGCCTTAAAGACGAACACTGAATAACAAAACTACTCCTTATCTAAGATACATCAGGACATCCTGTCTTCAGGCCAAGTCTGAGTCCTCTATCATTAACTGTGATTGCTAAAGCAGACGGCCTCAATTAACCGAGCACATGCCAAAGCTATTACCAATACCAGATTGCTCACATCGTTACCATCATTGGGAAGAGGAAAGAGAAATAAACGGGCCTTTTCAAGCAAGGAATTAATAAGGGGGAATGGCATCACTTGCCAGGAAAATAAAAGCTATTCCTTACGTCAAAAGAGGCTTCACAAAGAAGCGTGAAGCCAAAGTTTGCCAGTGACAGTTAGATACCAGCAATTCTACCATTATCCAGTTAGCAATAGGGTAAGTTCTCAAAAATGTGTTCCCCAGGCCAATAGCATTAGCATCCTCTAGGACCCCGCTAAAAAAAAAAGAAAGGTAACTTCTTGGACCCCTCCCAGCCCCACTGAAGGAGAAACCCTGGTGATTCAGCCCAGCCATCTGCACGGTAACAAGAGCCTTCTGACAAACACAATGAGTGCTGGTGAGGATGTGGAGCAATTGGAACCCTTTGCACTAACAGTGGCAAATATAAAATGGTGCAGCCACTGTGGAAAGCAGTGTGGCGTTCACTCAAAAAGCTAAAAGTACAGCTACCATATGGTCCAGCAATCCCTCATCTGGGTATATATCCAGAAACAGTGGAATCAGGACCTCGAAAAGTTATCGGCACTCCCACGTTCATTGCAGTGTTATGCGTAACAGCTGAGATGCGGAAACAACCTAAATGCCCATGGACAGATGAATGGATAAAGAAAACGCGGCATATACATACAATGGAATACGATTTAGTCTTTAAATAGAAGGAAATCTCACAATATGCAACACCACCACCATGAATGAACCTTGAGGGCATTATGCTAAGTGAAATAAACCAGTCACAGAAGGACAAATACTGAATGATTCCACTTACAAGAGGTATCTAAAGTAACCAAAGTCAAAGAAGCAGAGAGCAGAATGGTGGTTTCCAGGGGTTTGGTGGGAGAGGGGAAAATGGTGAATTACTAATAAATAGGCATAAATTTTCCGTTAAGCAAAACGTGTAAGCTCTGGAGATCTGTTGTGCAACATTGTACAACCTATAGTCAACAATGTATTGAATTGTGCACTTAAAATTGTGTTGAGATTAGAGCTCATGTAAAGTGTTCTTATTAATACAAAATAAAAATCCCCTGGGGATTCAGATACAGGCTAAACGTTGAGAACCCCTAGCGTAGAGAGAAGTCAGGAGCCAGCTATTTCGCCATCATGCTATGACTGAGAGTAAAACAAACAAACAAAAAACAAAGCTAAACCCAAGCGCTTACAGGAAAGGAGGTCAAAAGCACTAAGAAAAAAAACAAAAATAAAAACTCCAACACAAATCAGATTTACATTAAGGAATCTGGTTATTTTCAGACAGCTGAATCAGATGTTTAACCTTTTATAACATCCTACACCTATCTCTGGTCTGTGTCTTCCTCCCACTGGAAAAATCCTTCAGTTCAATTTAATTAGCATGACAGTTTACAAAGTGGGTTCATACACATTATCTCATTTGATCCTCATACTAATCCATGCACTAGGCAGGGATTATTCCCATTTTATAAGTGAGACAACTGAAACAGATTAAGAGATTTACATGAAATCACACAACTTTTAATCAGCAGAGCCAGAGCCTGAATTCCAGACTTTGTCTCATTCCCTAATTCATGCTGCCTTTCTGTCGACTCAACTTACCTACATTCAGGAAATTCCTCCTAAAGGATTTAGTGCAGAATTTCTCAACCTTGACACAATGGACATCTGGTGCTGTTTGCTGGGGATGGGGGCTGTCCCGTGCCTTGTAAGATGTTGAGCCGCATCCCTGACCTCTAACCACTAGATGGCAGTAGCACTCTTCCCCCAAGTTGCGACAACCAAAAATGTCTCCAGACATCGCTAAATCCCTCCAGGACCAGGTGGAGGGTAAAAATCACTCCTGTTGAGAACACTTGATTTAGTTTAACTAAGCCTCCATCAGCATCAGCTGAGAGCTTCTTAAACTTCAGATGGCTGAGCCCCACCCCCTGAGCTTCTGATTCAGTAGGTCTGGTGCAAGACCTACTAGTATTTGCATCTCTAACAGTTCCCAGGTGAGGCTGACGCTGCCGATTCGCGGACCACACTTTGAAAACCACCTGTCTGAACCATTTGTGAGGTCAAAAAGTATATCCCTAAAAAAGATGTTTGCTTTTTAAAATATTTCGTTACAAAACAATGAATTGCCTTGATCCACAGCCAGCAGTTCTATATACAACACCTTCCTGTACACCCACATGAGGTTTCCATGATTAATACATGGCCCTTGAATATTATTTAAACAAAAAGTACTCTGATGCTACTGACTGGAAAGCCCTCATACTTCTTACTTCCTACATCTCTATATGAAATTTTAAAATTTATTAGATCTTCAAATCCCTCTTGTGACACAGGGAAGACAACACTCTAGCTTTTTTTTTTTTTGCCTACCACAGTACTAGAGTTAGCAGGCCAGATCAAGAGGTGAAATGAATAATTCTCTCTCAGAATTATGGGAAGGATCATATTTTATAATGAATTTAAAGTGCTCTCTGTGTGAGAGAGAGAGAGAGAGAAATTCTGAAGTCCCGGGTGTAGAACTTTTGATAGATGTTATTCAGAAGATAAAGCAAATCTGTTTCTGAGGATACAAGATTCTTTTACATTGCTGCCTGGATTTTAAGGAACTATTAATATGTCTCATTCAAGATGTCAAAATCTACCCTCTTAGTTTCCTTTAAAAGTAGATTTTAAAATTATTTTAAGGAGTTTTTATTTAATAACTCAGATTTATCTTTAGAAATTTGAATCTTAAAGTAAGATTTTTAAGGAGGTTTTAAGAGAATAAGTTGGCTTTTATTCAGAAATTTTAGAGTTTTTTTTTTTTTTCTTTTTTGCGGTACGCGGGCCTCTCACTGCTGTGACCTCTCCCGTTGCGGAGCACAGGCTCCGGACGCGCAGGCCCAGCGGCCATGGCTCACGGGCCCAGCCGCTCCGCGGCATGTGGGATCTTCCCGGACCGGGTCGCGAACCCGGTTC
>NC_041226.1:72906492-72918767 GCF_002837175.3 Physeter macrocephalus
CATGGCTCACGGGCCCAGCCGCTCCGCGGCATGTGGGATCTTCCCGGACCGGGTCGCGAACCCGGTTCCCCTGCATCGGCAGGCGGACGCGCAACCACTGCGCCACCAGGGAAGCCCTAGAGTTTTCTAATGATAAGGAAATTGCCCATCGTCAATACTCTTGAAACAGTAGGAAGGCCAGGGAAGGGGAATTATCCCCTATTATGTGCATTTCATGGCCAGTCGACACAGGCAGACCTCAACTCTGTCCAGCAAGTTGGTTTTCAAGGAGTGCTGAGACAGCTAAAGGTTTGAAAAGAAAACATTTCTCTAAGCCCTTGATGGTTAAAACAGAGGCCACGGGCCAAGAGCATGAGCATGCCCTGGGACCTCGTTAGCAATGCAGAGTATCAGGCCCCACCCCACACCCACTGAATCAGAAGCTGCTTTTTAACAGGATCCCCGGGGGATTCACATGCATTAAAATCCGAGAAGCACTGCCTAGCAAAAGCTGGCGATTCTTCAAAATAGAGCTATTAAATAGGAAAAAAAAAAAAAAAAAAAGAAATCTTGGAGGTTAGAAAAGGCCAGAATCGAATCCTTTTATAAAGGAAAGAAAACCAGACCTATTCCAGAAGCTCACAAATGTTTAGCTTTAAGCTATATTAGAACTGTTTTATTGAAGATGCAAAACTTCTCTGAATTTTTAGAAACTAAATAATTAATATGGGGGGTGTCTGTAAATAAAAGAATGTTCCTTTTTCTTTTCATATGGACTCTTTTTAATAAAAAATATAAAGGCTATAGCTAAGATTCATGGAGAATATCATAGTTAATAGAATTTTTAAATTGAAGTATAATTGACTTATTGTATTAGTTTCAGGTATACAGCATATGATTCTATTTTTTATAGATATTCCATATAAAATTATTATTAAATATTTTCTATATTCCCCATGCTGTACATTACATCCTTATATCTTATTTATTTTATACCTAGTAGTTTATACCTCTTAATCCCCTTCCCCTATCTTGCTCCTCCTCCCACCCTCTCCTCACTGGTAACCACTAGTTTGTACTCTTTATCTGTGAGTCTGTTTCTGTTTTGTCATATTCATTCATTTCTTTTACATTTTATATTCCACATATAAGTGAAAACATACAGTATTTGTCTTTCTCTGTCTGACTTATTTCACTAAGCATAATACCTTCCAGGTCCATCCATCTTGTTGCAAATGGCAAAATTTCATTATTTTTATGGCTGAATGATAGTCCATATATATGTGTATATATATATATATATATATATATATACCACATCTTCTTTATCCATTCATGTGCTGATGGACACCCAGGTTGCTTGGTGCTTGTAAACAGTGCTGCTATGCATGTATCTTCTTGAATTAGTGTTTTTGTTTGCTTCAGATGTATACCCAAGGAGTGGAATTGCTCGGTTGTATGGTAGTTCTATTTTTAATTTTTTGAGGAACCTCCATACTGTTCTCCATAGTGGCTGTATCAATTTACATTCCCACCGACAGTGCAAGAGCGTTCCCTGTTCTCCATATCCTTGTCAGCACTCGTTAGTTATTTGTTGTCTTTTTGACAATAGCCATTCTGACACGTGTGAGGTGATGCCCCGTGGTTTTGATTTGCATTTCCCTGATGATTAGTGATACTGAGCATCTTTTCATGTGCCTGTTGGACATCTGTGTGTCTTCTTTGGAAAGATTCCTGTTCAGGTCCTCTGCCCATTTTTTAATTGTGTTGTTTGGTTTTTTGATATTGAGTTGTGTGAGTTCTTTATATATTTTGGATATTAACCCCTTATCAGACATATCATTCGCAAATATCTTCTCCCATTCTGTAGGTTGTCTTTTTGTTTTGTTGCTCGTTTCCTTCACTGTGCAAAGCTTTTAAGTTTGATTAAGCCCCATTTGTTTATTTTTGCTTTTGTTTCCCTTGCCTGAGGAGATAGATCCAAAAAAATACTACTAAGACCAATGTCAAAGAATGTACTACCTATGTTTCCTTCTAGGAATTTTATGGTTTCCGGTCTTACCTTTGGGTGTTTGTTAACAGAGTTCTTAAGATCTGATGATTTTGAACAAAATTTGCGTTAGAGTTTGAGTCTAGGTGATTTTTTGGTTAAATGTGTCTGAACTGAACAGCTAACTGACTGGGTTCATTCCCATAGGCACACTGGCCGTGTAATTTTTATTTCCTTGTTAAAATATTGTGCCACAGTTTTCTTTCCTTCCTCTTTATTTTAAAAGTGATATTCAGTAGATCAATCACCTCTACATAGATTTTGAAACATTTTGAAGTTATTATGAGAATAACTGATGAAGAAACAGTTGCTTATTTCTTCCACCTTAATAGAGAAGAAAAAAAGTGATGTTTGTGTAATGTGACTAGAAATTCTTTCACTGTGATGGTGCTAATTGAAATACAAAAAATACGTTTCTGTTGCATATCTTCCTTTTGAAATCTCACTTGACATTTTAAAACTAAGCATTAACATTTTAACAACCAATAATTATGTAATTGTAGCCTGTATATTTTTAAATGATTGAAAGGGTCATGGCCCAGGACAAATGTCTTACAATTAATTAAATGTTTTATGTGAAAAATAGCAAAATGACTCAAGGCTAAAGCAGTGAAAATTTGCTTTAATTATTTCTTTGCAATAAACTCACTGTATATTCCATTTAACTAGGATATACAGGCACAACGGGTAATTCAATCAAATGCTAACTTTCCAAAATAAGAAGGGCGTCTTCATGGTGGTCGTCAGCGGTCTGCACTAAAGGAGGTGCTTCAAGCCCCAACCCCCCAGCTCTTTCCTTGAGTCGTCCTCCCTTCCACCCGGCTGGGGCCTGGTTCTTACAGACCTGAGCCTCAAACCACTTTGGAGAGCCAAAGAGATTCCTGAACCCCTGATGTTAGGAGGCTCCCGATAACGGCACAAAGGCCAGTCTCACAACAATTATTTCCACTCAGTAGTTCGACAACTCCTTTTTCTCCTGAAATGTCTGTTGTAGGGTTCTCCCCTTATCCCTCAGCTGTTGACCAATTGGTTTCATTATGACTATCATTTAGTCATAGGAAGTGAATCTAATCCTCTGAAACTTATCCATCAGGAAAGGAAACCTAAGACAATTATCCAGGACTCCCCTGGTGGCGCAGGGGTTAAGAATCTGCCTGCCAATGCAGGGGACACGGGTTGGATCCCTGGTCTGGGAAGATCCCACAGGCCGTGGAGCAACTAAGCCCGTGCGCCACAACGACTGAGCCTGCGCTCTAGAGCCCACAAGCCACAACTGCTGAGCCCGCATGCCACAACTACTGAAGCCTGCGCTCCTAGAGCCCGTGCTCCGCAACAAGAGAAGCCACTGCGATGGGAAGCCCGCGCACTGCAACGAAGAGTAGCCCCTGCTGGCCGCAGCTAGAGAAAGTCTGCACACAGCAACAAAGACCCAACACAGCCCAAAAAAATTAATTAATTAATTTTTTTAAAAAATGACAATTATCCAGGTGATTCAAACAAACAAATGCTTCAGCTGTATCTGCCTAATAGGAAAAAAAACAAAAAAACCAGACTTGGCAATTATTTGATAACAAAATAAAGTAAAAAATCTGGGCATTGCAATACCCAAGGTGGAGTTTATCTTAAATTAGCCATTTGTGCTGTGTTCAACCTAAACAAATATTTAATCTACATCTCCCCATAACCGCTTGAATATACTCAGACTCCACTGTCTGAATATTGGAGAGAAATGTGTTTCTGTCCTAAAGCATGCACACAATTCCCTTGCTTGCCTACTTCCCAATGGGGTTGTAGATGGACTGAGTGAGGCGTTTCCTGCCATCAGCCTCCTTTCCAACACAGAAAGTCAACAAGAAGGAGCCAGCCACATCCCTCGCACTAAAGTGACCTGGAAATCCTTGTACTGTTTAACATGTGAATATTTCAGAGATAACCATGGACATTTTTAAAAGGAAAACCGAGTTAGGAAAAATATGTAATGCCTGCCTTTATTTTGCTTCCTCAATACCATGTGTCATTGTAACGGAGCAGGACCCTTTGGGGCCTTCCCAGGACAGGCCTTCCCCCACAGCCTCTGCTTCAGCTCCTCTCTGAAGTACCTAGATAACAGTATCTGATGCCCATTTCCTGAGTTGTTTTACTGATGTGAAAAGCCCCCAACAAATGCAAGATGTTAACTACTTGATGACCGTGAGCAGATAGCCCCAGGTCTCCTCCAGTCTAAGGACTGATAATGTTAAGCCCCGTGACACCACCCTGTTACCTCACCGTCAGCCAATCAGAGAATTGTGCACGAGATGATCACTTACCCTGAGACCCTCCACTCCCTCACCTGGCTTTTAAAAATGCTTTGCTGAAACCCTTCGGGGAGCTTGGAGCTTTTTAGGGCACGAGACACTTGTCTCCTTGCATGGCCCTGCAATAAACCTTTCTCTGCTCCAAATTCCCACATTTCAGTTTCTTTGGCCTCACTGTGCGTTGGGCACATGAACTTGCGCCAACATCACAAACTGTGTTCATGGTGGTGGGCCTAAAAGTGGGTCAGGTACAGCCTTTGTCTTCAAATATTTCACGCTCCGTAGGAAAGACAGACAAGAACATCACCAATCATTGTAGATGTGGACCACAACTATACATAAAAATGCCCCGAGAGCTTTGAGAGTAGAGTTGAAGGCCCCTAAAATGCTCTGGGCAGGGGTGGTTGAGGGGAGTTAGATTTGTGTAGGGAAGTTGGGAAAGATCTGGAAGATCAGAGGTGTGAGATAGAAACTGTGTAATTAACCTTGAGGCTTTCACAGTAGTGATTACAAAGGGATGTCGCTTATGTACTGACATGGCTAATGCATATTTTAAGAAGGGAAAGTTCTCAGTACTCATAAAGTGATTAAAGACAGCCTTAAAGCTGAGGGGTGTTTAAACATGTTAATTTTACCCTTTTAATATTTAAAGCCGGAGTCAGCCTTGTTATGTGTTAAGCTTCTGTGTTTATGAATCTCCCAAGGAGGCTCCTATTAAACGCCTTATTTTTGAAATAGCAGATATGCTCCTGTGTTTACATCTCTCGGCCTCTCAAGAGGTCACTCCCTTTACATATCGTTTCTCTACATTTCTCTGCTCCATGAAGTTAATGAGTCAATGTGAAACCTTCACAAAACACTTTAAATTGTCCTGGACGTGAAATTCTCAATTATTGTGATTAAATAAGCCCCCTGTGGAAAAATGGAGAATAATTTGGGGCTGCTAACAAATTTAGGCAAAACAATATCTCAAAATATGGTTTTCTTTTACATCTCTTCAATTCCTGTTAATATTGCCTGGCATTTTAACGCTATTCTTCTGAGTGAGATACAGCCACCTCCTCTGTCTCTTTTTATAATAAACAGGGCAGCAAAGACCATAACAGCCTTAGGATATAGTCCAAAGAGAGAAAGCCTTGGGGTAGAGGCAATATTGGACCAGAAGCAACAGGAGGAACAATTCTGGACTTATTCACGCAGTAGAAAACCAAAGCCGTGAGAGCTTTGTGAGAGAATAAATCCTACTGACATTCTAATGGACCTATAGTGATATATATATACAAATATGGATATACTCTCTCTCTATAGGAATACCTAGATAACTATATATACATTTGTATACTTACATACATAATATACATTTATACAGATACTATATATAATACTTGTATATATAAATATCTCTGTCTATGTATACAAAGTATTTATGTACTATATATCTTATATATGTATATATTATGTATACATATACACACATACATGTATAATACACAATACATACACATTATATATATAGTATATATATGTGTATATCTATGTTTAGTATATGTAGGCGTATACATTATATATAGTATATATGTGTGTATAAGTATATGTTTATTTTAAATAAATAAATAAATAAATAAATATATATATATATATATATATATAAATGTGTCACCAGTTGCACAGAGGAAATTTTACAGATTTGTAAATTAAACAGTGAGGTTCTTTCATGCAACAGCTGTCAAAGCTTTGTGACTACAGTAGTAAGATGTTGTCTCAGTAAGCTCTAAGGTATTTTTAAATCACCTTCTCACATGAAACTTTCTACAGTATATCTTGACCCGAAGAATTTATGTAAAATTTTGGAAAATACAGCTGTCTTTTTCCATTTAAAAAAAACTTGAATATTAAAATTTTGATTTCAGAAGTTGTATGCTTAGCCACTTGTAAATGTCTAAGTAGGATATTTCCTTTTTGACACATGGAGGATAACCTGAGAAAAGCTTGAAGCAGTTTCCAGAGGCATTCAATATGAAAAAAAATAATTAACTCTATGATGATCATTGTTGCCTGGCCAGCAGTCGTTCCCCCATCCTTCCTCCCTAACAGGTCCCCATAGAAACTCCTGTGCCATTCCTTCTTCCCTGGGCAGCCAGGAGCCGGGTCATCTTTGTGAGGCTATTATTCAGCAGAACACAAAAGGACAATCAAGATAAAGAAAAGAGAGATCACAAACCATAAAGGAACCTGGGTAAGACACTTACTACAGATAAACATGCCTATACTGGTGACTTGGTGGCAGTCAGGGACTGAAGAAAATGTGATATATTATGTTAGTTGCAAGAACATGCCCAGAAGCTCAACAATTACAGAAGCAGAATTAATGTGCTTGTTTCTAGTTGCTGCATCCATCAGCGCCACCTACATTAAAGGCTAGGATAAGAAGTGTAGATGGACATCAAATTCCCACACCCCATCCTTGCCACCAAGCCACCAGCCCTCTGCCCAGATGGACCCAGAAACCAGCCACCCCTGGTGCTTCCCAGGCCTGCATGACTGAGGGATGCAAGGGGAGAGAAGCCAGGGGAGGGTGAGAAGTTGAGCCTCTGTGCACCCCTATTTCCTGGGAAGCCTGTTTCCGCTGGGGATCACAGAGGGCCTTGTGGGTCATTCTAACCAGTGAGGGTTTTATGCATAATGCACTGGGAGCCCCTGGAGGGTGTAAGCAGAGGAGTGATGTGATCTGACTTATGGTTAACCTTCAACTGGAGAGGGAGGAGGACAGAGCATGAACAGCCAGGAGAAGCCTCCCCCGCGCGGTCTCTGCCCTGTGTCACTCCTCTGTGCTTTAGCCCCTTCCTCCCCCGTCTCTCTTGGGACCACTGCGACGGTCCTCAAGGTCCGGGGGGCAGATCCCTTCCAACTCTGGTGAGTATCCCGTGTTCCCCGAGGTCTGCCTCACCCACAGACCAAACTCTCCTGTCCCCTCTCTCCTGCTAATGAAGGCTATGAGCTCCACGTCCTATTTCATTAAATCCTAACCTTCCTCTTTGTCATAGAAGGCTGTTTCCAGTCTAAGCTGCAGCCTCACTGCCCCGTGCTCTCTCTCGGAGCGCCACACCTCTGCCCCACTGAATTCTAAGTGTACCAGGCCTTTTCGGGATTCTTTATGTTTATTTATCTTTTCATCTGTTACACAGAAAGATAATCACAGTCTCATACCTTGTTGAAAGGACTCCAAAATGGCAAGATCCCTATGGGGGAAATTTTTTTTTTTTTTTTGGCTGCTTTGGGTCTTCGCTGGTGCGCACAGGCTTTCCCTAGCTGCAGCGAGCAGGGGCTACTCTTTGTTGAGGTGCGCGAGCTTCACATTGCAGTGGCTTCTCTTGCTGCGGAGCACGGGCTCTAGGAGCGCGGGCTTCAGTAGTTGTGGCACGCGGGCTCAGTAGTTGTGGCTCACGGGCTCTAGAGCACAAGCTCAGTAGCTGTGGCGCACGGGCTTAGTTGCTCCGCGGCATGTGGGATCTTCCCGGACTCGAACCCATGTCCTCTACATTGGCAGGCAGATTCTTAACCACTGCGCCACCAGGGAAGTCCCGGAAAAATTTTTTTTTAACCCAGCAATCCTATGACTAGTAATTCATACCCTGCACACATA
Organism: Physeter macrocephalus; assembly: GCF_002837175.3. Classification (NCBI taxonomy): domain Eukaryota; kingdom Metazoa; phylum Chordata; class Mammalia; order Artiodactyla; family Physeteridae; genus Physeter; species Physeter macrocephalus. The sequence goes on from NC_041226.1 coordinate 72,914,462, forward strand.
CAAAATAACATATGTACAAGATTACTCACCACTGCGTGTTTTGTGATAACAAAAGATCAGAAGCAACCCAAGTGTTCCTCATTAGAGGATTATTTAAAACACAAGTTCTCTTCAAGGGGTGATTTATTTTTGGCTGTCACAACTGGGGAGGACTCCTAGCATCTAGTGGGTCAAAGTCAGGGGTGCTACTAAGCATTCTACACTGCAAAGGACAACGTCCACAACCAAAAATTATCCTGCCCAAAATGTCCCTAATGCCAAGGGTGAGAAATCCTGAGTTAAACAAGCATACATATCATGAATATTATGCAGCCATTTAAATAAGAATAGGATAAAAACACTCTCTACGCACGTACAGATATAAAAAGATCGTCAGAGTACGTAAAGTGGAAATAGCAAGGTGAGGATGGTTTATATGCTAACTTCTGTATAAGAAAAGAAAAATAAGAAAATACATAATATGTGTATTTGCCTGTGTCTGCGTGGAGAAGCACTGAAAGGACATATGGGATTAATTAATGAAGATGATTACCAACTGGGGATTGATTGGACCTGGAGGGGGGTGTTTACAGACATAGGAGGGAGCAGCGATTCTCAATGTACATCTCAGTGTCTCATTTTAATTGAGAACCATGTGTCTCTATTACCTACTCAAAAAAAGCACAAAGACTTAGGACACAAAGATAAAAAAAGACGTGAGGTCCTTGAGAATGAAGGGATTGTATCTTATTTATCCGTGTGTTCGAATTATCTAGCATTATGCCTTTCCTAAAATGGACACAGCCATTAAAAGAATTTCACTCAGTTCAAGCCAATGGCTTTCACACCATTAAAAGTGCCTACAGAAATACATTCTTCAGTACAGGGCTAATTACAAAATGAATGATATTGTAACTTGTAGCCTTTGACCTCATGGAGGTTACAGTCAGCTATGAAAACAAACACCTAAAAGAATTAAAGAACAATAATCCAATTCTTTGGGTTACTTAATGGGGAAAAAAGAATTTTTCACTATAGATTTTCAGAAAAATGAAAATGACTTAAATAAAGCTGAAAGTCAATTTATCAACTGCTTCTTCATTGAACATGCAAATTTGTCCTCTGTTCATTTACAAAGACATCTGACTTTGATTCATAGGTTTATTATTTTAGTTAATAGACTGAGGCAGAAATTAAAACAATGACATCATGACAAACTAAAATGAAAAAAAAAAAAAAACCCAAATAAGCCAACACTGATTCACTTGAAATTTAACATCATCTAGCCTGGGAAAATGTCATAAGGAACTGAGGGATTGCTGCCCCCAAGAGGTTAATCAAAAAACTCCAAAATAAAAAGGGTGACATTTAATTTCAAGAGCCAGGCAGCTGAGAAAGGAAGACATAGGACGGAGCCTTTTAAAATAAATAAATAAATTTATTTATTTATTTAGCTGCGCTGAGTCTTAGTTGCAGCACGCGGGATTCTCTGACGGCACGCGGGAGCTACTTCCCTGACCAGGGATCGAACCCGGGCTCCCTGCATTGGGAGCTTGGAGTCTTGACCACTGGACCACCAGGGAGGCCCCAGAGCCTTATTTTATAAGGGAGTGAGACCCAAGCCCACTGATTCCGGAAGATAAAAGAAAGAGCAGGTTATCTGGAGCTTCTAAGCGTGGGGAAGGGTTTGGAGCAAAGGAAAGAGAGTGAACATCCAATGAACATTAGGGGCAACTTCTCTGGGGAGTCTTCTCAACTTGTGAGTTTTTTCTTTTGTCACTTCTGCCCATATTTCTCCATAGATGCTAGTGATTAATAACCGTGACACAGTCCCAAGGGGCTCTGTGCTTATTTCAGTTATTTAAGAAACGCTGTGAGGTTTTGTCTTACTCAGCAGTAGGCCAGAAGAGGGTAACCCCTATCAGAATTAACTCTTTCATGCAGCGGAAGTGAAAGCCTGCAGACAAAATCTCTGCACCATGGAACTCTTCTTAAAGTAACAGGTAGAAGGAAGGGAGCCTGGGGCCCAAAGGTGCCCACTAGGTGTCTAATCTAGCAAAAGACCATGAGAAACTTTGCATCTCTTTCATGACCCTAAGCATCTACCTCAGCAGAAATCCTACTAAGCCAAGGAGAACTTGGCTGGTTTCCAGTAACCTAGAGTTTTAAATTCCCAAATTCTGCTGCCTCAACCGGGAAGGATATATTCAAAGTGAACCAAATCGTAATTCATATGTGAACATTTATCTATGGCTGTACATTTCAGGTTAAGTAAACATATGGGAGGTACCGCTTCTCTGAAAAAAAATATTTAACTTCAAATTACCGACTTAGAGAAATTTCTGAAAAAGCAGATTAACCCAGTAGAAAGGCTTTGGACTTTGAGGTCAAAGAGATAGCAAATTTCAATTATGATTCCGCCCTATATTACCCGTCAGTTCACTTCTTTGAACCTCAGCTTCCTCGTCTATAAAATATAGATAATTCTTACCTTGCAGCGTTGCTGGAGGGTTGAGAAATGACATATATTTTTCATAATATATGGCTAAAGAAGATGTGGTACATACATACAAAGGAATATTATTCAGCCATAAAAAAGAATCAAGTAATGCCATCTGCAGCAACCTGGATGGACCTAGAGATTATCACATGAAGTGAAGTAAGCTAGACAGAGAAAGACAAATATCATATGGTATAACTTATGTGTGGAATCTAAAAAAAATTGATACAAATGAACTTATATACAAAACAGAAACAGACTCACAGACATAGAAAACAAACTTATGGTTACCAAAGGGGAAAGTGGGCGAGGGGAGGGATAAGTTAGGAGTTTGGGATTAACATACACACGCTACTATATATAAAATAGATAACCAACAAGGACCTACAGTATAGCACAGGGAACCCTACTCAATATTTTATGATAACCTATAAGGGGAAAGAATCTGAAAAACAATATATATATATATATATATATTTTTGAGATTAACAGCAAACAGATGGGTGCTTATGAGGAGGAGGCACAGATGGGCTCCAACAAGCCTGGAAGCGAAGGTAAATTGATTTTAGGACAGATGTACGGGTGGTAACGATGGAGCCAAGAGAGTCAGAAGCAACAGCTGAGGACTCTCTAGGGAAAAAGCCCAAAATGAGTTTAAGAAAAAAATCAGCATGTTTAAAGGGGTAGCTTAAGAACTCACTGGTCCTAACATGGTTACTTGATCCTAACTGCATCTTCATCTGACGGACAGAACCGACAAAGAATACAGCATTGGATGTGTTCTTATACTTACTTTAATTAGTAAATTATCTTTGCCTTGTTGCATGAAGGATTTCACAGCGGTGATAATGTAGGTACCCATGCCAAACAGACATGAGGTCTTAAGCTCCATCTTTCTGAGCCTCATAAAGATTTGTAATATATCTTACATAGTTATTTATGGAAATGTCTAACATAGTATTAGACTTATACCTGGCCTTCAATAAATGTTCTTTGTTTTTTGGTTTACAGTAGAAGTTCAGATTATGAATAAAAAGTTAAAATCAGAATGAAAGAAATTTCAATTTAGAAAAGTCTTTGAAGACCAGGGGGAAGTTGAGTACAGATGTGGAAACCATTGGGTTGTAGTGGACACAATGATACACCATCAAGATCCCATTTCAGTGAAGAACTGGGGCCCAGCTGCTGGCAGTGATGTCACAGGCAGCCTACTGTGTCAGCTCTTCAGGAGCAGTCATCACCACAGGTGAATGGTCAAAGTCAGGGAGGAGGCACAGGAAACCAGAAAGAATAGGCATAGAGGAAGGGTAGTGACCAAAAAGACCCATAGCCTCTGGCCACAGCTAGTTCAGACAACAATGAGTTTGTGAGCTAATGGGATCCAATGGGGTTTCCTTGGGACTGTTGACTGCCCCCAAAATCCAAATTACCCACCCCTCTCTGACAGTAAAATCCGAAAGACTTTGGACTTGATACTGGAGAGAGCTAAAGGACAGCCTTTCTCTAGGGGCTGACACCATGAGACGTAAAACTCAAGAAGTCAGTGCCCGTGCGTCCCACTAAGTGAAAGAAGTGTATGAAATGAGAGACTGAAGCCAACATACTGAGTAAAGCAGAGTCAAGAACTGGAAAAAAGGGCTTCCCTGGTGGCGCAGTGGTTGAGAGTCCACCTGCCGATGCAGGGGACGCGGGTTCGCGCCCCGGTCCGGGAGGACCCCACGTGCCGCGGAGTGGCTGGGCCCGTGAGCCGTGGCCGCTGAGCCTGCGCGTCCGGAGCCTGTGCTCCGCAACGGGAGAAGCCACAACAGTGAGAGGCCCGCGTACCGC
>NC_041226.1:72920182-72928522 GCF_002837175.3 Physeter macrocephalus
CCCGCAACGGGAGAAGCCACAACAGGGCCCGCCCACCACAAAAAAAAAAAAAAAAAAAAAAGAACTGGAAAAAGGCCCCTGGTGGCACGTGTGTCCCTGGTTCCAGTGGGTCCTCAGGCTCTGCTGCATCTTTTCTTTTCCAGAGTTGTGTATGGGCCTGAAGCTCTCAACTAACCAACAGAAAACCACTGCATGTTTACCCTAACAGATTTCCTAAGTAACTCAAGAGTCCTGTTGTGCACACCTCCATAAACAGAGCCATATCCTGGGGTATCTCCCCTGGTTGTAACACCCCAGGGTGGCTGAGGAAATCAGGAATGGTCAAAGGCACTGCCCACTGCAAAGGCTGTCTGTGCTCTAGCGCAGCCACACCAGCCAAGGTAACCTTCTTCTGCCGGCTTCTTCCCACAGACCCCAGCCACTGCTTCCCCTCTTCCTGACACACTCTCCTTCCCCTACCGAAATCATCTGCTTCTGGGCCTCGTTACAGCTGCAAATGGTCCCCACATCTCAACTCTAATAAGTGTGACACTCATCCCGATATTGGGGGAACATAGATTCTCAAAAGGGGGAAATCATAACTGCCCCAAACCTGGCAGAAATACCAGAAGTGAAGTGCATGGAATCACCCAGCACACTATGAAATGTAAGTCACAGTTCTATGTCAATGAGCATTTTCTCATGAGAGCAAACAAACAAAAATAGAGGACTCTCAGAGCTGTCTTGGAGACATTCCACGGTCAAGATATTCATTATTCCGACACAATTATTTTAGCCACCATTTACACCTATGATGGCACCAGTTACCAGCTCATGGGCACCTAGAATAGCCCTCATCCAGCACTAAACTCCAGCATTGCTACTGCAGATACTAATTAGGAGTAAATTCTCATCTATCACTAAAGCATCAGAACATGACCTGTCAACGTTCCCTTATCACAACAGGGTTACATATGCTAACTAAATGAGTGAATTGTTACTTTATGAATACATGAAGAGCTTGGATTACCTTCCATTGTTTAGAAGTAAATTTTCAGCTTGTTGTCAAAAACGAGCTGTGAAAATCCTACTTTGGGGTTCAACTCTGTTAGCCTATTTTTGGCTTATGGTAGAAGGTGATTGTTCTGCTAAACTAATGTATCCATGTGTCCTCATGATTTCTATCTCAGTGGTAAATTTTTTCAGACGTTTAGGTAAAACACTCTCCTCTCTGATCATTTCACATTTTAATTAGAACAATGACTATTTTTAGCTAGCAAAAACACATCCTCACCTTTGCATTTAAAGTCCCTGGATCCTCCAGAAATAGATTGTAAATGTGAAATACTTTACTAAAAAAGAGAAGTAAGAAGCGTCTAGTTTTGGAGTGTACGTGTTCCAATAAACTGATTTAATGTCAAAGTGAAGGCATTTTTAGCATGCTTTCCCAGCGGAATCCAGACAGACACCTTCCCATTCGAGGGGGTGGTACAGGGAATGGCCTGAGCAGTCGTCGCGTACGTACGCTCAACAGAATTCATCATAAGCAATGGGAAACTGCATTCTGGTAGGGAATTTACGATGTTAGATTGTTTCCTTAGGGAGACTCATACTTAGAAATACAGGGCTGGCTTGTTTTCTCAAAAGTTCCATTTCTCCAGCCAGAATGGTGGGCTGCAAAGATGGCATCCATAACCCCAGTCCCAGAAACCATTAATCCTAATTATTTATGGAGCACCTACTGTGCGCAAGACACTTGGCTCAGAAAACCTAAGGGGCTGTCATATATCAAAGACTTCTTGCAGGTCACCCAGCTCTTAACGCAGTGCCTGGCTTTGCCCAGCAGCCAGGAAGAGTCTGGCACCACCACCCCAGCTTGGGTGCCTTCCTCAGTCCTCAGCTAAGAAGGTTGTACATCCTGGGGAATTCACTGAGACGTCAAATTCGGGGGAGAGGGAGGGCAGTCCCTCAGCGATAAAGGGCAGCAGAAGACGGAAAAGACGTAGGAACTGTGGATGACAGCCTACAAAGGAGCATGTGCCAAAGCTCCACATGCAAATCTCACTGCAGGGTCATCCTTCTGTGGTTCTAGGATGGCTCCTGACACTGAGCGCCTCCCCTCTGCTCGGGCGCGTGGGTACCACGCCGCAGCGTTCTCATGATGGATGGCCTCCCATCTAGGTCAGTCACCCCCATCACCACACTTGTGAAATACTAAAATGAAAAGAGAGTTGCTCTATCTCCTGCTTTCATGACTTCTCCCCCATCTCTCAGCCTCGAACTCTCACCTATATACCTGCTTTACAAGCGTCAGGAGCGTCTTATTTTCAAAAAAGAATAAAGTCCACGCAAATAACACTTTTCCAGCCTATTTGCTGTATCAGAAGAAAGTTATCTCCTGCAGTCTTCACTCCCATTGAGCCTTGGAGCTAATTTCGCCAGAAATATTACCCATTCCTTTTTCTTTGACAGTCGTGCAAGGGAATCGTTATACACGTGGCATATACGTTTTTCAGTCTAAAGATATGAGCAGTCTTCATAGTAGGGAACGGTTACTGTAGAGGCATGGCTGCCTCTATTCCATGATACTCAACCACTGAGTCTGTTGAGATGGTGTATTGAAAGCCCTTTCTAAATTGAACATTTTATTTGAATTGCATTTCCAGGGGGCTTTTCAATGCCAAATCTGTGAAGTATCTGTTAACTGGCAGAATAAATACAATGTGAGTAGTGACTTTTGAGGAAATTGTAAACAGGTTAATATAGAAGTTAAATTAAGGCAAACCCCATGGCTGGCTGTGAATTGGAATTAGAGTGCAGGCATAGATAGCAAAATTGACATTCTTCTGCTGCTGTCTTTGGCTGATAACAGAGAGAGGATGCTAAAAGAGACCTGCTGGAGACAGGATTGGAGGGAGTGGGCGGAAGACAAGCTGGGTTTGCTACAGCCAGAGCTGGAGACCAGGACATAACAGCCAGAGGTGGAGACAGAAACCAACCAACAGAATCCACCATGTCTTGGGGGGTGAGGGTGTCCCGGGAGGACTCAGCAAAGAGCCATAGATGGGACGGTTCACTTTACCAGTAAAGAAATTCTGGATCATATAAATATTCATGAGAAATTGTGAAGAAAATATTGGCAGAGGCGATATTTGAGGATAACAATGCAAGATAGGGAAACCAGATTTTCAGTTACAGAAAAGGATTCCACATTAGTCACATGGAGCATTTCTAACAAGTCAGAGTCACATGGGAGCCAGGGGACTAGCTCAAATCCTAAATCCCTTTTTAGGATAAAATTTATAGAGTGATTTTACTTGAAGCAGAAATGCAATTATATTAAATACAGCTCTTTGTTTTACAGTAAACTAGGGCTTAGCACCAAATCTCTGCTCCTGTAGAAATGATTTATCTAACTGAATGAATTAAATTGTAGTTCTCAGTTTCAAAACGTAGAGTTTATGGGTTTTCAAAAGGTCAGAGAGGCCATATTGAGGTCAAAAACCTAAACCTATTACCCCTCACTTTCCCCTCACTCTTAATTGATGATGCTATGCTGTATATCATCTACTCTGGTGATGCCTTCCAGAGACTTCCAAAGACAGATCTCTTTAAATCTCTCTATTAATTCATTTTTAATAGCTACGTGAAGTCAGTTCGTTGAAAACAGTTAAAGGAGGGTAAATAAGGAACTCGCTTTTCTTTCTTTTAATTGACATATAACATTGTGTAACTTTAAGGTGTACAACGTGTTGATTTGAGACACTTAAATCTTGCAAAATGATTACTACCTTAGCTTTGGCTAACATCTTTATCATGGCACATAATTACTGTCTCGTTTTGGTGGTGAGAACACTTAAAATGTTCTCTCTCAGTAACTTTCAAGTATGTAATATGGTATTATTAACTATAAACTATTATAATCAATATTATAAAATATATGATATATTTACTATTATCAACTCGTTTTTCGTAAATAAAAAAGTCTTGGCTAACTTGAGCATCTGGGAAGCTATAAATTGAGAGCAATAAAGATTGATCAACCTTAACTGGAGAAAACGCCTACAGACTTGGAAATACTTTAGGAGTTGAAGAATACGGCTGACTAATGAGCTCACAAGCCCAAATATAACTGGTGAACCAGAGACGTCTACAGGCTCTTCCTTGTTGGGAACACTGCTCAGCTCCTAGTTCCTTGAGGGAAATCAATATTTATGAGCCACCATACCTGGTCTGTCAGGTTGATTTTTAGTTGTGGTGATTGACGGTCCAGATAACATGAATAGGTTTTACAAGTGAATATATAAATACATCTGTGAGATTTAAGGGCTTTGCTTGCCATCAGATTTAGACAGGGAATAAAAGGAAGTCATCAGATCAATTTCTCAATATTCACATATCAATTCAAGACGAAGTTTTGGGTTGTTGGCTGCAAAAGTGATCAACAGGCACTTTGTCCGCTTTATTTTGTGTTGAGAAGTTTGGCAACTTTAGAAACCAAAAAAAAAAAAAAAAAAGCCAGTTAACCTGTTTAGGTGCCCATTTTTATCTTAGAAAAGACCCCTGTATTATTTTCCATGACTGAGAATTAGGAGTATATGTGTTTTGCTTAAAAGTATCACTGTATGGGGACTTCCCTGGCGGTCCAGTGGTTAAGACTTCGCCTTCCAACGCAGGGGGTGCGGGTTCAATCCCTGGTCGGGGAGCTAAGAGCTCACATGCCTCATGGCCAAAAAACAAAAAAACGTAAAACAGAAGCAATATTGTAACAAATTCAATAAAGACTTTAAAAATGGTCCACATCAAAAAAAAAAACTTTAAAAAGTATCACTGTACAAGAACTTCATGCATCTGGATATTCATTTAGTAAGATGTTAGTGGCCTTGGCTGTAAGAAGGTTTTGCTTTAAGCACATTCTGAAAGGCTGAATAAATGAGAATAAATAGTGAACCCAAAGTCATTCAATCTGGGACATTTAGGTGGGAGATTCTCAGCCTGAGAGTCTTAACATAAGTTGTCCTGATCATGCATGTGGTTTGCCTCAAGTTAATTCTTGCTCCTTATAAAGTGCCGCTTTTGCGGTAATCAGGGGCCAGTTGAAAGGTGCGGGTTTTCTTATCTGGAGACCGGATCCGAGTGGCTAGTCCTTGAGCTTTAGACACGGGAGGGAATTCATGATTTTTCCTATAACGGAGATGCTCACTTTGCACCTACAAGCTTCCCTGGGTGAGAAAGTGGACAGTGGGACTGGGGAGCTCTCTGCATCCTGGGCCCTAACTTAGCAGGAAATTTAGCATCTTTACTACTGACTCTGAAGAGTTGTGTCGAATACAAATGGCTGTAATGCATTATTTTTACCAAAATAACAGAGGGAACAGCTTCTGTGAAAATCTGGGCGCGCCTTCGGCAGCTGTCTCAAATTTTAACTTCATACTTTAAAGGGAAAAAGGTGAGGGGGCGGGGCTTAGGGTCTATCACTTTAGGTTGATTCAAATGGCTACACTCAAAGGCTTAGGTGAAAGATAGGCAGAAACCCTTGTAGCCCAAAGACCCACCTTGGGCAGCTCCTGACCCACGTACACCCACATTTTTCATTTGACATTTTCCGCGACGTATACAGTTCCACTGTACCTTTCTAAAAGAGAATGGGTCAATTACAAGCAAAGAAGCACGGCAAGTTTACATGGTTGGTTTGTCTGTACGCTTGGCATAACTTCTTAGTTCTATGTTTCCTGCATTCCCTATGCTTTTTGTCCTCTAGCACCTAGCAGACCAGCATCTTTAGGGTTGTAGTCTGCTGAGATTGATTTACCACAGTTCACTCACTGGAACAAAACCACAAGTTACCGAGCCCCGTGGGATCGTCTGGACAACACACCAGCTTGTAAAGGCAAATTCCAACCAGAAGGTGGCACTATTACAAAGCCAATGCTGAGAGAAAAAAAACCTAAATGAATTGCTTTTGATAAAGAACATTTTCCAGGATTTACACACACACACACACAGATATTGAATGAAAGTTTATGTGAATAAAAGAACTGAGAAATTTTTACTCCTGTTAAGAATAATTATAATGGAATTATAATCGTATTTTTAAGCTTGTGACCACAGCAGCATACTTTCCTACAATGTGTAGATTTGCAGTTTACTTTCTTCTATAGTCAGTTTTCAGTTGTAAATATTACAACCATTTAATTACCTAGAAACTATTTAAATGTTCAGAAATTGGGAATGTTTCAAAAAATTTTGGTATATCCATTGAACTATATACAAATCATGTTTATAAAATAAGTTTTTAAACTCTGAAAATGAGAACAATATAATGCTAAATGAAAAGTTTGTACATGACATTCTAATCCACAGAAAAAGTCTAATTTTGGCTGTTGGTCTCTATTTCAGAGCAGTGGAATTACAGAGCTTTTAATTATAATCAAAGGTGCAATGAGGTATCACCTCACACCTGTCAGGATGGCTACTATAAGGAAAAACATGGTAAGTGTTGGCAAGGACGTGGGGAAATAGAAGCCCTTGTACACTCTTGATGGGAATGTTTAACGCTGCAGCTGCTATGGAAAACAGTATGAAGTTCACTCAAAAATTAAAAATAGAACTACCAAATGCTCCAGCAATCCCACTTCTGCATATATACTCGAAAAATCAAAATCAGGATCTTGAAGAGATATCTGCACTCCCATGTTCATTGCAGCATTATTCATAATAGCCAGGATATGGAAAAAATCCAAATGTCCATCAACAGATGAGTGGATAAAGAAAAGGTAGTACATACATACAATGGAATATTATTCAGCATTTAAAAAAAGAAGGGAATTACCATTTTCAACAACAGGGATGGAACTGGAAGGGATGCTAAGTGAAGTACATGCGTCAGAAGGACCAACAGTGCCTGAGTTCTCTTACAGGAGGCATTTAAATGTCAAAGGTATAGAAGTAGACAATAGAACGGTGGTTCCCAGGATGGGGGAGGGGAGGATGTGAGGCGTTGTTGTTCAAGGGGTATTAAGTTACAGTTATACAAGGTGAGTTCCAGACATCTGCTGTACACCAGCAGATATAGTTAACAATAAGGTACTGGTACTTGTAAGTTTGTGAAGAGGGTAGATCTCGTGTTAAGTGTTCTTATCCTCCCCCCACCCCACCCTCACACACAAAGTGATATTTATAAGCTGTCCTCCAGTTGTCATTCTTTTGTTAAGGGAAAAAAAAAATAGTTCTACGAAATTGGAGATGTATTTATTACAGTTAAAAAAAAACATTAAGTTCTCGAAACAGTAAAATCATATCTGCCCATGTTATGTTTCACCAGTGACGGAGTAAATTGTTTGATCTATTTACCTCAAGGAAACAGGCTTATAAGGTCTCTGTACTACATGCCTAAGTTGATTTTTAAAAACCACTTCTTGCAATCTGAATAATCCTTAAAAAAATAAATCAATTTGCCTGCTCTATGGAAGTCTTGACTTTAGACAGTGGGATGCCAAATGATTGACCAGCCTCAGTGCATCGAATCGCTGCTGCACCCCAGCCACGATATAATAACAGCGATTATTTATTGTCACTGCGGAAGGTACCTTTCCTCATTTAACTCTGACAAAACCCTCAGATTTGTAGTTGAGGACACTGAGGCTTTGTTAAAGATCGTGAAGCGAATTAGTGACAGATCCAGTCCCCAGAGACAAGATCCCTTAACTTCTAAGTGCTTTTACTCGCATATTCTCTGCCTCTCTCTCCATCAAGTCAGGATACTCAGGATCATCATCAGGATTAGGTTTTCACTGGAATCCAAAGCCTAACATGTTTTTCTGGCACTCCAAGTTCGGGCAGGTGGATGGGACTTAGGAAATCCCACGCAGGTACTGCAAGTAAAAACAGCCACAGCGGCTGGGCAGATCCCGGCCTGTGCCCGGCTCGTGGACAGACCCACAGCGCTGAGATGCTTCCTACGGTGAAAGCACAGAGGGCAGGAACTACCCGGGGACAATTCCTGCATCGCACAATTTAATTCATGTCTGTCCACGTAAGTGTGATTTACTGTCACGGAATTCAGTGGGAGTACGTGTTTGCTAACTAATGCACATCAGGAATGGGTGAAACAAAATAAGGACCATATGCTCTGTTCTATGTAAAGCTCTTCTGATTAAGGAAGAGAAAATTCCAAAGCATATCAAATAAGAATGTTTTTTTGTTTGTTTGTTTGTTTTTTTCGGTACGCGGGCCTCTCGCTGCTGTGGCCTCTCCCGTCGCGGAGCACAGGTTCCGGACGCGCAGGCTCAGCGGCCATGGCTCACGGGCCCAGCCGCTCCGCGGCATGTGGGATCTTCCCGGACCGGGGCACGAACCCGC